>NC_064291.1:53153404-53357612 GCF_019186545.1 Solanum stenotomum
CATACCGACAAGACCTCCTATCCCAGAATTCGCTCATTTCACACCAACTAAAGCGGAACTTAATCACCAAGGTAGAGTAGTATAAAGCCCTAATGTAATTGAACGAAGTGGAAAACCCGCAATACGAGAGCAAAAACCTTCTGTGTGTAAGAAGAAAAGCTTAATCGAGTTAGGAAGGTAGCAACAGAACTCTTTCTAAACCACTAGAGACAGTCACCTACAATTATCAGTCTATCTACGCAACATTGTTGAGAGACGTGGTAAGTTAGGTACTTCTTAATTCTTGAAGCACGTCTTTATCGAGAGTGACACATATCCACGACTGCATCCAATATATTAGTCCATGCACTTATATCCAAAACGACCAATGTCCAAGAATTATAGTATTATATAAAATAAATAGGATAAGATTTCTATTGGGATATTAATATATTGACTTCAATAATAGTAGGATCCCATCATGAGTAATTTAAAAAAATATATCATATGTGAACAATATTTTTTATTAAGAAATTTAAATTTACAGTATGCAGTCGGAGTTACTTATGGAGATATCGGGCACAATAGTGCATGCATCATCGTTATAAACATCGAGTATAAATAATTTTTTTTGTTGCACATAATGATTGGTATTGCCTAAAAAGGAAGTCGATTTGCATTAAAAGTTTACTTTTTTCGTGTCCTATATTAGTCGATCATCTTATTAAATAGTTGTTTTATATTAGTTGTCCACCTCACTAAATCAAAAATATATTAATTAAATTTTCATATATTATCAGTGCAATTAATATTTTTTTTAAAAGTGTTCACATTTATTTGTAAAATTCCTAGAAGATTTTTAAGGGGTGAATCAGTAAAATCATCTTTTTATTTATGATTTTTTAATATGCGTATAAAAAGGAAAGTGATCAACTAATATAAGACAGAGAAGGTAAACATCTTTTTATCATCCACGCTGAAACTATAATATTAAGTACAAATTGTGATAAAGCAAATACTTATAAATTATTTTTTTTCTTGACTTCTATATTGAAAATTAATATTATTTTACTTGTCTATTTTAATAAATTAATATAAATTCCGTAAACTTCAAATTCTGACTTGGGATCTCAGGGCCCTACATATACTTAGTCGCGCAGCCGCTCAAATAATAATATTCACATACCCATAATTCCTCTTTATTTTTCTTGCTAACTTCTAAAACCTTCTGCACAATCATTATTTCATTTATTATTTTTTTCCTTTTTATCAAGAAAATATACTAATTTCTAATAATATAATGCCAAATCGCCAACACCTTATTTTAGCTACATTGAAATCAAATACTATATAAATAGAGCCCCTCTTATAGATTTGTGGAGACATTGCTGCTCTGTTTATTTTATTTTTTCTCAAAAAAATTTAAAAAAAAGTGATTTTTCAGCCATGGTAGCAATAGTGAAATATGGAATAATTGGTGTTGGTATGATGGGAAGAGAGCATTTAATCAATCTTTATCATCTTAAATCTGAAGGAGTTTCTGTTGTTGCCATTTCTGATCCACATCTTCCTTCACAAAAATATGCACAAAAATTAGCAGATTCATTTGATTGGCCTCTCCAGGTATGAATTATATCACTTGTCACATTTATGGTTTTCTTAGTTTATGTGGTCTTCGAGTCAGCTTGCATTATGTATACGTGATTTCTCATGTTACTCTGCCCTCCAAGGCAGGGCCGGAACCATTTTATTTAATATGTATAAATAATCTATGTAGAATCGAATAAACAAAAAAAAATTGGATCCGTCCAATAGGCAAATAAGAAGAAGTCATTTGCGTTTCTCTCCTATGTGATTTGTGACTATTGCATAAGAGCGGAGTTTTACCATGTAAGCAGCCAAAGGATAGCGACTGTGGATTTAAACTCTATTTCCCATGATTTTTGCCAAATTCATTACTGTTAACACTATTAGCATAACATGTCTAGATACAGTGAATGCTCTGGCTTTTGAATTTTTACTAAGGGGTAGTTTGATAATTAACCCGCAAGATAAAGTGAAATATTTGAAATTAAATTTATATTATATTTGATTGACAACGTAGTATAAATCTAATCTCAAAATTTAATAAGTACCGGATATCTTACCTTATCCTATCAAACTAAAAATTATTTTATTTTATCCCATAGGATAAATTAATACTAATTCGGGGATAATTTATTCTCCGTACCAAGTAACTCCTAAAAAGTTTGGAAGTATAAAAGGGAACTGTTACATTTTGTTTTAAGGGTTCTGTTACATTGTTAACTGTATGATGTTTTAATAATCTCCACTGTCTTTTGTAACTTTTATAGTTTGTTTAATGGAAGTTTTGAATGGTTAAAAATGTTTATTTTGGAGAATGGACGGGGCAGTACTAGGGGTGGACATGGTGGTACAATATTTGAAAGTTTTGATACCATAATTTCGGTATTCGGTTCTTAAAACATCTCAAACTGTTATGGAATTATAAAAATTTGTTACTGTTTTATGAATATTTCCTTGTTTTTTGCATAAAGGTTTATGCAGGGCACAAACAGTTGTTAGAAAGTGGGCTATGTGATGTGGTGGTAGTTTCAACTCCAAACATGACTCACTATGAAATTCTCATGGATATCATCAATCACCCAAAACCCCATCATGTTTTGGTGGAGAAGCCTTTGTGCACAAATGTTTCAGACTGCAAAAAGGTCAGTAGCAGAATCAAGATTTTCACTAACAGGTTCAAAATATGAAGAAGTAAACACACGACCCAGTATCTACTATGAACGCATAAAAAATAATTTCAACCATGTATAAACATTGTAATTTTCAGCCGAAGGGGATTCAGATGATGAACCTCTTGGTCCTACCTGGCTCCGTCTCTGCCCAGGGCAGAGGTAGAAGCTCAAATATGTGTTTGGCCATTCAAACACTGTATTTGTGTTAAGAAATTCGTTATATATGTACGCATGTTAAATTTAGAACTCAATTATTATCACTTGAACTCAAAATCAGGTCATAACTGCTGCCAAAACGAGATCCGATATGGTGGTACAAGTTGGGCTAGAGTACAGATACATGCCTCCTGTTGCTAAACTGATAGACATAGTTAAAGAAGGAGCTTTAGGACAAGTGAAGATGGTGTCAATTCGAGAACATCGATTTCCATTTCTTGTTAAGGTAATTCATAATTGAGTGAAACAAATTTTGTTTCCATCCTAGTCAGAAATGCTAATGCCTTATGCTTCTTATACAGGTCGATAATTGGAATCGTTTCAACTGCAACACTGGAGGTACTCTGGTGGAGAAATGCTGTCATTTCTTTGATCTCATGAGGCTTTTCATTGGAGCTAATCCTGTTCGTGTTATGGCTTCTGGAGCAATGGATTTGAATCACAAAGATGAAGTGTATGATGGACGGGTAACTTAATTTCTGTAGCTGCAGAAGCTGAATTGGATATAAACTGATTTCCGTAGACTAGTCTTGTGTATCATGGTTTTAACTGCTTCTCTTTTCGATATTCAGGTGCCTGATATAATTGACAATGCCTATGTAATTGTGGAATTCGACAATGGTTGTCGTGGTATGCTTGATTTATGTATGTTTGCTGAAGGAAGTAAAAATGAACAAGAAATATCTGTAGTAGGTGTTACTGGAAAGGTAAATCTCCCGCTTATAAGTATCTATCAACTTGCTATTATACCTGAGTTACTAGTTCACGTGAACACAGTAGCGTTACTCTCCTTTGATGTTCTTTATCACACTTTTAACAGGGTGAAGCCCTTGTGCCTGAGAGCATTGTGCGTTGGGGGACACGAGCTGAAGGAAGAAACGGTGTACAGACATTACTAGCTGAAGATAAGCGGATAAAGTAATTCATTTGCCTGATCTTGAGCTACTAAGTCTGTAATATCGCGATGATTTCTTGATGTCAATGATCAATTTTTATTTGACAGATATGATGGGCTACATCATGGTTCAAGCTACTTGGAGCACCTCCAGTTTTTGTCAGCAGTAAGAGCAAAAGGAGAACAAGCTCCTGCTGTTGATTTACATGATGGATTGGTTTCAGTAGCCATTGGAGTTGCTGCACAGCTTTCAATTCAGAAAGGACGATCTGTTACAATTGAGGAAGTCATGCATGAACAGCTTCTTCAATCCACCAAGTCTTGATTTTCAGCCTTTATAATTAGAAAACATGTAGTAGTAGCAACACAAATAACAAGGGTCTCCAGATCTTGAAATACTCTTGAGTTGTCCAGTATTCATCATACTATTATTGAAGAAATCATTTCACAAAGTAGAGAGACTTTAAATGCACCCTGATGCATTTGATCAATCTGGTAGCCAATGAATAAGTTAATGAAGCAAGTGGTGGGAGGGTTTATGATCGTTTTAGTTTTTTGATAAATGTTTGAGCACCTCGACTAATTTTACAGGGTACTCTGCTACCTTCCATTTGCACAAGTACTAGGTAACCCTATCCACCAAGTCTTGGACAGACGGATACAAAACACCTGGTCATTTTTTGCCTCCTCTGCTGGAATTTGAATTGAGACCTCATCGTTCTCAACCCATTTGATTGACCATTAGGTCACACCCTTGAGTAGAGTCTATGTTCGTTTTGCTTTTCACGTTGTTGTTATTAACAAGTGATGGTTTTGTCCCCCATAAAATGCAGCCTTTACTGATTCAATAGGCGTTCATGTTCCATTCAGAAGTATGTATATGGTTAATTTTACAAGTGTGAGCAAAGTTGTGCCCAACTAAAGCAGTAGAAATTATTTAAGAAAGCTGATAAAACTCGAAACTGCATCATCAACACTGAAGATAAATCTTCTTAGAACGAGTGGTATGCCCAACTAAAAACACTCAAGCATTAATAGTTATGTTACAAACTGCAGCTCAATGTCGAAGTAGAGAAATATGCAACAAAGACTAAAATCAAGGTCAGCCTAACTAATATTAGTATCAGAAGCCTTAGCCTAGGTGTACTTTCATCTGCCAGAGCATGCACAAATATAACATTCTTCTCCCTTCACTTTGTAGGACAAACTTCATTCTTTAGGCATAACGAGCTTGCTCCTCACGGCTGCCAATTTCTCTTTTGATATTGAATATCATCTGTTAAATCAGCTTCTAACCTTTACGTTGTTGAATCTCAGGCTCCGTCCAATGGAAACTTTTTGTCCTAAAGAGATCCCCTTCTGCATGACATCCATTCATTGAGGAAAGTGATTTCACTTTATCATAATTATGTGGAACATCCTAATTTAGAGCTAATATTATCCTGTAGAATTAATAGTGGCACTTTTTCTTTAATAAACCACAGAACTGTACCAACGGCGAATGCTACTTCCACAAGGATCAATAGACAGACAATATGCAAAAAGAAGCTCGAACCCCAACTGAATATGTTAACAGATGCCTACTGTAGTCTGAATCTCAGATACTTAGTCTAAAAAGGGTACTTTATCCTCAGAGGATGCCACCAATCTCAGTTGTTTGTGTCAACACGACCTCTTTTCTGGAAGTAGCAAAGAAAACCTACAGTTTCAGGGAACAAACTGATATATAAATGGTATGGGTACTAGAAAATAGAACTTCACAACATGTAATACTAATCTGGAATGCATGTAAGAGAAGTAGAGAAAGAAGGAGAAACAGAGATATTAACTAGTGGTAGCTAATAAGATAATCCATTTTTTATTCGGTAAATGATATTATTAACAATGGGAATGAAATCTCCCATATAGTCGTATACAAGAGGTAAACCAAAAAGAAGAGAACCTACATCAAATCATGATTCTCACTCAATTCTTTACAAAAGACATCCAATCTATACATGAAGGAATTTACCAAAAAGCAATCAAAGAAAAGGTTATTTCTTAAATGTGCAATCTCATTTTCGATTCCCTCAAAAGCTCTCCTATTTCTCTCTTTCCATACAACCCACCATAAGAGCTAATGGGGCAACCCTCCATGTAAAATAATCTGTCACGGTATCTTCATGCATTAAAAGATGTAGCAAACAGAAGTCCTGATGCATCTTTTCTTTTTTCATTTTTTTAAATAATGGTGGTGTCCCAGCCAGCTTGCGCCGATCTTGCCAATCTTAATGTATTGTTCTACAGCCCATCATTAGAAACTCTCCGCCATAATTCTTGACCATATAATATTTTACTTAAGCTTACAGTATGGAAGTAAAACCTATTCCACAATCTAGTTCTGAAAGTTAAAACTAATACTTATGCAGTTACTGCAGGTGCTAATGCAACAACCGACAACCACCGAAACATTGAGGCAAATGGTATATATTTATAGGGAACAGCCTAATCTAGAGCAAATACCAATTTCAAATATTCCATTATCCTGAAGAATGATACTGCCATTCTTTTCTTTCACCAAACACGGAACAGTAGCCAATGGTAGATGCTACTTCCACAAGGATCAACCGCCAGACAATTAGCAATAACAAATTCAAACCTCAACTCAATATGTCAGCAGATGCTTAGTAAAGTCTATAAATCTCAAGATCATTTTGTCTAAATAGGGAATTTTATCTTCAGAGGATGCCCCCCTTTATCAGTTTTCTGAGTCAACAACCCATTTTTTCTTGACACAGCAAAAAAAGCCTATAGTTCCAGAGAACAAACTATATGATAAATGGCTGGTACATAAACTAAATGACAGGCCTCCATAGATGCAGCAAACAACAATCTCGATGTATCCTTCTACAGCTCTTATCTAGAAATTCTGTTAAACTCTCGACCATATAATATACTTAAGCTTATTGTATGGTAGTAAAACATGTTCCACACTTCCACTTCCACCATCTAGTCTGAATGTTACAACTAATATGCAGTTACTAACTGCAAATGCTAATGCCTATCTATTCTGTATTATATTAGAATTGGAAATAACAGGTCAGTATCCCACTTTTGGTTCCCCACAAGACATTGTTTTGAACCTTTGTGGTCTACCAAACTGCATTAATATAACTCCAGTGATAAGTATCCTTGCTTCAGACTTGAGAAGTCATTGAGCTTCAGACTAAATCTCTGGACATTGCATATATATGAATCAGATTCATCACTGACAATCTAACATTACAGAATAATTGTTCTGCTATCAACATCTTAGATTACTTCAACTAAATGAGAATCTTTCAGTTGTCGTATGTAAACAAGGGCTCACTGTACACAGATACAATAGAGTAGCATTTATTCAAATAAGAACTCAAGTATGTCTAAAAAATGAATTACCCTGATAAAAAAAGCAATGCAAAAGAAAACTACCTAAGAATGTAACCTCATACTGAGTCAGTCTAACCCTTCGGTATTCCATCACAATCCTTTGCATTCTTCTGCTGCAACATGAACTCCTGATATTTCTCTGTTTTCTGTTTCATACCTAAAATCATCTCCTCAGTGGCATCAATTATTTGTTTTGGCAAATAAATCTCCAAACAATCCAACCACTCTCCAAGTGTCATTTTCTCTAAATCCACCTCCTCCTCCATTTGGACTTCACTCATGCTTGCGCCAACATTACTAACTAACCCCTCGCAACCGTCCCTTCCAAGTTCTGCTTCAACCACCTCGGGCATATTTCTTTCTACTCCCACATTGGCATTGCTCTCAACTGCTTCTTGACAATCTTTTTGGTCTCTTTCTAACTTCTCCATCACCTCATCTTCCTCAGAGTGAACTATACTTGCAGTGCTTCCCTTCCCCTTGACATGTTGCTTCAATTCCATGTTTACATTTTCTTTTTGATGGAGATTTTCCACATCTTCCTCCTTCCTTGAATCCCTAGTCCTCCTTGAACACACTTTCTTCTCTTTATCTACACCAATGGCTACAGAATTCTTAGCTTCCTCCACACTATCAGTCCATTTAACATTCTGTGCTTTCTTAGAACCCCTAGTCCTCCTAGGACTCGGTTTCTTCTCTCTATCTGCACCAGCTATAGCAAGACTGTCAGTATCCTCAGCATCATTCCCCACTTTCCTAGAACCCCTAGTCCTCCTCGGACTAGGTTTCCTCTGTCGCTCTGCTTCAACTACAGCAGGACTTTCAGTTTCCTCCACAGTATCCCCGTCTTTAACACTGTCAGCTTTCTTAGAACCCCTAGGCCTCCCCCGACCCTGTTTAGTCTCTCTTTCAACATCAACTAAATCAGTATTCTCAGCTTCCTTCACACTATCAACCCCAGTTTTCACACTCTCCACTTTACTAGAACCCCGAGTCCTCCTCGGATTCCCTTTCCCCTCTTTCTCAGCTCCAATTGCAGTAAAGTTCTCAACTTCATCTACATTTCCAGCTTCATTTTTCACATTCCTAGAACTCCTCGTCGCTCTTTTGGAACCCACACCCACATTTCCTTTTTCTCCGTTTCCAAGACCTAATTCGCGATTTTCATCAATCAACCCCAATCCCTTAACACGCCTCGTGTTCCGTCGGGTATTTTTACCCTTAGCCTCGATTTCTTCCACCGGATGAACTTCCATTGCTTCAATTTTGACCTTAATGGACGTTTCTTCGCCAATTTTTATAATATCGCCGTCGGTAAGTTTAGTGGGTCGAGATGGGTCAATTGCAATAGTGTTGAGAAACGTACCGTTAGAAGATCCGAGGTCATTGATAACCCAGAACCCGGATTCAAACTGAATACGGAGGTGTTTAGAAGAGATGCCTTCGTCTTTGATAGGAAGTGTGTTGCCACGGACACCCCGACCAATCTGGATCTTTGAACCGGGTTTATACACCAGATTTTGACCCGAAAGAGGACCTTTCTCCATAATTAAGTGTAGCAGTGTCCCTTCTCGTACTTCCATTTCTGTGCTACGGACGAATTGGAGGTGGGAGGAAGGGAAGAATAGAGCTTGATAGTTTGTTGCAGAACTGAAGGATTTCAAATTCTGCTTTAAGAGGGAAATAAAATATTGGGGTGAAAATGAAAAGAAAATGAATTGGGGGTGAAAAAGAGAAGTATACCCCTAACAAACGTAGTCTTTTTGGAACTTTCACCGCCAATGGATGTGGTGCAGTTAGGTTGTGTATCGACCCATTCGCGTATTGGTTGTCGGTTTGTATTATACTAAATCAATATAGAGTTATTAAGATATCAGTTTATTGATTATTGATTTGTTGACGTTATCAGTTCAGTTATCGATTTAATCGTTAAGATTTCACCTACAAAAGAATTATTAAAGATCACTTAAAAACAAGATGATAAACCAAATGAATCATGCACATGTTGAAGATTGCATCTTTCTCAAAAGCACACACTAACGCCTTGTAGAATAATCGAAAGTTTGAGACAATTAGAAATGAAATTATAAAACGAAATCCTGACTTTATATACCGAATGATATAAATATAGTTTTTTAATTTACTATCGAGTTATCGGTTAATTTATTTAAAAAAAAACCTCAAAACATGAGAAATCGATAACTCAATATAAATAAATTAAAACTGTTTACCGAAATCGCTAAATCAATAACCATTATCAATAATACAAAAACTTTTTCGGTTCAAATTATTGAGTTCAATTCATTTTGAACAACCTTAGGTGTAATGGAGAGAGTTATTTCTTTCATAATTAGATCTGAGATTCGAACTCTAGCCTCTATGTATGAAAAATTATTGATATAGAGTGTTTTCCCAGAATGAGACCCTACGCGACACAAATTCAAATTAATTAAACTTCAATACTGATAGTAAACACCAAGTGAAAAAACAAAAATCAAAATAAAATAAAAATTGAACTTTCATATCACTCTCAAAATTCCAAATATTGTGCTCTCAACGTCAACTTTAATACCTTATTTTTAAATTTATAACTAAATAATATCGATGTCTATCTGAAAAATACAATTCAAATTATCATTTAAAATCTGGATGGATCGTAAAAATTTTAAAAGTTAGGAGACCAACTTGATACCTGAAAATCATATAGGTTTAAAACTCTCATTATGACAAAACATAGGGGCAAGAAGTGTAATTAACGCAAAAAGAGATAAAAGGGCAAAATTTTCTCCAGATCAAATCTTCAGTAGTAGTCTAGAACCTCTACAGAAGTTCGATCTGATCGTATTTTTGCTGCATAAACCCCAATCAACAATGCCCGTAAGTACATTTTTTCCGATTCTGCTTTCTCAATTCTGTGTTTTGATCCGATTAGGTAAATGTATGAAACAATTTGAAGCTATGATTTTGAAATGTGTTGATGATTGATTGTTTCTGTGATTGAATTTTGTGCAGATGACAGTGATAGAAGTGGCAGCGCCGAGCCCAATGAGGTACATGATGGGAGCAGCTGTAATGATGATCGGCGTTGTATTGCCTCTTGCTTATATGATGTTTAGGAACAAGCGTGTTCCTTCCTCTTCTTCTTACTCTAAACAGACGTAGGTATCTGCCTTTCTCTTTTCATTTTAAGTGTTTTATTAATTTCTGATAATCATTACAAGTTGAGTTTAATTGGAGGAGAAGCGAGGATTTATTCCAAACTTGTTTGGGACTGAGGCATAGTTGTTGTTTTTAATATGAGTTTCTAGTTTCTCATTGTTTTTTAAGTGTTTTAATTAAGCACATTAATGGAACTTGTATATCGATGAATCACATTATATGGTGTGTGCACTTAAATTCTCTATGTTTTAGAGAAGTACCCGAAGTGTGGTCTAGTGGTCAATGAAGTGGTTGAGAATCATGAGATCTCAGGTTAGAGACAAAAGCTCAAGGCAATTCTTCCCATTTGTACTAGCGTTGGTGTTGCTGGTAGGAGGTGGCAGGATTAGTCAAGGTTAGCTAAAGCTTGCCGAGACACCACATTCATAAAAAAAAAAAGACAAAGTCTATAATCTGAAAGTTAGATGGACCTGAATTTTGAGAATTTATATGATCTACCTGAGTAGTTTGCAATTGACGTAGAGTTAATTGATTGGTTGAAACAATTGGTTTAATCAATGTGACGGAAATATTTGTTCTTTAATGATGCTTGTTTGGATTATATGGTGTTTCAGTTGGGTGATGCTTAGATGAAATTATGGTTTTTATTTTCAGGAATAAGGTTCTTATATAGATTATGGAGGCATACTCAGAATGAGCTTTTGGAAAAGAGAAACAAGGAGAAGAGCAGAGGCAGCAACTCGAATTGTTGTAAATGCATTAACTTTCTTATTTGGATTGAGATCTCTTGAACTATATTGTTAATTTTTACTAAACTTTAGGATTTTTGTTTCCCAGAGATTAGACCGTGCTCTCCTCACAAGGATATAGTTTAGCTTGGTAATCACAAGTTCAATAGAAAGAAAACCCACTACCGCTGTATTATTATTATTTCATATATGGTTGATTTTTTTTCTTGAATTTCTTTGCCTAGAATGCAAGCTATGTTGTCTTGTTGTGCTTAAGTAGAAGTATATTTGTTGATCAAATAGTACGGTATAAGCTTGCACTGATATATTTCATGAGAATTATTGTTTTTCTTGATGTGGCTGTATGACCAAGAGGATGCAGAGATGCCCAAGTTGTGGGATGTGGATTAATTAGAATTGATGTGGTACTGACAAATTGCAGTAAATTTTTTCATGTCTCATCTCTTTTTCAATATTTAGCATCTGTGTTTTCTTGATTGTTCTTTTTGAGCAGAAGACTTCAATTGGCAATGTGATCTGCATCTTGGGAGATGTGTTTCTAACTAATGGGACTTATGCGTAGACTCAATTTCTAATTCACTTCGCTTTACTGATAAGTGGTTCGTGGCTCTTGTGATTCTGATGATTTCTATGAACTGGATTTACAGCATAGGTCTCATAGCTAATTTACTTAGCTTTGCTAATGTGTTCATCGTTCATTGTGTTATTGTGATGTTTTTAGCTTCAAGAAGGGTTATTAGCTGTGCTGATAGGTTCCTATCCTTCCTCATCTCCCACGTGAGGATGATACTGCAATTGGGTTTACTTTCCACAGAACTTTTTCTTTTACCACCAACCTTGAGTAATCGCAATAGATTACCAAGTCTTTTGGGTACAATTTCTAGGAAGAAGTATGGTTGACATTGTACTTGGTGTTTCACTAGTCATGTTACTGTTAATGAAATGTTGTAGATTCTTAAATGAGCTGGTAAAACTTCTATTGAACTGTAGTTTCTTAGGATAGAAGTTCATAATTCTGATAACTAGTTCATTACTTTCCTTTACAGAAAAACAAACAAACTAGTTCATTACTTTGTTGCTTAAATTGCTATCTTCAATACAAGAGATGGCTAGATGCGGCCCTTCTACAGTTTGTTCCCAAGTGATTATGTTCCAGGGGCACGTCTCCTTCTGATTGGTTGTACTAGCAATTCCTCAGGATTTTTTGTAGGTATTGAACATCTTTTCTAGAGAAATCACTATTTATTATGCCCCTGTATGAGCCCGCCAACATTGTGACTTAGCCAACCACCTCAGATCCTGCGATTACAACTAAGCACATGGTGGTGGGTAAGTCAGTTTCTCCGCCCTATGGTATCAAAAGAACTCAAGATTGTGCGCATGAAACTAGTTACTTTCTCCAGGCTTAATCTGATGAAGCTAACCGCTATAGTGTAGATGTGCTTTTGTGCTGGTGTCATGTTGTAACTTGTTGATAGATAATAATTTGTTCATCTTTGTCAAAAAGGTAAACATATTTGGCTTGAAAAGGCGAGGAGTGGATAGGACATGTCTATTGTTCATGTCTTGTGTATTACATATTTACATTTAGTGCCTCTTTTAGTCCATGCATGAATTTGAACTCACTAATGGAGCAACTACTAACTAGACAAGCAAGAATGTCTTGATTAGAATCGATGTGGTACTGACAAATTGCAGTTAATTTTTCCATGCCGTCTCTTTTTCATAACTTAGCATCTGTAGTATCTTGATTCTTCTTTTTGAACAGTAGACTTCATTAGGCACTGTGATCTGTGTCCTGGGCAATGCATTATTAACTAATGAGATTTATGGTATATACTTGATTGCTTATTTACTTAGCTTTATTGATAAGTGGTGTGTGTCCTCTTGTGATTCTGTTGATTTCTAACAAATAGGATTTACAGCATTTGTCTCGTAGCTAAATTTACTACTTTTGCTGATTTTTTCCTCGTTCCTCATGTAATAGTATATATTTTGATTTCAAGACGGATTGTTCACTGTGCTTACAGGCTCCTCATTTCCCAATGTGATTGTGATGATATTGTAATTGGGTTCAGTTTCCCCAAAATTTATGGTTTACCAAAACATTTGAGTAATTGTTATAGATATAGTTGCTAGGAACAAGTGTTATCAAAATTGTGCTTGGTGAACAAAAAGTTGTATTTTGAACTGGTAAAACTGTAGGTAGTGTCTTTAAGAAAGAAGTTCATAACCTTTATAACTAGTTCATTATGTTGGTTGCTTAAATTTGCTCTTTGGGAATCAAATTACTATTTTTTGAGAGATACAAGAAATGCAGCACCTCTACATGCTTTTTTTGAAAATGGTAAAGAATCTTCCCTAGTATTCGATTATGTTGTTCAGGGACACTTCTGCCTGCTGATTGGTTGTAGTAGTAACTTTTAAGCTTTCTTGGCGGAAAACCACCTCAGATCTTGCAAAGACAACGGAGCACATTGGTGGTGGGTGAATCAGTTTCTCCACCTGATGGTATCAAAAGAACTCAAGATTCTTCAATTCGAGGGACAATGTAGTGTATTCCTTGAAAACGAGTTCCTTGTGATGTGTTGAATCTTCAATGAAGTGACTATGAAAGTTGAGACCAATCTAGTTTCTCATGGCTTAATCTGTTGAAGCTTACTGCTAGAATGTCGATGTGCTTCAGTGCTTGTGTCATGCCTTTACTTGATAGGCATTTGTTGCTCATTTTTACCAGAAAGGTAAGCTTGAAAAAGAGAGTGGTGATGGATACAACATGTCTGTTGTTCATTCCTTACTTATTATGAGTATATATTTACATGAACGGAAGGTTTAGCGCCTTTTTTAGCCTTTACATGAGTCTGAACTTCCTGATGGAGCAACTAGATAGGCAAAGAGTTGCTAGCAGGGCTGCTGGAAACTTGAACTTGTTATCCACTATATACAAGTATGCAAAATCCAAGAAGTTTTGGTTATGTGATAACTGATAATGTGGAGATCTTTACTTATTTATTTATTTGGCATTTTCTAGACTCTCCCAACAAATAAACACATTTGATTACACAAAAGTGATCTTCCATTAGCAAAGCCACTTAAGTTATTTGGACTTTGTGGTTGGAGGACTAACTTATCCTACTAGTTTAATTTACTAGTTGCAAATGGCAATAAAGTTTAATTTTTGCATAAGCTATACGACATTTAGTAGTTAGTTAGGAAGTAAATTACTCCTAATGTATAGAATTAAATAATATTTAATTTTTAATTTAGAAAATCACATAACTTTTCTAAGTTATTCATGTATAAAATTAAATACTATTTAATTTACAATTTAGAAATTCGTATAATTAATGTAAGTATAAATTATGAGGTAATTTATATATTATCTTATACAACAAGTGTGGGTTAAAATTGAGAGAAAATTGAAAACGCCCTTGAACTTGACACAAATTATTAGTTTCATCCGTGAATTATCGACAGTTTTAAAAACACTCATCTACTTGACTAGCTAAATTTAGATACCCTCTGATCTATCACATGATATAACAAGTGGTTTCTAACTCTAGTAGGAGCATGAGATTCTTGATAAAAAGTGGAGAGAAGCATTGAAAACACTCTTAAATTTGATGAGAATTTAGGGGTGTATTTCACCTGTGTTGCAAGATAAGGTGTGTATTTTATTTCACTTAGTCAAGTTAATGAGTATTTTTAACACTAATAATAATTTGAGAATCAAACTAATAATTCATTAGGAATGTTTTCAATACTTTTATCTTCGAAAATTCACCTCACCTTTATGCCAAAACAGAAAGTGATAATTTGCGGAATATATATATTTTAGTTTTGAAGACACAGAGAATTGGTTGGCAAACCAAAAACAAAAAGGAGGTAAAACACCGAAAGGAGTTGGGGGAGAGGAAGATGAACTTCCTCCGTAGAGTAAATTCCCCAAGCTCTCGTTTTCAAGTTTCTCAATTTGCGAATAGGTCCTTCAAAATTACACAAAATCATTATGGGTCCATTTCTCAACCCACCTCAAGCTCCTTGGTTCATGGCATTCATCAATTTCATTGCCCAGTAAGTCAATTTTTTGTACATTTGAATGAGATTATTGAGATCGAGTTATCAGTTTTTAATCTCGTTTATGGAAAATGAAATGCGACTAAATTATGAATAGGATGTGGTTGGAATCCTTGCAAAACTATCGGATTGCATAGCATCAAGGGAAGGAAATATTCTCGGTGCTGATATTTTTGTTCCAGATGACAATCATGTTTTTTACTCCAGAAGGTTAATTTTTTTTATTTTTTATTTTTATTTTTTATTTTAAAAGTTGTGTTGGTAGTTTTTATTTTATAATTGTGGTGTACGAGCCAGTTTGCGTGTACATTAGATATGAAATGAGTTTGAATAGAATGGAAGGATATAGGAGATTTGTATAGTTGAGCTCAACTAGTTAGGAGTTGATACATAATTAATTGATGGATATCTCATGAATTGTTGATAGAATCTGTTGTAATGACTATGACATTTCTTTCATAGGAGAGATTAAATTTGCTTGAGAGCATTAGAAAGTTTTAAGTGTCAAAGAGTTGAAACCTATTGCCCTGGTTTAGGGGTGAAAATCTTGGAGCCCTTAGTTGAAATCTTAGTAGAGACAAATAATGTTAGGTGATTTGTTCTCATTTGTGTAAGCTGTTGTGGGGAGAGTTATCTGGTACTCGTGCTGGTAGGCAGTAGCAGGTACCTGATAGAATGGTTGATGTGCCTTTTTGAATCATTCCTTCTTTAGGTAAGTTGAAAAACAATATTGTGCCTTTAGGACAAGAGATAGCTAGCCTAGTGTTCTCCTCCAACCATAAAGTTTGGAACGAACCACCAAGGAAACAAAATGGGAAGGAACACACATGAGCTTGTAGGTATGTGTGGGGATGGAGTTTTAAAAGGCTAACGTGTATGCTAAGTATTGGTGGTTAGATTAATTGCTGAAGTGCACCATATCTGCAAAAAGCATATAAATTGCATTGATAATTGTTTACTCCTTCGATTTACAAGGCAATTGCTCGTTTCCCAACGATATTATGAACATATATTTTCTGTTCTGATGTAATTAGTCAGTTGTCTCCGCCCTTGTTTTCCTTCTTTTTTCTGGAAGTAAGTACAACAATTAGAGAAACTAATTCTTGGTGCAAATTACAGCGAGTTTCTCTTTGACCCTGCTAAATGGCCACGAGAGCAAATGGATGCAGACTTCTCTAATCTATCTAAAAAGTTCAATGCAATGAAGTCTGTCGTTCGGGTGCCTGATATTGATCCCAAATATAAGATTTCAATTCTAGCTTCAAAGCAGGTATTGATTTTTAAACTCATCAGAGCTGTTTAAACTGTAATCAAGTTGAATTATTTAGACCTTTTTGATAGTACTCACACAAATAGTCACAATTTTGGTGCAGGAGCACTGTCTTGTGGACTTGTTGCATGGTTGGCAGGATGGGCGGTTTCCTATTCACATAACTTCTGTAATAAGGTAAAGTATGAAATTTCTTCATTTTAGTGATTCATTGTCATTGTAAGGATTGTTTATGCTTTCATATGCTTTTCCATCAGCAACCATGAACGAGGTCCAAACACTCATGTGATCCGGTTTCTTGAGAGACATGGGATTCCATACTATTATTTGCCAACGACTAAGGAGAATAAAAGAGAAGAAGAAATCTTGGATATAGTTGGGGATACTGACTTTTTGGTTCTTGCTAGATACATGCAGGTAATGAACGCACGAGACATAACTGTTAATCTTGTTTTCTCTTACATTGAAATAAATGTTGATCTGGTCAAATGGGAAAGTTCTTTATCATGAAATATGTTCTGGATCATTTTTCTATTGTCCAAACTAATTGATTTTAAGTAGTCCTTTGTCTGATTTGCCATGACATGCACCTCTCTTACAGAGAAACAACTGTTTATCATGCAGCATGTTCTAGATTGCTTTTTTTATGGTCTAAACAATTTTTGTTATCTGATTTTTTATTACATGCACTATTAGACCTTGTACTTGGACCCTTAAGTTGCGTCTGTATAATACAAATCTGCAGTGATTTTATGCAGGTATTATCTGGAGACTTCTTAAAAAGCTATAAGAAAGATATCATTAATATTCACCATGGCTTGTTGCCATCGTTCAAGGGTAGTAATCCATCTAAGCAGGTTCCTTTCCTGTCTCCATTTCTTCAAGTGGCCATTTTCCTGTTTCCCTCTATGGAATTATAGCTTTATAAGATGTATTTATCTGTTGCTAGGCTTTTGATGCTGGCGTTAAGTTGATTGGGGCGACAACTCACTTCGTTAGTGAAGAACTAGATTCAGGTCCAATCATTGAGCAACTGGTAATAGTTTTCATGTTTGAATCATGGTATTTATGTCATTTTTAAAGCGTCTTGTGTTTGTTTTACAAATTAAACTGCTTGGTAATAATCCTTAAAAGTGGTGATGACTTTAATCTTTATTACCTTTTCAGTGCTTTTACTTGTGAAGCTAAAGGTATTCTGCCTCCTTCCAACATTCTATGATAGAAGTGTTTTGCAAAATATTTGACATATTCTTGTAGTTGTGAGGTTGTACGTACAAATATTTAGTTTGACATAAGAATTGGTTTTCCAATAGGCTGGTTTTACTGGACCAGCTTTCCCCACCAAATATTATAAGCTATCATTTACCAAAGAATTGCACCTCAGTTCACATTCCCAATTTAAACGTGGTCATTTATTAATTCTTTAATTTCCAATCCAATTGCACCGACAAGGTTTAGAAGCCCTATGTCAAAAACTGTTTTAATAGGGCAGATGGTGTAACCTGCACCAAGACACAAGTATGCATTGTAAAATATATGGTAGTCCATTTCCACAAAGAAATGATTTCTTATCTCGTGCAATGATATTATGCATAACTTAGTGGTTTTACTAGGTTAAATTGCGATCTGAAGGCAACATGTTATTCCTGTCAACACCAACAAGTTCTAGGCCTCAGGCCCAAACAACATGTCATTCCTGTTGATTGATTCTATTCTTGTTATTTTGATCCTTTGCTTTTCCTCTCTTGTTTATGCATGGCTTTTTTCCTCCAGTTTTTGTTTCTCCATGTTATTTTATAATTCCTTACATGTACTTAATTGTTTCCTTCTTCATGCAAGTTTTCACCATCTCACCTTGTATTTATAGTTTCAACCTTCTAATTTATTCTTCAAATGTACAATCACTAGCCTTGAAGTATCTTTGGGAGACTGGCTATCTTTCTAGTAGGTTCTGACTATCATCAAGAATTTGCACTCCCAGATGTTACTGTTGCAAGCTTTTGATCTTGCAGGTTGAAAGAGTTTCTCATAGAGATAATTTGCGGACTTTTATACTAAAGTCTGAGGATGTTGAGAAAAGGTGTCTAGCAAAAGCAATCAAATCATACTGTGAGCTGCGTATTTTTCCATATGAGGCGAACAAGACTGTTGTTTTTAGGTCCTGATTAGAAAGGAAGCTGTGATAGCTGCATCAATCTCTTTCTATTCTGTCCATCATTCGGTGATAATGGATATCATCGTTATCACTCAATTATCCAAGTAAAACTTCCACACAGGCCACTCTGAGAAGTAAAAACAGAGAAGGTGACTTGTTCTTAGTAAAACTACCAGACAAAGGAAATTGTGGAAAAAATGAAAGAGAAATAAAGAGGTTTCATCTGAATTCATGTTGTAAAATTCGAAGATTTAAGATGCTGTCTTGATATCTTTTTCCCTCTTATCACATGCAGCAGATATTTGTACAAGTTCCAAATTCTGTTCTTTAATATCAAAAGTGCCTCAAAGCTGCTTTCAATGGTTATAGAACTTTTAAACCTTTTGTCATTTGAATAATGTTTTTGGGTACTAATCATCTGGTGGTATCTGATGCCCACTGACTCGATTAATCCAAATTTCCGTGCTATTAGGATTTCTCCATTTCCAGGGCTCAAACTATATTAGTGTATGCCATTTGAATTATGTTAGTTTATGACTCTAAGATGATGAATTTCGAACTCCTTTTAAGGTCAAATTTTCACCTTGTTTTTAAGGTGGATTTAGATTACACCTCAGATGGTTATCCTTGTTTGTTCTTGTTTCAACACACTTTTACTACAGTGTCCAAGTAGATACTGTTACGAACTATAGTACTATTATTTAATTAGATAAGGAGGTGGGGAGGGTGAATGAAATATAAACAAGAAAATGTCCAGGAGAATGAGTTCTTTCTTACAAAATTCCATTATATTTAGCTAGTTGGGAAAAATGAGTTCTTACGTGAATTTACAAAATTCTTACAAACAAGATCTGTCTCACACTGCCAATATTTTAGATACTAAGTTCTTATTGAAGATTTTAGTCTCTCCAATTAGTAAGTACAACTTACATCTGAGGTATCATAAAACAGACAAACCAAGAACTATCTCAAACATTTTTATACATAAAAATAACACAAAAAATGAAAAACTAAGTTAGTCTAAAAGCTCTTGTTGATTTTCAACATTGTCGTTGAGCCCTCAGTATCTTCATATAAACTGGTTTTATCTAGAAGCTTCTGAATTCCATCAACCCATTTTTGTTTATGGCTTTTGTTCTTGCACTTGAACTCTAGAAGACCCTGAGCTGTCTTTACTCTAAGGTACAAATCTAGGCTTTCTATCTCTTTGTTGAATAGCCATGGTTCACTTTCATCACATACTTCATATACAACACCTGTTGCACAATGAAGGGAGTTAGAGGCGGATGCAACATGAGTTCATCTGAACCCGATATTTTTGTTGATGAGGGAGAGAGCATAAATACATATAGCAGACTTCTCTATAACAATCATCTTTCACTTCACTATAACGGACAAGTTTTCTTGGCAACCGACTTTCTTATTATGTTATATTATATATTCTCTAAAATAGCATCTCGCTATAGTAGTTAAAAAATATCTGGACTAATGACTTTGTTATAGAGAGGGTTGAATGTATGTGAAAAGTCACTGAAGTGTCTTAAATGTTGAACTCATCAAGTTAAAATTCTGGATTCGCCTCTGAATGAAGTACATCGCTTATTGAACAAATCTATCAAGGGAAATGAAAAAATTGAAAACAATGACACTATAGGGGAGAGCTTACATTTGTTATTCTTAGAAAAAGCTCCACCAACATGTTTACTCTTCAACTTGATCACAACCTGTAAATTGATCCACAGAAGTTAGTACTTCCATTTAGGTTTGTGAATTTTATGGTATCTCAAGATCTTGAAAGCCTATTAACAGACCTGAGATTTCTTGTTTATATAAACAGAAACGCGCTTCCATCGTTGCAGACCTAAGAATCCAGAAAAACAACAGCAAGTAGAATCAGCAACAGAAGAAAATTGAATGATCTTTTGTTGAACATATTGTGTAATAACAAAATGTATACTAAAAACAGTTCTTGCATATAAATCAGTATTCACCTTTTCTTGTGAGATGTAGCAATTCACCCGCAAACGGAGAATCATGTTCATCCATGTCATTAGGGAAAACAGCAGCAAAACTTTGAGCTTCCACCATGCTTCTGTCACAAGGACTTATTGATGCATTCCTCTTTGCTTCTTTTGGTAATCTTGACTTAAGAGCTGCTTCTCCTCTCAAAGCTTTTCATTAATAGCAAAATGGCTACTGTTAGTAATCATGTATATAAGTATCTCAAATCCATTTACAAGAACACAATACCACAACAACTACGTTTCAGTTCCAAACAAGTTGGGACTGACTACATAAATCCTTACTGTTCATGTCACTCATTTAAGTCCGTCTCATTTCAATATTATAAAAACTTAGGGCCGTTTGGACATGATTTCAAATCACTGATTTGAAGTCAAAACTTGAAATCAGACTCCCAAATCCTATGCCAGACGCCTATTTAGTTTCTGTAGCACTAGAAGTTTTCTATAGTTTGTACTGATATATAAATATTTAACATAGTACAGCCAAATCTCTCTATAATAACATTTCACAATAACATCCAAGTGTTCTTTGGAACCGATTTTCATGTTATGTTATATTATATCCGTTCTCTATAACAACATTTTGCTATAGCAGCCAAAAAATATTCATACAACGACGTTGTTATTTGACAGTAAGTGACTAAATAAGTACCTGTGGCAGCTGCGGCTGTTAGTGTCACAAGATCACTAGCACTATGTATGTCTACAGCTGATCTAACAACTGAGGCTACACGATCATGATCCGCCCCGGCTGATTCAGCCATTTCAAGGCAATGTGAGGCCAAGAGTTCAGTAGCTGATGCTAAAGCCATGCTCATCTTTGAACTCGAACCGTTTGAGTTCTCTGCTGCTGCAGCAGCAGCCATTGCTGCAGCTAGTCCTGCTATGGACAGGACTGTGTGCATATGCGCGTTTTCTAGGCGCGCCTTTTCTTTCTTCTTGACTGAGCTATTGTTAGAATCCTTATGATGGAACCACCTTCCAATCCCTCCAGGCTTTCGCCCGTTTTGTGAATTCAACATCTTGGTCTCTGGCTGCAAGAAAATCTATCACTCAGAAAAATAATTGACAGGTTGAATTTTTTTCAACTCCTTTGAATTGGAATATTGTGGATGGAAACTTAACTATATATTTTATTACAATAGAGAAAAATGATAATCTGAGCTTCAAATATTTTCAAGTAACGGGTCTGAGCGAGTATTGGAGTTGTTTTTCAGACTTCCACTCACAAAACTTCAAATTTCTTTCAAGTAAGATGCATGTCCAAACACAAATTCAAATTCCAAAAATCACAACTTCAAAAACTCAAATTTTCAAGTTTCAACTACAAAATCTATGACCAAACAAGACCTTAATTATTGAATTCAAAAGAAAGGGAGCTTTGGAGCATAGCTAAAGTTGTCTTCATATGACCTATAGGTCATTGGTTCGAGCCATAGAAGCAACTACTAATATTTGTGTCAGGGTAGACTATCTACCCCTTTTTATTCTTAACTTCCAAAACTTAAAAGGCCTCAAACATCTCTAATATCTTCACCAAGTTCAAGACTCAAGAAATTCAAAAAATTGTAAACCATGCAAACAAAATGATTTTAAGGAAAACTTACTAGTTGTGGAGGAGGGGAAACTGATTCATTAATCACACTAAATTTCCTTTCAAAACTATAGTGTTTCTGATTTTTAGCAAGAGCTTTTGATAATTCAGAAGCAGAGAGACTCCATGATCTTGATAAAAAATCCATTGGTTCCATTGGTGTTTGTGGTTGATGAACAGAAGGTAATTCTACATCCATTTCTTCATCTTCTTCAACACTCATAAGCCAATTATCTGAATCATTATTCTTCTTCCATCCCAAAAGATAGTTTTCCTCCATAACAACTCTGTTTTTCACCTCTTAATATCCCACCCTTTGAATAACTTTGCCTGTTAATTAATTAACCAAAAAAAGAAAAAAGTGTAAGACAATAGTGAAGTGTATATATATGCATTGTGCTTCTTTCTTTTTTTCAAGATGCGGATTCAACTGGACACATTACTTTCGGCTCAAATCACTAGTACATAGGAGGAAAAAACATTCATTTTGACTGTGTTGACTTTATGAGTGTGTTTAGTATAATGGAGGTCATTTTTCGTGAAAAATATATTTTCACCAAAAAAAAAAAAAAAACTATATATAAAAAATTTATGATACTATTATCAAAATCGGAGAGTGTTTTGATGAAATTTTTGGGTTTGAAGATTAATAAATGTACAAAGTGTTAGCAAATTAAAACGGAAAAGGAAGATCGAGTAGGATCAATGAATCTAGCAGATTGATCACTAGATAAATACAAATAAGTATATATTTTGACATTATCATAAAAAAAAAACTTGATTCTTTCGCTCCTTAGCGGCGGAGAAGAACGTAGTGTTAACAACATTAGGTACAGCTAGGCAGTAAACAACCAACCAACAATAATACTGTAAAAATTAGATAAGTTCGATCTATAATCACAGTTTTTTGAAAAAATGACTTTTATTTTACCAAACAAACTATATATCTTAAATCGACCTCTCGTTTTTCGCGAAGTGAAGAAACGGAAGAAAATGACTTACCTTAACAAATCTGAGGACTGTATAGACACACTAATATTAGAAGAAAAAAGAACATAAAAACTTTGGTCTCAGCTTTAGTAGTAGATTGAGTTTATATATAGGAGAGACAACAAAGCAAACATCAGAGGTACATGATAGCTAACATAGGCACACTTGGTCTCATGAGGACAGAAAAAATAAAAAATAAAAAAATTATTTATTTACGTATTCCAACACAATATTCGTTAAATAAAAAAACTAAATAATAAAATAACATTAATTTGACTAAATCAAAGAAAACATTGTCCAGACTGAACGGACGTTTGTTTCCTAACGTTAAAACAGTTGTTACAAAAGGTTGGATTAATTTATACACAAGCACACGAGCTATACAGTGTGCATAAATAATATTGTATTCCAACCAGGATTATAACTTATATATACGGACAATGTAACGAATATCGATACTATTAATGTATTTAATTTATTCTAGTGTATAAAATACTTCTCGTGTGTCTCAATTTTGTTTCTCATTTCCCAAAGACAACTTTTAAGGCAGACATATCTATTTCATATCGCTACATAGTTTGTGTATAAAACTTATCTAGGATATTCGTGAAAATTGTTTTTCGGAACGATCGTTGACTCTGCTTTCGATTTGGGTATCTTCTTTTATATATACACATTCATTAATTTTCATTTGTGACATATTCAGAATTTGGATTTTATGAATTTGGACATTCGAGTTCGAAATCTATTATTTTTTACTTATTAAATGGTTTTTCCCATACATATACAACCCCTAATATAAGCCAAAACAAGAATCATAGGTGAAATCAGAATTTGAACTTTGTGAATTCCTACGATAAATTCAAATTAATATATAGTGTAATAATAACTGAATTTACAGTCTAATATGTGGAGATAATTACTAGTGAATTTTTTAATACAAATCTGAATAAAAGTTACGATTGAGCTTACGTGTACTCATAGCTTTCGATCTAGGTCCGCTCCGGGCTCAATTTTTTATTAGATCCCTTTATTACATATGATTTTTTAGCTTACTAATTTCACTTCCTTAATTATGGGGGTGTTACCTGTAGTTATACGTTAGTTGATCAGATAATGCTTTTTTTTTTTCTTATTTATAATATAAAAATATCAAAGATAAATTCTATTTTTACCAGCAAAGGATAGTGGGGATCAAATCTATTATAACTTTCGGTGGTTGTCAACTTTGGGAGTATACTATATATTATATTTAATATATTACATAGTTTTGTAAAACCGTGTTTTAATAAATTGCATTTGTGAACCTTGGATTTAGGAAGATTGCTATGTAGGGACAAACACTTGGTGAATTTTTATTTGTTTTAAGTTATGTTAATTCAAGTTTAATTTGTGACATTTTAATCTTCTTTTTTTAAGTTCTCTTGTCTT
The DNA here is from genome assembly GCF_019186545.1 of Solanum stenotomum. Classification (NCBI taxonomy): domain Eukaryota; kingdom Viridiplantae; phylum Streptophyta; class Magnoliopsida; order Solanales; family Solanaceae; genus Solanum; species Solanum stenotomum. The sequence continues at coordinate 53,178,111 of NC_064291.1, forward strand.
TAATCTTATCTTTGCCCTTTTGTTGAGACATGAGCAGAGCTACTTCAGGTGAAGGGTGGTTCAATGTACTTTTTTTATCAGAAAATTATACGTATATACACATCCTTAAAATAATTTAATAAGAAAAATTATATATTTTTCGCTAAATTTCTGACTCTGTCATGATAAAACAAACGTATAAACACAATAATCCGTATAATTGTTAAAAAGACTAATCACATAGCAAAGTGGTGATAACTGAAAAGATAGGGCTTGTGGGATAATGAACAGCAAAAAATCTTCAAGTGCAAGTGATCAGACTTGACGTGTTATTATCTTACATATACATAAAATATATAACTCAAAAAGCTGACATAGAAAGTGGAACTCAGATGAGTTTTTACAGCTGCATGCCTTAAAAATGTGGCATTTTATAATCTTGAAATAAAACAAGTTACCTATTATAACATATCAAAGTATCGTCTAATTTACGTTTTGGTATTACTATTATTACTCTTTAATTATTAATATATTCTTCAATTTTAGAATTACTTGTTGTTTTCTTTGCTTCAATTATCGTATTCTACTTATTACTGTTACTGTTCTCTTCTTCATTGTTTTCAGCATGACTTTATCGCTACTGTATTTACTTTACACATTTATTTCTTGACATATGTTAGTACTAGAATTGAGTCTATAGGAAACAACCTATTTATACCTTCACATGGTAAAAGTAAAAGGTACGAACATACCATCATTCCGAAATCTAACTCGCGAGACCACAATGTTACGTTCTGCTACAAAAGATAAATACAACTCGATAATTAATATAAATTTCATATATATGACTTTTAACCCCTACATAAATAGCACTATAGTGAATTTTTACTTGGAATCCCATGCGAGCACAATGATTTTGCTCCAATATTTAGGTGCTTTTTTTTTTTATCATTTCACGTGCCTATAGACAAGAGTGAATATATAATCATTGTTTTACAACTTTAGGAAAATTAATAGCCACACTATGCTTCCATTTTACTCTCATTATTATTTCCATTGACATATGCATCATGATATATGTCAAAACACTTGAGAATATTACTTTTAGACTCATGCCTTACCAATGGTTAATGGGGAAATTAAAGTAGAATTGAGCCACTAAACCAGCTCACATCATAATTAATCCAATCTTAAGTAGCACTAATTAGCTAGGCATATATATACATACACACTCAATACTCAATATAAAGCATATATGAAATGACAAGTATAATAATTTGTTATATTGTTCGTGTAGTTTAACATGTGATGGTAGGTCTCCAATTTTAAGTAGCATTAATTAGCTAGGCATATATATACTCATGTGAATTTAGTAATTTTTATTTTATATGAATTGATAAACTTCAAATCTTAAGTATGACTCTTTTTGCTAGATAATCGATTAATGTTCTCCATGCATATACCACATATATAGTTGTTAAAGATATTTTATGAACATGATCATTTTTTTCATAAACGAAAAGGTATATATAATTAATGTAACAATAATTTGATATTCATATATAACTCATATTGAACGTGGTATATAAGGAATCAAATTTCAGCTTGGTGGAAAAAGAAAGAAAAACAATGTCAAAAGAAGCATGAAAAACATCAACACACAAATATTCTGATTGAATTGGTGAAAAAAAATGATGAGAATCTGTTTCTCACCATGCATTTTTTCAGTGAGTTAGTTTAAGATAATGAGTGGAAAATCATGTTATATAACACAAATATCACACTAATTCATGGTGAGAAAAACCTTTATTTCGATCTGTGAAGAAATTAAGGAAAACTATGAAATTCTTCTAATTAATTGAATTATTGGTTGGATAATTCAACAAGGATTTATATTTGCCTCCCTCATTGTCATTGACTTGTGAAAAAAGCAAGTGTAAAATTTTCAAACAAAAGGCTTTATTGTTAGTGGGAGAATATAATACATATGTAGTCCAATCAATTATGAAGGGAATATTAATCTTTACATCCATTTTGGAAAAGTTTATCGATTACAAAGTGGAAAGGTAAAATGCAATGTTATTAAAAGCCAATGTGATTTTAATAAAAAGAGTTTTGGGATTTTGCTTTTTGCACACTCTATGGAAAAAGATACTTTTTCATAATTTCATTTGCTTTCTACTCACGCGTCAATATTTTTTTTTACCCTTCTTTATATATGGCCCTAAGGAGATATGACTTTATGATTTATTATTAATGTTATTCTAGGGTGTGTTAAAATATGTATTTTTGAACATAAGTAATTTTCTAATTTATATTTTGATATTTGATAAGTACGCGAAAAAATATTATCTCAAACCTATATAATATGGGATGGCGAGGGGTTGGAGGTATAGCATTAAATGTCACTTATATAGCTTGTTCAATTGAATAGTGAGGATATTGAGGTGAAAAGAAAAGATCCATATTTGCCTCTTAATTTTAGTGGGTCATTAGCAATGGATTAGCACTTAGCAAGAACGGGTTAGGGTTTGGGTTACAAAGCAAGTCAAAAATTAATAGCTCATAATATAGTGGGAATCCTAGTTGGTAACGTTTATATGGAAATAGTTTCATGTGGTGTGTCACATCACTAAAAATTGTGTATTGTTAACTTTTGAAAGTATGTGTGATCTCTAGAGATAACAGAATGGACATTTTTTATCTCAAAATATAACGGAGGATATAAGTGGTCTATTGGGCAATACTGATCCTTTCCTCTTTTAATTTTCAAGGAACTTATTTTCTTAGAGAAAATGTTTCACCAACCAAACATAAAAAAAAAAAAAAAAGACTTTGACAAATATTTTCCTCTTTGTACCATTTTTCATGGAAAATTGATAAATAAAATACAAAATATGTTTGTAGGATTATTTTTTTCTGGCGGATCTAGAATTTTCACTAAGGGCGTTCGACAAGTAAAAAATCTAGTGCCTAGATTCAAACTTGGAATATTAAGACGAAATTTGAACCCCCCGAAACCGCTAAAACCAATCTCTCATCTTATTTTAAAAAAATTCAACATCTCTTTATATACATAATATAATATATATATATATATATATATATATATATATATATATATTAAAAAATCTTATATATACAATGTAATTTTGTGTAGAAGGATTTCAGTAAACAACCTCGCTCCATCACCCCTAGACTGGTTGCTAAATAAAGCCAAATGAAATGCATTTAGGTATGATTTGATTGAAGTTTTTTTTTTTTTAATTTTGAAGTATTTTAAGGTGAAAAACTTGTCCAATTCTGTGGAGCCATTGAAAAGAATCATCACACTAAAATGAATGACACAAAGTGGCTTAAAGTTATACATGTAACATGCGTAATCATTTATGATTGTCTAGTCAGATAATTTGTGCATCATACGTAATTACGTATCATTAAACATACAAAGTTATGAAATTTAAAGGGAAAAAATTAGACTATGAATTTATATATTATAAATCTAGCTTGAATTGTTTGAGCTTTAACTTTTGCAACAATCTGATAAAGTTGCCTTTAAATTGAAAAAAAGATAAAATTCTTCAACCAAAGACACATACATAACATACCCAGTGTAATAAGTATCTTTTAAACATAACTTCGTAAGTAGAGAGTAGCAGTAAAGTTAAAAAAATTATTAACGAAGCTAAAATTAAATATGAAGAAGTAAACACACGAAGAAGTTGAAGAAATTCAACATCTACTGTATATACATAAAAACACATTAACTATATAGAAATAATATAATTTTATACCAAAGAAAGTTCAAATGAACCCCAGAACCCTTACTACCCGCTAGCGAGTAAAAATCACACTAAACTAAGTGTGAATACTTTAATGAATTTAAATTCTTAAAAGTTGTGAAAGTTTTATATATATATATATATATATATATGGTACCAAACAATTTAGAACATCACAAATTTGATAAAGAGTTTTCATAATGATTGGAATAAATACATTTTCAAATAATTGTACAGGTAAAATCTTTAAACACGGGCTAACTTGTTTAGCTACTACTCTAGCCCTAAATAAATTGTCTTTGATATTATTCTGTTAAATTTTCTTTCTGGATTTCTTGTTATTACTCTCTGTTTCAATTTATTTATCTGATTTTAATTTTGCACAATTGTAATTAAATATGTCAAAAAAGGAAAAAGATGTTCATTTTTAAACAGACTAAAAAAAAAAAGTAAAACAAACAAATTGAATAGGAGTAATTTTTAGGTAGATTAAGAAAGTGAATTGCTAATTTCCACATAATTGACGTTTTCAAATTTAGTAAAAGGAAATAAAGGGAGAAAATATTGAAAAAAGATTGAACATCCACATTTTATTTACTTTTTCAGGGATTAATGTAATTACATACTAAATAGGGACAGATTGTAATTCCATATTAAAACGATGTGATTCTTAAAATTTAAAATAACTTAAATACACAACTTAATTTATCATATTCTCTAAAATTTCCTACCATTTGAAAAAATTATAAAAATTCCTACTCTCTCCTATTCTCGGATACATCACTTTACGCGATGTATTGAGATGTATGCGAGACGCGATGTACCGGAACGTATGATGTATCGAAACATTGAGTGATGTATCCAAAACTCAAACGCAACGTATCGAGACGTTGAACTATGTATCCGAAACCGATACGGTATGTATCAGAACATTTTGGGATGTCCGAAATTTTTGTAATTTGAAAGGAGTAAGGATAAGATGTAATTAGTTCTTAACATTATGAAATTCGTAAAAATTCCCATATATTTGCTCCAACAATGAGCCCAATTGCAATGGGTGCAATTGTTCGAAGTGACCCTTTTTTGGGGTCTGCTGCAGTGGCATAAACTAGGGTGTACAAAATCGAATCGAAAATCGAATCAAACCATAAACCGAGAAAAAAAAAACTGACTAGTGGTTGGTTTGACTTGGTTTGGTATTGAAAAAAAAAAACTCCGACTATATTTGGGTTGGTTTGGTTTTAACTAAAAAAACCAACCCGACATTATATATATAATTTTAAATTTTTATTTTATACATAAAAATATTTACTTTGATATAATTTTTAAATATGTCTTATACTTTTTCATAGTTTTTATCTTTTAATATATTATTCCAAGTTTGAAACTTAGAATTCTAAATGGTTCAATAAATATTATAGTCCACAGATGTTGGCAATTATAATAAAGCTTAAATCAAAATCAAATTAAAATCAAAATCAAATTAATACTAATGCAAAAAGAAAATCAGTTCAACACTAAGAACGACAATAATATTGAATATTTGTTCTTTGGTTTTACATTGGTTTAGACAATTCAAATACATAATCTAATTTTTAATGTCCTTTAATATTTAGTCATGTAACTAATACTTATTAAACTTATTTTAGCACGATTTAGTACTTTTAAATTATGATCATTTTCATCATGACTTGTTAATTTGCAATATTTGTTTTACGCGATTTCATTATTATCATTTTTTTATTGGATATTTTAGTGTCATTACTCATATATTTTGTGTTATTTTCTTAAGAAACACCTTAGATAGTTGTATTTTGGTAGGACTAAAGAAATATTTGAAGTACAAGTAAATTATATGTTTGTATGAATACTTTACTGGAAAAAATCCGAAAAACCCGAGGTTGAAAAATCCGAGTTTTATTAGTTTGGTTTGATTTATAGATTTAAAAATCCGACACAAATAATTTGATTTGATATTTGAAAAACTCGAACCAACCCGGTCACGTACACCCCTAGCATAAACTGTATACACAAGTGCAAAAGTGATGACTATTTCCATCACAACTCCATCAAATCCACTGAGGTAACTCCATGGGTAGGAACAGCCTGCAAAAGCCCGGCATTTTCAGGCCCAATAAGTTAGAACTATGAGCCTACCGGCCATTTTCGACCCTATCTTTAAAAAATAGCCATTTGTTTCAATTTTCATTGGTGAAGAAACTTCATAAATTTCACATGTAGAATTTGAAGCTCTACGACGATGATTATTTTTCAGTTACCGGGGCCAAAAAGTGACTATTCGTGAGGGTTATCCTTTCAACAATATGTGCTAATTTCAGCTAAAATTTTAGATTTTTTTTTGCAAATTAACTACTTCAGAGTTCACACGGAATATAGGAAGTCCAAACATGTAGCAAGTCGCTAGATTTCTATGTCACGTGAAATTGATTTCTTAGATGATCACTCAACTAAGTAAATAATTAATATCTCAAAAAGTCATTTTCTTTGTTGAATAAAATTAGAATCAAGAAGCATAGTGACTTTATAAGATAATAACTATTAACGGAGTGATCATTAGAAAAATCAACTTACACGTATACGTGATTGTTGATCTATCACCTCTTATTAGGCATTTGGTTATTCCTTGACGATGTAATTAATTTTTAATATTCTAGTATATGATATCCATTTGATTTTTGCTCGAATAGGCCCAATAAAGAGGTACAAGTATAAGTTTCTTGAAAGATTTTTCATTTTTAAGACTCGTCTCAAACCAAGATTTCTGACAGAAATATACGCTCATGCTTTAAGAAAAAGTTATTTGTTACTCCTCTATTTCAATTTATTGGTTTGATTTTATCTTAAAACCTTCTTATTAATAAGACTCGGTACAACTCCCTAAGCAAGATGAACATCCCTCTGCATTAATCATCCAACTTACATCTTAGATCTTAGATTTCATAGACTTAGGAGTAAAGCATGAAAATAATCAATGAAGTAAGTGTTCTAACACATCTAGTTAAGTTGTTAGTTTGCAATTCCTTTTCTTTTAACTAATCTCAAAATCTATAGTCGTAGATTTTGTATCAAGTCAAAACCAAACAAAAAAATTAAAACGCAAGAGTTTCTCATCAAAACAACCAAGTCACTCCCAAATAAGTAAAAACATACAAGTAATGTTACAATAAAAAAATACAAAGATATGTCTAATGCAGGAACAAACAGAAAAAATAAAAAAACCTAAAACAGAGTGCAGCCCAATAAGCTATGACAGGCCAATTCTTCTAGTAAGTAGCTGGTTGTTGCACATTGACTTCCCCAACATGAGGAGGTTGAGCTCTAAAAATTGACAAAGTTTCAAGTAGATGACGTTTTGCTTTCTCAAAATTCACAAACCCCATGAACCAGAAATCATGACCATCGATGGTAACAATCTGAATGTACATCTCTGGTGGAGACTCTCTCATCACTATTGGGTTTATAGTCCCAATATTTCCCAACGGTATTACTACCTGTACACACAGTTCAAAATCGCATCAGATGATAAGTAAACTCTTAACTTTTAATAGGCACCTCTCAACTCGTCTAGTCTATAGGCACATCTAAACATCTCAACTTGTCTATTCTATAGGCACATCTAAACATTTCAACTCGTCTATAGGCACATCTGAACATCTCAACTCGTTTAGTCTATAGGCACATCTAAACATCTCAACTCGTCTATACTGTATCACTTAGGCACATCTAAACTCGTCTAGTCTATAGGCACATCTAAACATCTCAACTCGTCTATATATTGTATCAGCTAAAGACTCTTAATTTACAAAATAGTCATATTCAGACACTTCCAAAATTTTTGTATCACTTCAACATTGAATATCCACAAGACACAATGAGAAATATTCAGTTATCAGTCGAAACAACCAGTGTGCACGTTAGAAATTGGAATGTTTACTTACCGATTGAAGCCAAATATAATTAACCCTTATAGCTAGCATATTACTCTTAATTTGTTTGTGTCAAATCAAAATCAGACAAACAAATTAAAATGTCGAGAGTATTTGTTTGGATTGTGTTATACCTTGTAGTAGCTCCAGGTCTCCTGACCAGATGGAGCTTTGAATGATAATGGGCGATCACTGCAAAAAGCAACTTTCGTAGTTGACAGATAGAGTGTACCAGCAACAGGACCAGTTGCAGTGGAAAGATAACAAGCAAATGTCTTTTTCAGCTGTTCATTAGGATCTGCTCCGAAAATCTGTTTGTAAAGAGGCTCAAATCCACCCTCTGTCAACTTCTTGGCTGTCAAATTAAGTTTTCCCCATGCCGCTTTTGTAACTGATGGTCCAGCTTTCACTACAACAGACATGACCCACATATATCATTAGTCAAAAATTGTAAATAATTTTGACTGGTCGCTCACTGGTTATAATAACTATTAGTTGAGTGACTTACGATTATACCAAATGTTGCGGGCGATGTTCTCAGCTCTATTATTCCATGAATTGAACACATTAACAACCGATTCAAGTGGGTTATTGCTAGGCTTGTCAATTGGGGAATAAACAACATAAGGCTGTGGCTGAAACTCTTCTTTTTGGTCCTCAGCACTCCATAAGGCGGCTTTCTGATTATCTGGATGACAAGTTGGAATTGCAGGCGGACCCATAATATGAGTTCCCCATTTTTGCTGATCCATTTCTGGTGCTTGAGGATCTGAAGAAGATGAAGAAACAGAAGGTATCTGAGGCTCTGATTGTTGAAATTTGGGTTGATTTTCCTCTCCTGTGCCTGTCATGATTGAAGAAATTGATTGTAAATTGCTTGAGTAATTGAATTTTAAGTGGATTTTGTCTTAGATGGACATATAGTTATGGAATTATAATAATTTATAGACGATGATTATGTAGAACGTGTACGCGTTTTCATTTTTTATTTTCGCTTTGTCAGTAAGATTACACTAGAAAATTTTGGGCTCTCTCTCTAGAAAACGTAGCTGAATTGTCTTTCTAGTTTTTCTAGAAGAATTGAAGAAACATCTTGGAAATTCCATGTTCTACAGGATATTGACCGAGTTTTTGGTAGGATGGATAAAAATAATAATTTGATGATAAAAATATTAAGTTTAATTTTATGACATGGTTGGTTTGAGGGTACGATATTAATTAGTTTCATAATTTATATTATAATAATAAAATTATTTATTTTATAAAAAAGTGAGATAAATTAATTATTATAAAAAATATTTTTGCTTTATCTTATTCCGTATATTAAATGATCCTGTATTAAAATGAATTTTTAGCGAGAAACGGACACTGTAATTTGTACAACATGGATTCATATTTATTTGTTTATATTTAATTGAGCAACTTTCACATATAGCAAACACAAAAATTATATTTATATGTTATAGCTATATTTTTTATAATTGCGCTTCATAGCAAACGTAAATATGTATATTTCGCTATACATATACAAAATTAAGCAGTTGTGTATAATTTATTTTTGTTTCGATATACATACACAAAAGGTCAATTGTATAATATGTGTTTGTATAAAGCGAGAAAGAGAGAGAGATAAAAGAGAACGGGGCAGGAGAATATTTGTATTGTATAATTATAAGTGTTTAGGACGAAGATATATGTATTTACATGTATATATATAATTTTCTCTCGCTTTATACAAACAGAAATGCAATTTATACATTTCTATTTGTATAAGCGAGAGAGGAGAGGGAGAGTTTGGCGAGCGAGATCTGGGAGAGTGACGAGCGAAATCTGGGAGAGGGAAACAAAAATATATGTATATATACAATTTTTCTCGTTTTATACAAACACAAACGCATTTTATACATTTGCATTTGTATAAAAAGCGAGAGTAGCGAGCGAAAGCCACCAGGAGAGAGGCGAAATAACAACAGTTTGTTATAGGGTACAATTAAATCAAACTATATTTATAGCATTTAATTTAAATTAATAGTTTACTATTATATATAATTTTCCCTCATTAATTTGACATTAATATCCATAATGTAATTGTCAAGAGAATTTTGCTTGAGAGAGATTATTTTCTCATATTTTGTACTTTTTATTTTATATTAGTTTTCTAAGTCAATTGACCAAATCCTATTAAAATAATATGTATTTTTAATATAATGTTTGTTGTTATCTAAATCGATTATCCTCGAGATTTACAAATATGAATCTGCACATGATATTCTATTGATTTGATCTCAATATCTTGACTATTTTAAATCATCTAAATATATTAGAAAATAAATCATAATACTTAATAATAACAATAAAATGGATATATGATGATAATTATTATTATTTTTATATATTTTTAAATTAAATAATTACTATTTATTTTTAACTTAACAAATAAGTGAAAGTAAACGGAAGAAGTAACTTATACTGCATCTGTCCAACTATAGTTATCTACTATTAACTTTGCACATGAATTAAGAAACTATAAATAAAAGGATAATTTTACTATATCACTCTTTGAATAAGGAAACGATTATAATTAATGATGAGAATAATTTAGGAACTAAGTGTAAAATTATTCATTAATTTCATAAAATGAACAAGTATTGTTAAACATCTCAAAGTAGTATAGTAAACAACTATTATTGAACATAGAAAATAAAAAATTAAGGTGGTAAGGTGTGAAAAACTATAATCAATGGGAAAAAAGGTTTTGAGGGATAGAGGCTACCAAACTAAAAGGGAAAGAAAGAAAAAGTCAAATCTCTTCTACTCCCTCGATTCCTAATTACTTGTTCATTTTTCATTTTTTAGTTGTCCCTAATTATTTGTTCATTTTGATAAATTAAGAAAAGGTAACTTTTTTTACATATTATACCCTCAATTAATTACTTTGGAAAAGATAGAACTTCTCAAAAGTCCTAAATTTTTAATTCACCCACTTCATAATTAATAAGGTAAAATAATAAATTTACTATGTTAATAATTATTTTCTTAATAGATGTGTCAATTTAAAAATGAACAAATAATTAAGAAGTGGGAATAAAATTTTAGTCGAAACTTCAGAGTAAATGTGAAACCAAGAAGCAAAGTCAACATAGCAATTGACCAAAATATGGTCCAAACTCCAAAATTTTAAACAGGTTGTTTTAAAAGATGGATCTCGATGCATAGTTTGACGGAGTTGGTACAATAATGTCATTATTGCACCATCCATTTAACTAGCTAGTGACAAAGTTAGAATTGTGACAAAGAAATATCAAAATATAAAATTACATAAAAATTAAGAAAATTTAATATGTAATATATATAAATATAAAAAAAATTACTTACTTACATAGTGTAATTCTTCAATATATATGACTCCGCCATTGGTCAATATACTCCTTCCGTTTCAAAAAGAATGTCCGTATCAAAATGTCCTTTAATTTTGTAGTCTTAAACATATCAGGTGGAAAGTTAAAGTTAAAGTGTTGCCAAAAAAAGAAAAAAATCATTCTTTTTTAAACAGACTAAAAAAAAATGAGATCATTTTTTTTTAAAACGGAGAGAGTCCCAAAACATCCATATGCTTGGTAGTGAGACCCATATATTTTTCGGTGCATGCATGCTAGATATTGCTATCATGTGGTCACGGAGTATATCTGCCCAACATTTTGAAAGCTACTATCTTCGTATTTTCAAGATACTTATCATGTTTTATTTCTTGAAAATAAAATTATATGAATTTTAATATGACCAATAACTTTAGATATATTATTTTAAAAAATATAGTAGATAATTTGTGCCGAAGAGGCTGGTATTTTTCATATAGTCATTAACTCTAGTAAAATAAAACATAATAATTATTTCGAGGCAATATTTGTCCAGGAATCTTTCTTCCACTTTCATCTTGATCTGGTTTTGTGAATAACTTTAAAGAAACCAAATATCCAAGCAGAATGATGAGCAAAACACTCTTTATTTTTTAAAAAATATAAAAAATAAAAAATAAAAATCTCAAAAGTTTCATTTAAATAGTTTCATAAGTTAATTCATTCTCAACAGTATTATGGACAATAGCATTATGTATCAAAATAAAAAAAATCATCAAATAGACGAAACTATGCTAAATTACAACCAAACAAAAAAAGGGATGCAACACGAGGGCTTTCGAGGTCGTCCAAGCCATTTATTATACATTTAATTTAAAACATTTTTTTACCTTTTTCCATATTTTTTACCACCCCTGTTTTTTCCGTTAAAATTCTGACCAATTCCTTTTTTTTTTTCAACAAAAAGTTCTGACCAAAATCAACAACATAAATGCAAAAGAGTGACAGGTGAAATTAAATACAATCTCATTCAATGTTCTCAACTACACTAAAGTTCAGCAATTCAATTCTTTGCAGCTAACTTTGGTCCCATCTTTTTCTGGCAAGTACTACTACTATATATCTTTTTTTCTATATGTATATATGTGTGTTTCAATTTATTCAAGATTGCTAATTTAGTATGGTCCAATTAATTTCTATGAAAACCCCATTAAATTAATCATTGATCCTGCTATCATTCCTTCATTTATTCTTCTTGTAGTTCATTTATCATAATCCATGCTAAGAGAATTTTTATTTTTATTTTTATTTTTTCTTGATTTTGTTAAATATGTTTTTTTTCTACATGTAATGAGTTTGTAGTGTATTCAAAAATATAATGTGAGATGTCATAGTCTCTTTTTTTTTCTTAGTGATCAAAGAAACAATGAATGGTTTAGTAAAAGATGAAAATCAGAGAAGAGTTGGGAAGAAACAAAATGGAAGTTCTTGGAAATGTGCATATGGTTATTCTCAGCATAGGCGATGTAAAAGGTTTGATTTTTGGGATTTTTTACTTAGAATAGACGGCGGATGTATAATATATGTATATATGTGTGTAGTTGTGTTTAAGTAGTGTATAATTTATGTATATCGACTTTGGAGATGTAGCTATTTTTTGGTGTGTTGAATGCCCTTTTTGTTTCTTCTCATGTGTGTTAGTCTGGTTTTGCATGTTCCTTAGCTTCTTAGATGGTTAATTATGGTTTAGATAATGTGTAGAGCTCAGGGGCGGAGCCAGGTAGGGCAAGGGGGGTCTGGGTTGTGGAAAATTACATTGTTTAGACATGGTTGAAGTTATTTTTTTTAAGGTATATATAGTGGATTTTGAATTCCTTTGGCTTCTTTGTGTGCTTACTTTTTCATATTTTGAACCTCTTAGTGAAAATCTTGGTTCCGTCACTGGCAGAGTAGAGCTGGAGGGGTGGAAGGGGTTCACTCGAACTCCCTTCGCCTGTAAATTACATTGTATATACAAATTGAAATTTTATTTTTATGTATGTATAGTAGATGTTGAACCGCCTTTGATGAAAATCATGTCTCTAACACTCGTTTAGATATAGCAATAGCTAAGGAGATATGAAATTTTGTGGAACATTGCCACTTATAAAAACAATGTTGTCTTGTCTATAAGACTAAATCTTTGTGATTACAACATGTAAAAGACTAAATCTACAATGACATATTCAACAACTGTATCGTTCTCTTACCGTGTGTTTTTTTTGAGCTCAAAGACTTGAAATTCGTAAGCTGAATTTCTTCAGTTGTTGGATTCCAAATTAGAGCAGAATTCCCCCCTTCCTCAACTTACTGATTTTCTCCGTGATCAGTAATGTTCGATTAGATAATGAACTTTAACTTGAGCGTGAACACATTTGATATGTTGACTTGGCCTTGTAAGCATTCCTAGGGAATCTTGTGTAGTTCATTCTTTAATTGCTACTTTCAATGTTCATGAGCTATAATTGAGTTCTGTGGTTAGCCTTCTAAGTTGGTTATGCTTTTGTCTCAGTGCTTCCGACAAAATCGCTGCTCTATCAAAAGGCGGAGACAGGCAATCCATAAAAAAAGAATTGAATGAACCACCTGTAAGAGCTTTATATTTTTCTTACTTCGTATACTGAAATTTGAGGGTTGATTTCCTATATGGTCACTCAACTAATAGTTATTATCTCAGAAAGTCACCCTTCTTATTGATTCCAAATTTCGCAAGTGACTTTCGAAGATAAAACTATTAGTTGAGTGATCATCTGAGAAATCTACTCCGAAATTTGATGATCTTTTAATTTGGACTTACATCTTCACAAGGCTGGCTGTTCCGAATGTAGCATTTGCATATTTTGAGAAATGACGAAGTTTGGTTAGATAAGTAAATGACATGAGCTGATATATGAATATGCAGGTATTGCCACCTTCAACAAGGAGTTGTAAAGCAAGTCCATTACATGAATTCTCCAAAACTATTAGCAAAGAGGAAGTTCCAGAACACAGAGCCTCCTTGGAAAAAGATGTAAGTGAATCACTCAACGTCTATAATACATTACGATATGCAATTAATTCCATTATAATGTTTTCCAGTATCCATGTTTGAATGCTTTACTAAGTCAGCAATGTAAGCAGGATCTTAATAAAACACCAATCTTGAATTCAAGTCTAAATGAACTTTGTTTTCCTTATCGGAAAATTTATATAGTCATATATTAATGGAAATGAGGCCAATATTCCATAGTATACAGATTGACGAGTACTTCAATATCATTGTGTTTCTCTTACTACACCTTATTGAGATTTTATTTGTATCTCATTAGTTGGAAGTCAGAAGTAACTACTCAAAAACATTATTTATCCAGTTGACAAATTCTCTTTTACTTAACCAATATGTACAGATCGAACAGTTACAAATGCGTTTGCAACAAGAAAAATCAATGCGTATGGTGCTTGAGAGGGCAATGGGAAGAGCTTCTAGCACGTTGTCTCCTGGACATAGGCATTTTGCTGCTCAGGTACCCTTTGACAACTAACCGTTTATACTATCTCTTTAGACCTTTGAGTTGTTTGGTAAAATATAAGAAATGGAGCACGAGTTCATGGTTTTTACTCCGGAAATCTGTTGTGTTGGCCTTGACTTTAAGTTTTCCCATAAAATTCTTGGATATGTTTCGTATATATACTTTGTCTAAAACCTCTGATTCTTGTTTTAACTTGAGAACTTACAATGGTTATTTCTTATGGAGTCTTTTTTCTGAATAAGAAAATCAATGGCGCTTGATAACACAACTGATTGGAGTACGTTACCTATTAAAAGAATATTGATGTAATTGAAACTGATGAGGTTACACTCTTTCAGTCTCAAATTGTCTATAAGGTTGACAACATAGAATATTGCTCATTCTCCGCTCATTTTCAACTCCTAACCTTGACTCTGCTGAACTTAGTTAAGGTTAATATTGGTTCTTCTCATTTCAGACAAAAGAGTTGATAGCTGAGATTGAATTACTTGAAGAAGAAGTTGCAAACCGTGAGCAGCAGGTCCTTTCTTTGTACAGGAGTGTTTTTGAAGAATGCATTAGCCGGCCTTCTTCTGAGCAAAGTTCGGTCATGACTTCTCCAGCACATAATAAAGCTGAGTCAAGAAAACATCCAAGTATAATATCAAGTGCCTTTTGCTCATCCAAAAAATTCCCTTTGCGGACATTCCAAGCTCTTGCTGCCATAAATGACTTGGGAAAAAGAAACTTGTTGCAGTCGAAATCAACACATGCTTCATTTTATAATAGCAAAGCTAATGTACACATTCAGAAAAGTAGTTCAGAGCATACTAAGGTAAGCTTTCTAATTCTTTCTCTGCATATTGGATTATTCCTTTAAGAATCCCTTCTAATAAGAGTGTGTGTTATTCCAATAATAGCATCTTCTTCAGACAGACTCCGAAATGGTGACATGATACTCTTAAAGATTTAATAAATAAATGGTTTTTAAACCTTTTTATTGCCTCTTTTATTATCTCATTACCTTTCAGAACTCTTGAATCCTAAAAGTATGAAAAGTTTCACTAAAGTGGCCACCCCTTAAGACCATGGCTGGTGTCTTGCTTAATCCCTAGTTTAGTGAGGACCTAAGTTGCACGGACTCTTTTCACATCCGATGCCGCAACCGTGTTGGATTCTCCAAAAATACACTACTTTAGGAGAAACCGACATGCATCTGTTGACATTTTTGAAGAGTCCGAGCAACATAAGTGAGCCCAAATGGTGAAAAACATGAATCCTAGAAGTCTTGTTTTTTTCTACTCAGAAACTGAAAGCTTAAAAGGATTAACCACTTTTGACTTTTGTTTCTTTGCTTCTGATATTTTGCTTACCATTGACTTCATCTAGTTGTGTCTTTCTTTTGTTCAAAGTATTAGGCACTGTCTGTAATTGTGTGTGTATTCACAATTTCAATTATAACTTTAATTGTGTGTGCTGCTTACTATGCAATACTTTTTATCTTCTGTTGTTGCTCAATAAGCAACATTTTGACATTAATAGAATAGTAGTTTGTGAAAATTAGTTCATATTAGCTTATTCTTCTTGTCTGCTAGTGGTACATTTATATGTTCACCCATTTGACATCAACTCCCTTTGGCTCTTTGAATGCTTTGGGTTTGACATGCGAGGAATGAGGTTACAACGGTTTGGTGAAGTTTGAAACATGCTAGTTTCAAAATAATTATTTTCTTCCATAGCAACATTCTGTATAGCAATGATGAAGGATATCAGTACCTAAATCACTACCATCAATTGAAGTACCTAAATGGGCTAAGACACCAGGATATCAGTATCGATTTGGGGGAGTGTACTATATTAGTAGGCTATTCAAGGCTAGAAAGTACGGTTGGAAATGATGTAACGTATCAACTCATGTTATTTTCTATGAATTGTTGCAGGAGCAAGGGCAGGTAACATCAATGGAAAAATCTCCTCTGGCACGAACTCTTAAAGATCATCTCTACCAGTGTCCTAGTAAGTTGTCTGAGGAAATGGTAAGGTGCATGGCTGCAATATACTGTTGGCTCCGGATTACAGAATCGACAAGTACTGAACAAAAGCGGTCACCTTTGTCATCACGGTCATCTACTAATGTCATAATTCCTCAGCATGATATTAAAGAGGAGAGAGATTGGTTTTGCAAATCAACAATTGAAATATCTTGGATAGCGACAGACAAGAATAACGTCTCTCGTGCCTCTTATGCCATCAGTAACTACAGGTGCATTTCTTTGATAGCATAAAAAGCAGCCCAAGCTGCATAAGTTTAGTTAGTCTTAAGGTCCACTCCCACTTCTGTATGTAGTCTTTCTTGAATTACATGATGGTTGTTTCTCCCACTTTAATGATTTTGTTTGTCCCGGAGCCACCACCGAGTCAGAATTATGTTATGCTCCAAAATTATAACCTGGAAAAGGGGACGTTCGGTTTATATTGGCACACATTGCTTACATGTAGCGCTCTTTTCTTCGAATAATAGAAGTGTAAATAACTACAAATCAGTTTACTAGCAGCCGTTGCATTTGTAGATGAATCTATGTAGAAACAGAATAAGCACTCTCAGGAAAGTTAATCACTGGATCATAGGAATTCTTAAATGCTGGCTAATATCATTAACCTGACACGGTTATCAGCGAATACTTGGAAAAACTCGAAAAATTCTGCATTTTCTTACCAGCCAATAGCATTGTGTTTAATCTGGATCATTTTGTCAACCACCATCTCTTTTAGATATTAAAGAGTCTTGACCCTACTGGATAAGCTTTTAAGGCATGAATGTTGTGGATATGGCCATACTTAAAAGTACTAAATTGAATTGCTATATCCTGACCAGAGGTTAGGTTCTTTTCCAATGCTAGTACAACTTTTCTAATATTTATAGATGCAAGATACTAAGTTCGAAAGACTTTGGCGCATTAACTCGAACTCAACAGAAATAATATAGATGGAAGATTCATAGTCTGCTAACTGTCTCAAGCTTTTGATATCATTTTTCTTCTTTTTCTGGTGCAATTCATGCTACATATGCAAGTTTGTCTCTGTTTAGCAAAGATACCTATAAAGCACAAAACAGATTGTGTGGGAATTTCCGGTCTAACATGTAGTTTGGTTTTGAACTTACAGAGTTTTGGTGGAGCAATTGGAAAGAGTGAATCTCAGTCAGATGGAAA
This sequence comes from Solanum stenotomum, assembly GCF_019186545.1. Taxonomy (NCBI): domain Eukaryota; kingdom Viridiplantae; phylum Streptophyta; class Magnoliopsida; order Solanales; family Solanaceae; genus Solanum; species Solanum stenotomum. The sequence goes on from NC_064291.1 coordinate 53,195,914, forward strand.
CCAATAACAAAATGGCATTTTGGATCAACTTGTACAATTCCTTAGTTATGCATGTAAAGATGGCTCTTACTTGTATCATTTCTCCTTTTCGATTTGTTTATTATGTTCCTTTACATCTCTTCCTTCTCATCTTATCTAGGCATATTTGGCATATGGAATACCACAGAACTCTCTTAGAAGGTTGGCGTTGTTTCACAAGGTAGTCTAAGTTACTTCGTATCATTTTGATTCTATTCTTTTTGTTTATACCAGATTTAGTTGTTTTTGTTCATGCGTGTATTTTTGAGTATTTGAATCACCATTTGCTTCTCTGTATAGTGCAGGCTGCTTACAATGTTGGTGGCCAGGTCATAAGTGCAAATGCCATTGAACAGTCAATTTTTGGCTTGCGTACACCTCGGATAGGACGGGTATTCACTATTCTGATCTAGAGTGATTAAAAAGTTGTAGTTAAGAAATAGCAGGGGTAACATAATAAGTAATGACTTTGGATCCTTCCTCTTTTTGCTCATCATATATAACAATAATTGCTCAAAATAATTCTCTGAGCTACTTTGTTGCTCTGACCATCTCATAAGTTGCTATTGTTTTTCTTCTCAACCTTATGCTATAAGAACAATTGTTTCTCAATCTTACAGTAGTCTGGCATATTAATATCTTCCAATATGCGCTTCGTCAAGAAACTGGCTGAACTCCTATCAAATAAATGTACTAGCTATAAAGAGTAGTAAATTCATCTATAATTACTTCAACAGTTGGTGATTTCTCGTTCTTATCAAGACTTTGATTGTTCAACTGTTATTATTTGCAAGTTATGTCTGTAGATGACAAACTTTCAGTTGATAAAATTTATTTTTCTTCCAACTACAGTGGTTGGAGAGCATTCTGTCAACTGCATTATGGAAAAGATCAGGAGAAGAAAGGCAACTCATCAGTTCAAAATTTGCCCTTCAAGACTTACAGCCCCTTGTTTGCTTTGCTCTTTGCACTGGCGCTGTTTCTGATCCCATGGTGAGTAGTTGTGTTTCTTCATTGCATTTTTCTTGTATAGATGCACGGGAACTTCTTCCGGTCTCTCGGTAAGTAGCTACATTTTCCCCTTATATTGTTAATAAAGCCACAATATTTCATTTTGAGGACTTCTTGAAAGATTTGAAGGGAAACAGACTAATTGTATTGCCTAACATATACGAACATCCTAATTATCGAGTACTGTTCTTGGATCATATCTCCGAAAGTGGCCAGCTGACACTAGTTAGAAAGCCAAACATCTAACACTTCCTTTGGTTTCTTTCTTTCTTCTTTTCTAGCTGAAAGTGTACACTGCCTCGAACATTCAGGGGGAGCTAGAAGCAGCAAAGAAAGAGTTCCTACAGGCTAATATCATAGTAAAGAAGTCGAAAAGAGTATCTTTGCCTAAGGTTCTTGAAAGATACGCGAAGGAAGCTAGTATTCCATCCGATGATCTTCTTGGTTGGGTCATGGAAAACGTTGAAAAGAAGCTTCGTGATTCCATACAGAAATGTATTGACAGAAGAACCAATAAAAAGAAGTCTCAGATAATCGATTGGCTACCTTACTCTTCAAGATTCCAATATGTAATTTCGAAAGATTTTACGGAGAAGCCATGGTGGGGATAGTAGTCCTGAATGATGTAGACCAACAAGAGAGAGTAAAGGGTGAGCTAGAAAGGCCTAACGAATTTTCAAGGAAATGGTTGTTCATTCCTTCAGTTTGTAGGATTCTGATTTGATCTGTTATTAAGTGAATGTACATTGACTTCAATTACTTAGGTATCCAACTTTTATTTTGTGAAGTGCAAGTTATGTGTAAATATTAGGTGAACTGATACACCTTATGCTACTGCTACTGCATTGTTTTGTCTAGTTTCTGACCTGTCACTGATGCATAGGTCTTCTTTACTTTATGGACTTTTGATTATGATGCATCATGAACGTGTCAATATGTGATCGGGGTGAGCAGTGGTTAGATATAGGAGTGGCTTCGCCGCCTTGGATGGGAAGGAAGGACTTCACTTTCCGATCGTTTTTTGAGGCCAGTTTAGATGAGTGTGGGCAAGTTTGGGAGTATCAATTTTCACTGGTAGGGCCTCACCCTTTGTCACTTAAAGGGTGAAGTCATTGAAGCGTTTATAAGGGAGTGAGAAAAAAGAGACTTAGAGAAAACCGTCGAGGATACGGTCTAGTGGTCAGTGAAGTAGGACGAAAATCATGAGAGATTACAAATGAATTTATGAGGTTGAAAACCTTATTGTTCAAATTTGAACTTAAAAATTGCTTCTTTAGAGAGTGTTTGGATAAGTTTATACATTGATCAAACTAGTTTATAAATACTTTTTGACTTGTTCGTGTCTATTGATACACAACAAAAGATCTTTAAAGCTAAAATCATAAATTGATCTCACTCATGATTTTTCAGTCTATAAACACTATCATGACATATTGTACTATTCTATCCTTAATATATTTTGTAATCTCTAAAATACTTTTTGCACCCAACAAAATCTCCAATCCCCTCTTCTATTTCCACAATTTGCAATTCTTCATGTAAAAATACTTCCAAAATTTATATATTCTTGAAAATGACGTTAATAACATTTAAATCATTTAACATAAAAGGTGTTTATCAACATTCTTTTTTACCAAATATATTTCAATTGCTTACTACTATCAATTTTGGTACTTTTATCCAAAACGTAATGATTTTTAATCATAAAATCAATATCAAACATTTAAAAAGTGTTTTTCAACATTTGATGCCTATTAACTAGTTTTAATTAGCTAACTAAACAGACTCTTAATCTTTTTTATCTTAGGTTCTTTCTTGTCGTATTTTACGCATATCAATATAAATTCAATTTTAATTTGATTTGCTTATGGAATCTGCATGGTCCACGGGAGGGTGGGGGACCATTTGCCATTTTATGGCATTAATATCTAATTAAAGATAAAATTGTATTGATAATGTCTTTTTAAAATGTTTTTGTATTTTTTACACCAAAAATGTTTTCTAATTTTTTTTTTATCCCCAAATTTGAAATATCATATTCTTACGCAATTTATAGAGTTCAACAACCAATCGATATTTCTAGAGTCTAGAGATTGTGTGCTCTTATGTTAGTTGTTAAGCATTAATTGTATGGTCCAAAAAGATTTTTAATCTTGGTAAGCATATTAATACTTCTTTTTGCCAAAAAAAATAATGAAGAAAGTGATATTTATGTCTTAGATACAATTTCTTTCTTTCATTTTGTATCTTTCGAGTCGACAGTGAGCAATATATCTAAAATATTTTGATTTTTATGTCTGAACTAATATGTTTGAGTTTCATACATGAACTATCATCGATTATTTATCAAAATCACATTTAACCGTCAATCGTTCAGATAGAAAAAGTGAATAACTGATAGTTAAGGTGTGTTTTTAATAAATAGTTGATGATAGTTCATATTAAAAACTCGCACACACTTAATAGTTTAGATATGAAATTTAAAAAATATATATATGTATTTTTATCCATTAACTTTTTTTTTTTTCAAAGAGCAAAAGTGCAAATTAATTTTTAGTTCACCGTGGCCCATCACCTAAAATAGAAAAGGTTAAAAAAAAGAATATTTACTCTTCAACTTCATATGCCTGCCATGTTCTTTCGTACTCCCTAAGTTTCTTTCTTAGTCAGTTTTAAAAAAAAGTTTTTTTAAAAAATAAAAAAATTAGCAATTTCTTAAGCATAGCTAAGATCGTAAAATTAAATATCCTCCATTTATACTTATTTTTTATATTTAACTTAACACACCCTTTAAAAAACAATAAATAGAATAATTTTTTTTCTTTTCAAGACTGACCATACATATATCAATACTTTGGGATAGAGAAAAGAATCATTCATGAACTGTGAAAGAGTCAAGAGCCAAAAGGATAAAAAAATTAGACAAAAAATTCAAAAGGACAACAAAAATAAGTTTGTAATCAAACGGGAAACATTTAAACGGTAGGTAAACACAGTGTAAATTAGGATAGCAAGGCACAATTAGCACCTATTCGTATACACTATCATTTGTTAGCTACAAATAAAAGGGTTTCCTCTCATTTTTAAACTACAAATTTTTAAAGTTTTCTACTATTCTCTTCTTAAAAAATCTCAAAAGTGTGATTTGCAACAGTTGAATAAATTTGAAGTTCAACGAAATTTCAAGTATCACATAAGAAAGAATTGGTGAAAAAAATTGTAGCAATCATTCATCAATTTGCACTTGTATTTTCCTCCTACGATTTTCATCACACACATACTTCAATATTATTTATATCATTTTAAAATCTTAATACTAATTAGTATGAAATACACATGCAATACACGTGTTCGAGAATTAGTACTATATATAAGCACATGATCAATAGTATATAACCCTCAATTAATATTACATGTATTCCAATACAAACGACCAAATTTTGAGATATTCAAAATTCATTTGGTCACATTTAATGTTCACGATCTCAATAATGTAACGGCAAAAACGAGAATCACAAAACTAATGACTACTAGTTATAAAAATTTTCTCACTTTCTCACTATTGTCGTCAACCGAAACACATGAATACACACGTTATCGTATTTGTTCTCTTATGAAACTATTAAAATTATTGTTAATATTAATTTTTTCTCTACTAAAATTGTACAAGTTATTGTTATTATTGATTTGTTCTCTACTTAAATTGTTCAAGTTATTGTTATTATCTATTTATTTTTTATTGAAATTGTTCAAGTTATTGTTATTATTGATTTATTCTTTACTAAAATTGTTCAAATTATTATTATTATCAATTTGTTCTTTACTGAAACTATTCAAGTTATTGTTAATACTAATTTGTTCTCTCGTTATATAAATTTCATCACTTTCTCACTATTGTCATCATCTAAACATAAGAATACACACATTGTTATATTTGTTCTCTACTGAAACTATTTAAGATTTTGTTATTATTGACATATATACTTCAATATTATTTATATCATTTTAAAATATTAATACTAATTAATATAAGAAACATGTTCAACACACGTGTTCGAAAACTAGTACTATACATAAACACATGATTAATAGTATTATATAACCCACAATTTTAATAGTACATGTATTCCAACACAAACGATAAAATTTTGAGATATTCAAAATTCATTTAGTCATATTTAATGTTCACGATCTCAATTATGTAATGGCTAAACGAGAATCATAAATATAATGACCCCTAGTTATATAAATTTTCTCACTATTGTCGTCATTCGAAACACATGAATTCACACATTATCACATTTACTCTCTACTGGAACTGTTCAAATTATTGTTATTGTTGATTTGTTTTCTACTAAAACTATTCAAATTATTGTTATTATTGATTTGTTTTCTACTGAAATTGTTCAAGTTATTGTTATTGTCTATTTGTTTTTTTTATTGAAATTGTTCAAGTTATTAATTTTATTGATTAATTCTCTACTGAAACTGTTCAAATTATTAGTATTATCAATTAGTTTTCTATTGAAAGTATTCAAGTTATTGTTATTACTAATTTGTTTTGTAGCTGTTTACATTTCCTCACTTTCTCACTATTGTAATCATTTGAACACATGAATATACACATTGTTATATTTGTTCTCTACTAAATTTGTTTAAGATTTTGTTATTATCGACACACATACTTCACTATTATTTATATCATTTTAAAATATTAATACTAATTAGTATAAGATACACGTGCAACACACGTGTTCGAGAACTAGTACTATATAAAAACACATGATTAACCACATACAACCCACAATTAATAATATACGTACTCCAACAGAAACGATCAAATTTCGAGATATTCGAAATTCATTTAGTAACATTTAATGTTCACGATCTCAATTATATAATGGCTAAAACGAGAATCACACACACAATTACCACTAGTTGTATAATTTTTCCCACTCTCTCATCCAAAACACATGAATATACACGTTGTCACATTTGTTCTCTATTGAAACTGTTCAAATTACTGTTAATATCGATTTATTATCTATTGAAATTGTGCAAATTATTGTTATTATTGATTTCTTCTCTACAGAAATTGTTCAAGTTATTGTTATTGTCTATTTTTTTTAATCTGTTCAAATTATTGTTATTATCGATTTATTCTCTACTAAAACTGTTCAAATTATTATTATTATTATTACCAATTTGTTCTCTACTGAAGCTATTCAAGTTATTGTTATTACCGTTTTGTTCTCTAGTTGTATAAATTTCATCACTTTCTCACTATTGTCATCATCTGAACACATGAATACACACATTGTTATATTTGTTCTCTGCTGAAGCTGTTCAAGATTTTGTTATTACTGATTTGTTCTCTACCGAAATTGTTCAAGATTTTGTTATTATCGATTTGTTCTCTACTGAAACTGTTCAAGTTATTGTTATTATTGATTTGTTCTTTACTGAATCTGTTCAAGTTTTCATTATTATCGATTTGTTCTCTATTGAAACTGTTCACGTTATTATTATTATTATCGATTTGTTCTCTATTGAAACTGTTCACGTTATTATTATTATCATCGATTTATTCTCTATTGAATTGTTTAAGTTATTATTTTATCAATTATATTTGCCGTTCACCGACCAAAAATATATTAAATATTTTCTTCCTCTCTCATTTTCTCAATTACTTAAATTTGATTATTTATCTTGTTATTTCCTTTACACTCACATATCAAGGACTAATATAACAAACTTTTAGATTAATTACGTTGTGTATGATCTCATTCTTAATAACCGATTGAACTAACAAATGAATTTTAGCCTTAGTAATGTACAATAAAAATCTTTGTTGATCCAAATACCAATTAAATGCATGAGTTCTGAATTATAAAAGAATGACATTTTTTAAGACATACTAAAAATATGTTACATAAGAGCCTACTTGGATGAGATTACAGTAATAAATTACAAATTCTAATTTATAATCTTTGACTTATTTTTTTAAATTTAAAATAAGTGTTTAAATTTCTTATTTTATTCAAATACTGTAAAATTACTTAAAAGCCATTTTGATTTAAATAATAAGTCGATCCAAACACACCCTGATTTGGGTAAGAGAGTAATAACAAGAAAATAATGATTAAGCTCTCGTTTGATTGTAAATTTGAGAGTGAAACTTGAAAATTTGAGTTTTCGAAATTGTGATTTTTGAAACTTGAAATCGTATTTGAACATGTATTTTACTTTTGATTTTTCTAAAAAAAAATTATGAGTAACAATAAAAATTGAAAATTTTCCCCAAAAATGAGACTTGAAAACAATTTTTTATGACAAAATAGATATTTATATATATAAATTTCCAAAAATTCGATCCACTGGCAAAAAAAATCTATTGGTTAATTCACCTGCTTGTGACTTTAAACAACCGCCGGGTGCTTAAACCAAAGAAGAACACGTCACACTGCCTCCAAATATAACCAAAACCAATAAGATACTGCCACCTCACTATATTCCCTTCTTTTTCTTCTTCTTAGATTCAGCCCTACTATTCCTTATTATTCACATAAATCACCCCAAAACTTCACAAAATTAACATCACCTTTGATATTTGACCCTAGTTAATCTCTAGTTATTTACACAAAACCCCTCACTTCTTCATAATTTTATCTTCTCTTTGAAATATACAAGATTTTTTTTTTTTTATTTCCATCGGAAAGTCTCACGAGGGATAAAACACTCTCAGCAAAAGTGATTCCATATACAAGTGGACTCTAACTCAAGACCTCTTTAAATTTTTATAAAATATCTTCACTTATATATATTTTGGATAAGCGGTCGAAAAAATCTTAATTTATGAAAAAAATAACACATTTTCACACACTAGCACACCATATAGTCGCACGTAGAGATAGACACACTTTATTATTTTGTACATATAAATAAGCTTTTATTGTACACTTGATTTCAGTAATTTTTCACTTCCTTCACTTTAATATCTTTCTTTGTTCGTTAAAGGGTTGTGGAGGTTTCAGGCGGAGAGATTTCTTCTTCCGGCGACGTCGTTTAGGTGTTGTTGTGTGGTTGGATTATCGAGGATTTAGGGTTAGGGTTTGTGGATTTGGGAGTTGTTGAGTGAAACCCTAGATGTTATGAAGCATCGAGTAGCCATATCGTTGGGGTTGAGTTGATCGACGGTCGAGATCTCGTCACCGGATGGAGGGAGGTAGCGTCTCTACACTTACTTATTCTGGTACTGTTCATTTCCTCAGCCGTGTTAATTTTTATTTTTTGACCTGTTGTTTTCATCGACAGTAAATGCAGGTGTGTGACTTGTTAGATTGAGAGTTTTTTTTGGTGATTTTTGTGGTGATTTGCTAATTTGGGTTGTATAAAAGATTGTCCTTTTTTGGTTTTACATAGATAAAGAAGAAGGGTAGTTTGTAAGAGCTGAACGTCGAGCTCAGGTTCAAATCCCATCAGAAACGGAAACACGAAACACTAGGTGTTTCTTCTTATTTGTCCTAGCGATGGTGGAGAGAGTTACTTGGTACCTGTTGTAGGTGGATGGTGGCGTTAGTTGAGGTGTGCGAATGCTGATCCAGACACCACAATTATAAAAAAAAAGTTTCTTTCTTTTGGTCTGTACCTAGGTAGCATGTAGTGCAGCGTTAGCTACATTTCAATCCCACATTAGTTACCTTGGCTAGTAGAATTCTTGATATCCAGTTAGCTCTATTTGAACCTATTCCAATACTCATTTCTATGTTTAAGACAAAGGGGTTTTTAGCCATAGGTTCTTAAAGCCAGATGCTTTTCACAACCGACTACAAATTTCTAGTCAAACTAGAAAGATTCTTGGGAAAATGGGGGCCTTTTTCTTTTTATGTAGCATCTTATCCTGGATTTTTGTCAATTTCTAGAGGTTTTGTTTTGAAGGAGTCTCTCCTTGTAAAACATTTAATTGAGGTAGGAGGACTGAAATAGACTTGTGTATTCGTGAACTTGTGTTTAATTTTTTTAGATAACACCCTTTCTCTTTAGAGCAATTTTCTGTAGTTCTAACCTTGATGACTTCCTTGCTAGTTTATCGATTTCCTTAGGTTTGGGCGGCTCTATATCAATCTTTCCCTCTCTCTTTTCCTGATTAATCTTGGTGCCGTTAGTGTAATAATATATTGACTTTATGACACAAAATAGTGCAAAATTGTAATGGCTGAATAAAAAAGAGGGTAACCGAGTCATAGGTTATAGTTTTAGAGTTGGGCCTGAAGGTCAGGTTATATGCCAATCAATGTTGCTAAAGGCTCGCTTAAAGCGTGCTTAACCCCTGAAACTTGGCGAAGTGCAGGTTATGCACTTGTATTTGCTTATATATTTTATGATTATTTATCAATTATGGTTTTTCATTATTTTGTCCAAATAATCCAAGCTGTAATTACACTTGAAGTTCCAAGAGAAAGTTGTCGCATTTTTGTGCTTTTTACTTTTGGCTACTCTGATGCCAATTTATAAGTACAACCACCATATCTATAAAAACAAGTGCAACCTCAAACATTTGGCTTTCCAGTTTATTTTCTTGGAAGATTTGGATGGCTTTAGGAGGAAAATCTTTTGACATATATGAATTCTGTTATTAGTCCTAACTAATTGGTTTTGCTGTCCAGGGATATACAGATGGATTACAATGACAATGATTATCAAAGTCATTTAGCTGGTGAAGACAACTCCAAAGTTTCCTCTGTTTTGCATCCCTATGCTCTTCCCAAGTTCGATTTTGACGATAGTCTTCAGGGGCATTTAAGATTTGACAGCTTAGTTGAAAACGAGGTTTTCCTTGGTATCCCCACTCAGGAAGACAATCATTGGATTGAGGATTTTTCTCGGGGAAGTGGTGGAATAGAGTTCAGTTCAAGTGCTACCGATTCTTGCTCCATACCAAGACGTAATAATGTCTGGTCTGAGGCAACATCCACAGAATCTGTTGAAATGTTATTGAAATCAGTTGGTCAGGAAGAAATGGTTCCAGGGGACACTATTATTGAGGAGTCAGATGCTGGAAATGAATTGGGTTGCTTAATCCAGCCAGCAGAATCTAGTTTGAAGTTGGATGATAAAAGAGATGATGTTAAAGACTCCAGCTCAGCAGCACCAGCGGATGAGTCAGTTGAGTTTAGTGGTTCGTTTTCTAGGTGTGAGAGAACAAAGATAGAAGGCATTCATATTGTATGTGCTCCAGAAAGGCAGGAGGTGGAACCTATTGCTGATGGATATTCTGACATTGCTGGTGAGAGATATTCTGGTTTTAATACTGAGGAAAAGTTACAGACTGAAATAAAAAGCATTGATGAAAATTTAGGGGAAGTTAAGACATCACTAAGTGAATCTCTACCCGATAATTCTAATAGGCAACCATCCATTCCTGTAACTGAAAGTGCAATTAAGGAGTGCCTTACAGATTCTCTTTCTGCGAGTATCGAGATTTTGGCTAGTCAGCATAATTCAACCAACTGTGATAGTGGGAATACAAGTGGTCTACCAAGTGAACATCACAAACCAGTAGAGAAACACATATCTGTCAGCAAAGAGTCGAGTTTGGGTGATGGAAAGACGCGTGGATGTGCTGTTGATAGTAAAACTTGTACCTCTAATGCCAGTCCTCCCTCTCTTGCTACTTCAGAACTGGATGTAGGTGAAGAGCTTTCAACTGAAACCAGAATGATTAAATCAGAGGAACCTCGTGTGCAGAGGAACGAATGCAGTCTTACTACTGAGGGATGCAACGAAGATACTTCTTATGTTGAACATGCTGAAGCGGTTTTCTCAAAAGGCTTTAAAGATAAACTACTGGCTGAAGGTAATAGCATACCATGTGAGAGTGAGGAGGCGTCCGTAAGTCAGAATTGCTTAGATACAAGAGACACTAAGAATCAAGAAGGCAGCTCCAAGGGTCAGACAGGGAAGGTCTCTGCAATGCAGATGTCAGATGGACTGACTACTTCTACTGAGAAAGAGGAGAATAATCTGGACGGTCATTCCCCACTTAATCTTGGCACTTCAAAGGTATGTACAGTATCAGAGATCTCCAAGCCATCAAAACAGAATAATGGTAATGGTATCTATGCTCTAGAAGGTCCGAATAATATACAAGAGACATCTGTTTCTGCTGAACTCGTGGAGAGGCCAGTATCTGAGAATTTAGAAACTGGAAATGATGCTGATAGGGTCTCCGAAGGATATGCATGTGCTGGAGACCACATCTCTTTGTCTGTGCCTGCTGGATCCATGGACATATGTAGGGAAACCTTCTCCCATGTGGTTGATGTTGATACTACTAATGTGGATGTCACTGGTGGTAAGGATAAGGAGGAAGTGCTGCCTGTAGAAACTGAGACGGTGAGATCTTGTGTGCGTGACCATGAGGTTAGATCCTCTGTTGCAGGAGAATCTGAACAAATCTCTGACCAAGGTCATGAATCACAATTTGAATCTTCCACATTGAATAATCAAGGTATTATATTCTATTTCTCATATTAGTGCTTAATTATTGTAGGCGGGCCGTGTTCCAGAAATTGGCCTTTTAACACCTTTTGTTACTTACTGTTACTTGGTGTGGCTTTGCAGCATCAGATGTTGGTTTTGACGGTAGGAACTTAATCTTAGGTGGTGACCCAGTGAGTGGTCCGTCGCTTTCTGGTAGTGGTGCGATTGCAACTGAAATAGTTGATCATGATGAAAAGCTGAAGCCAGTGTCAGTAATGGGAGGGTCAGATCATTTTGCAGGAAAGAAAGAAATGGAAGCTGTTCTCAGCGGGGAAGCAGAAGTGTCAACACTGAAGGAGTCTTCTGAAGGGGCAGGCCAGCTAGGTCCCCTTTCCAACGATGGAAAAGATGCAGCTGGTGACTGCCATATGGAAATAAAACCTATGATTGTTGATCAGGATGTTCTTATTCAGGATAATTCCGATTCAGCAAGCCACATTGAGCAAGCAGCAAGTGCTGAAGCAAATATTGAGGGTCCTGGTGCTAGAGCTGAGGCAGCGCCTCTTGCAAAGAATCAGGAGATGAATGTAGAAACAATGAAGTTGGGTGAAGTTGGAGGTTTGTCATCTATTTCTTGCACTCGTAATTATACCGTTGCTCTGTTGGTTGCTCACTGATGATCATTTATTCTTGAAAGTGGGTTTATTTAGTTGGTGTTTGGATTGGCTTAATGAAGTGATTTTTGGCTTTTAAGCTCTTTTTTAGTCTTGGAAGTGTTTGGGCAACACAAAAAGTGCTTCTAAGCATTTTTTTAGGCTGAAAAAGTTTTTAAAAAAGCCAAAAGCCAAAAGTTGGGTGTTCCCAACTTTTGACTTTTAGCTTATAAGCCACTTAAAAAAAAGTCCATCCAAACACCACCTTAGTTATATACTGTATACTTGTCTCCATCTTCTCTCAACTCCCTCTGGACCGTGGTTCTTCAATTTGTAAGTTCTGCTTTTAAATTTGCCCTGTCGTATGTACCACAACTTTTTTCTTGGACTGAACTGTAGTAACAAACTAGTTTGCTAAGGAATTATTTACAAGCTAATTTTTCCTCTCATTTCATTAGCGGTACTTCAGTATGTAAATATTCTTTTTAAATTCTCCCTGTCGTATGTACCACAACTTGTTTGGACTGAAGCGTAGTTACAAGCTAGTTTTCTAAATAATTATTTTCAAGCTAATTTCTCCTCTCATTTCATTTGGAGCGAACTTGTAGTTGGTGAACATTATGGACTTCTTGGTCAAGTACTGAACCATTATCTTTGTGTGCTGAAAAGCATGACATAAGCAGTAGTGTGTGTTTGCTTTCATTGGCTGCTTTGTGGCCTGAGAGATCCCCATTTATTCTGGTACTGCAGATGTTTATTATACTGACTGGTCTCGGTCTCATATTCTATAGGAAATATCTCTGTCATCATATATGTGGTGTGTAATAAACATATGAAAGCGCATGAGTATACTTGAGCAATGTTGAACTAGTGCAAGGCTGTTCATCTTGTCACATCTCACACAATTATGATACCGAAAAGATTTGTAAAAGAAGGAAATAAGAAGAAAAGGACTTTGAGCCTATGTTATGTTTTTGAAATTGTAGAATGTCTCTTGGTCAAGAAGGGGCTGAGAGTAGATGCGGGTATGATAGTTTAGATAGAAACGAGCAAAAAGAGCAATGTCTGGGTTGAGTCCAATATAATGATACATAGTAGCGAATTGCATGAAAAAGTCTTAATGTCAGTTGCAATTTTGGTAGCATTAAAAAATAAAAGGCCTTCTAATGAACGAAAGAATTTTGAAATGATTTAGTTTGCTTTGCAGTTGAGGGTAGTTCTGATGTTATTGGTGGACTTAAACATGATTCCACTTCTGTCCTAAGTTATACTGCACTTTCACCAAGTGAAAAGAAAACGACCCCGAGTAGAAGTAGAGCTGTAGTTGAGAAGGTTGCTCCCCTTGTCGATACAACTGAAATTGGTGGTATAGCGCTGTCCACCTCCATAATTTCAGGAGAAAAAGCTTCCACTAAAACCGATAGGAGCTTTACTTTTGATGTAAGTCCATTGGCTGCTGGTAGTGCCAAGGGAGAAGCTGACAAATCAATCACCAGTACTCAAGCCTGCCAACCAACTGAGGTCTGCTTTCTCTTCTAATGTCGTATAATTTAGTTGTGTATTGTGCTTCTTACAACTCCTCAATCTGTTCTAACTTTCTCAGTCTGAATTACAGTTGAAGGCTGGGGATAGACTGCATTTGACATCTGGCAGCAAGCAAACTGATACTAAGATCATGCAGAAAATTTCTCATGGTAGTCCCCTGGTACCTGATAAAGGGACTCCGTCTGGGGGTGCTAAGGGTGATCGCAAGGGAAGACGTGGCTCAGGGAAATCAGGTAAAGAAAACCCTAGAAAGGGAAGCCAATTGAAGGAGATAAACTCATCGAAGCAGTCGGATAGAGGAGACAATTCTTGTGGTCAGTTTAGCCCCTCTGTGGCTGTGCAAAAAAATCAATTTGAAACTGGAACTGGAACTGCTGAGCGCAATATTACAAAGTCCAGCGGGGTTGTTTCCTTTCCAACTTCAAGTTTACCTGATTTAAACACTTCTTCTGCATCCGTATTGTTTCATCAACCTTTCACAGATCTACAACAAGTGCAACTGCGAGCTCAAATTTTTGTTTATGGGTCTCTGATGTGAGTCTGATTTTCCATTTTATGATTTTTTTATGCATATGTGCTGGTAGCTATCGAGGAGAAAATAAGACCCAAGTAGTGTAAGCGCCAAATTCGCCTCAATGGAAAATTGGTAGAACATGTTGGCTTTAACTATGACTTCGTATTATAGATGGGTAGAAATGTTTTTTTTTTGGGGTGGGGGGTGGGGGTAGGGGTGGGGGTGGGCTGACAAGGAGGATGAGAATTTGCATAATAACTTTCATACTACCTACCTCTTTCTATACGACTATACCAAATCTGCTTAGAAGGAAGCTATAATAGAAATGAATAGAGGAGATTCAACCTTTCTAAAGAAGAAGGAAGTGATTCAATTTTCACAGATTTGAAGGAGATAATAAGAAAGAGAATGAAAATAGTTATGTATAGTGATAGTAAATACTTGAAAGTAATAATTTTCCCTTCCTCCCAATATTGGTTATCGTTCAAAAGTTTGAGTATTCCTCAAGACGACGTTCTTTTGGTTCAAGGTAAGAGAAAAACGACCACCTTTTTGGTGGGTGTTTCAGTTGGTCTAGTTCATTCATGTTGTAAGACCACTATTGTGTTTGATTTCGTTGCTTTTCAAATGGTTGTTCCAGACAAGGTACAGCACCGGAAGAAGCTTGTATGGTTTCAGCTTTTGGGACAGCTGGTTAGTTTGCTAGCTTCGCGTAGTTATATTTCATGTTTTTTTTTAAAAAAAAATTTGGACATGTGATTAGTTACTTGAGATACTCTGCAGATGGATGCAGAAGTCTTTGGGACCCTTCATGGCGTGCTTGTGTTGAAAGGATTCATGGACAGAGATCTCGCTCTGGAAACAATGAAACTCCATCTCATCCACGTTCAGGTAGTTGAACCTCTTGATTATTTTCTTTCATGTTATGGTGCTACTGATTGTACTTAAGAAGTGAGAATTGCAGGTCCCAGAACTCCAGATCAAGCAAACAAACAGGCCGTGCATCAAAATAAGGTTACTACTTCGGCAGCCGGGCGAGCAGGCGGCAAGGCTTCCAATTCACCTGCTGTTAGTCCTATGATACCACTTTCGTCCCCTCTTTGGAATATGGCTACCCCTTCCCGTGATGGGCTATCGTCCGCTAGAGGAGCCCTGATTGATTATAAGGCACTTCCTTCTATGCATCCCTATCAGACTCCCCCAGCACGAAATTTTGTGGGGCACACTGCCTCTTGGCTACCACAAGCCCCTTTTCCTGGTCCCTGGGTTGCTTCTCCACAAAATTCTCCATTTGATATTAGTGCACAGCCTCCTGCATTGCCTGTTACAGAGTCTGTGAAATTAACCCCGGTAAAGGAGACATCCTTATCCATTTCTGCTGGTGCAAAGCATGCACCGCCTGGTTTGGTGGCTCATGCTGGGGATAGTGGTATCCAGTCTGGAGCTTCTCCGCATGACAACAAGAAGGCCCCAGTGTTGCCTGCTCAGTATTCAGCTGATCAGAAATCCAGAAAGAGAAAAAAGGCATCTGGTACTGAGGATCGTACCCAAAAATCTAAGCTTGGCACCTCTTTTGAATCAGTTACTGCCCCTGTCATTTGTACTCAGTTATCAAATAAGGCTCCTGCATCTGATGACTTTGGCCAGTTATCATCAATTGCTGTTGCACCGTTGGTTGCTCATAGCCAGACAGGACCTACATCTGTTCCCATAATTGGGGGCCATTTTTCTACATCAGTTGTCATCGAACCATCTTCTAGCTCTGCACCTAAAAACAATTCTGATATACCAATCACCTCCGCCCCATCTTCCACTGTGCTCTCTAAGAGAGAGCTTGATTTAGGAAAAAAGACTCCAACTTTGGAATACTTGAGCAAAGTTGAGGAGGCTAAGCTGCAGGCAGAGGAGGCTGCCACAAATGCTACTGCTGCAGTCAGTCACTGCCAAGATGTGTGGAGCCAGTTAGACAAGCACAAACACTCTGACTTGGCATCAGATGTTGAGGTTAAGCTGACATCTGCTGCCGTTGCTGTAGCAGCTGCTACTTCTGTTGCAAAGGCCGCAGCTGCGGCTGCTAAGCTTGCATCAAATGCTGCATTGCAAGCTAAACTGATGGCGGATGAGGCAATGAAATCATTTGGTGTGAGTAATCCTTCTAAAACCCATGCCGCCTCCTTCCCTAATATTGTGAACAACTTGGGGAGTGCCACCCCTTCTTCTGTACTGAAAAGTCAGGATGTTGACAATGGTTCTAGTTCAATTATATATGCGGCTAGGGAGGCGTCGAGGAGAAGGATCGAAGCAGCTTCAGCTGCATCAAGGCATGCTGAGAATTTGGATGCTATAGTTAAGGCTGCGGAACTGGCAGCTGAAGCTGTGTCACATGCTGGGAAAGTTGTTGCGTTAGTTGATCCTTTGCCTCTGACTCAATTAGTGGAAGGTGGTCCAGATAGCTACTGGAAAGTTCCCCAAACACTCACTGGGCAGGGTGTCAAGCCTAACAAGGTAAATGGGGATGAATCGGGTATTCCCAATGTCGAAAAGACTCCTGGCATCTTTTCCAAGCAATCTGAGGGTCCATCTGTTGAAGAGATGCATCACATGGTTCCTGCTTGCCAGACTACTAGTGTATCTGGTAATATCATAGAGGACAACATGAGGAATGATGAAGTTACTCAAACTCCCGTTACAGGTGTTGAAAAAGATGTAAGAGGAGCAAAGGCTCATAGTATGCCAGTGAGTAAGACTGTCGGCGTAGCTGCTGAGTCATCCCATGATCTGGTTGAAGCATGTGGAGATTTGGCAAGCTCAAGGATGCAAGAGGGTTCCGTCGTGGAGGTATGTTAATAGTAACTTTATCATCCTTTGTCTGCCTCATTGAATGCAAGATACTCACTGTAAGTTCCTTCTTTTAGATAGATAGTTGAGAATTCCCAATATTTTTGTCTCATGGGATTGTATTCTTAGAATTTTGTGCACGTACAGAAGCTATATGTTTAAACTTAAGCTTTTTTTACTTTGTCAATTTATTGGCTGTTATCCATCGTGCTCCATTTTCAGCACTTCAATGCTTATTTGTATTGTTAATTTACTGATGGTGTAACACATTGTTGGTTTAATTGATTAATAATATCTTTACTGATAGGTTTTTAAAGATAGTGATGATGGTAAGAGAGCCTGGTACTCAGCCAAAGTGTTGACTTTAAAGAACGGAAAAGCTCTTGTTTGTTTCACCAACCACCAGTCTGATGAAGGTAAGATGAAAACGATACATAATTTACAAGCTATTTGATTAGCACTGACGGGTTGATCTTGAGCATTAAATGGAATAGGTAAACTTTCCTTTCTAATTATTCATAGCAATATGGATGAGTGATTCAGTGTTTTGTTTGGATTTTTGGATGCATCTGCTGCTAGAGATAAACCCTATTGTCATGTTGATGCTTGTAAATCTAAGTTTTGCCGATACTTGTAAGCACTACCACATGGTTGGGGGTTTGAGTCTTCGTGGGAAAGAGGAAATTTTTATCTCTTGCCCCTTCTAAGGGGTAGGGTCTCAGGGCAGTGGAGTTTACCATTTTAAGAAGAATCATCCTCGGTTTTTGGACCTATTGAAGAATAGAACCTATGAAATGAAGAAAAGAACTAGATGATTAACTCTCTTATTCTAACTTTCCACATCATTCAAAAGTCTTCTTTACTTTCTTAAACTCTATGCCAAGTCAAAACCAAACAAACCAATTGAAATGGAGGGAGTATTTGTTATCAATATTTGAATGTGCATAATTATATTTTTAAACGTATTCAATATACAGTTCAAATAAAAGTAGAAATTAAACATCACATCAATAATATATTGCTCCCTCTTTGACTGGGCATGGAGTTCAAGAAATAAAGGGGGACTTTTGAATCTTGTGGTCTTAAATTGAAGATGTGTATAGTCCTTTAAATCTTGTGCTGTTAAACCTGTCAGGTAGGATGTTTGGAATTAGGGAACGTACTAAATATAGAATGTGACACTTAAACTAGGACATATTAAAAATGGAAAATATTTTAGGTTTGGAATTAGGGAACGTACTAAACTATGAAATATCTCATTTCAGCAAAGAAAATTGCCTTCATGAGAATCTAATTTTGATGTGACCTGATCCCTGTTTATGTGATGATCCAATATTTTAGGTTGCATATAGAAAATGACTAGGAAGCCAAAAAGCGATGACATTTGTTGTCGTGAGCAAGGACTTTGTGGCTTAAAAAGCTGTTATTGCCTTCCAATCTTTCAGGGCTTGAACAGTTTAAGGACTGGGTACCTCTAGATGCTGGAAGTGAGGAACCACCAAGAATACGTCCTGCGCATCCGGTGACTGCTCTGCAAGGAGGAAAAAAGAGACGAAGAGCAGTTGTTAAGGAGCATATATGGTATGTTGGAGATAGAGTTGATGCATGGATCGACTACCGGTAAGATCTACGTATCATATTACTTCGCAATCCCTCCTTCCCCAGTGATTGAGTTCATGTCTGGTTTATGCTTCCTTGGGGCAGTATTGTTTATAATAATAATACTTTGCTTGTGAAGTTATAAGAACATTGATACTTTAGCTTTGAATGTCTTGAGGTCTTATTCATCTATCTTCAAACTTAATTGCATGTATCCCAATATGTGGCAAACACTATATGACTTCTTCACGTCAAAACTTCAGATTTTTATCAACTTTGTTCGCAATGTTGTAATAAACATCTTCAAAATCCAGAATGAATTTACATTGTTGAAACAAGAACTTCCAATTCAAAGCACTTTTCATGATAGAACTTGTAATGTTCTTTC
This sequence comes from Solanum stenotomum, assembly GCF_019186545.1. Taxonomy (NCBI): domain Eukaryota; kingdom Viridiplantae; phylum Streptophyta; class Magnoliopsida; order Solanales; family Solanaceae; genus Solanum; species Solanum stenotomum. The sequence continues at coordinate 53,214,962 of NC_064291.1, forward strand.
GCATTGTGCTTCCCAAAAAATGGAAGCTTCTAATTATTTTCTCTCTTGCACAAGCCCTGGAAGCCACCACGGCATCAGTGTCCTGGTAAGAGCTCAACATGTCATGTGTTGTACACATGTTTTTGAACCCTGCCACAGACAGAAACACGGTCCATGGGAATTTCTCGGTTATAGATATAATATAATTGAAGGCAGTAATTTATAAAACCTAATTTTTCTGATCTCATTAATTCAAACTGTCAGGTTAAAGTCGGACAAGGAGATCTATATATTTTTTCTTTTGCTTTATAGTTTATTTGATTTTTCAATGTGAATCTTATTTTTTCTACGTCTTGCTTTCTTTTTCATAAAATGTGTTCTAGCTGGCGGGAGGGTGTCATTGCTGAGAAGAACAAAAGGGACGAGACTACATTTAGTGTCAACTTTCCAGGTATTCTTTTTGTTTTGAGCTTCAATTGTTTCCTGTCATTCCATGCGGTTGATTAAACTGATGAGACTTTTGGGTCATTTCCACAGCTTATGGAGATACTGCAGTTGTCAGAGCATGGCATCTCCGACCAAGCCTTGTATGGAAAGATGGAGAGTGGGTTGAATGGTCCAGATCAAGACATGACTTCTTGTCGCAGGTCTGATGTCTACATACTTTTACTATATTCTTTTTTATCAATTGAGCAAGGATTTGATTTATTCCAGTTGCTTATCTATGATGGTTTATTATTTTACATAAATAGGGTGATACACCTAAGGAGAAGCGAGTGAAGCTGGGCAATCCTGCTAGTGAGGATACTGGAAATGATGGTCTGTCAAAAAAAATGGAACCACTGGTGCCAGTGACAAACGAATCAGCAACATTGCTTCCTTTGTCTGTCACTGAAAAAACATTTAATATTGGTAGTAACAAAGATGACAGTAAGCCCAACACACTTCGAACAATGAGGTCTGGTTTGCACAAAGAGGGATCAAAAGTCTTTGGTGTTCCTAAGCCAGGAAAGAAAAGGAAGTTTATGGAAGTAAGCAAGCATTATGTTTCAGACAGAGCAACTAAGAGTAATGCGGCACCGGCACATGGTTCAGCCAAGTTCACAAAATATTTGATGCCTCAAGCAACGGGCACTGGTGGATGGAAAACCAATTCTAGAACTGATCTGAAGGAGAAACAACAAACGATTGAAGCTCGACGGAAACTTCCTAAACCAAGTAAGCCTCCTAGTTCAGCTAGAACTTTGAAGGATAATAGTATTACATCCACTGGAGATGCTAGTGGAGCTGACCACACGGTAGGTGATGCAATTGAGGATGCTAAGCATGAAGCACAACAGCCTAATGTGGGAAATTTTGTGTCAAATGTGGAAGAAGGGGCTGAGGGTCCCTTGAAACTTCATTCAGAAGCTCTTCCCACCAACATCCCAAAGAAAGCTTCCACATCATCTAACAGAGGGGAGGGCATGAAGAAGAGAATCCCCATATCCAATTTGAAGTCGAGCAAAATTGAAGTAAAGGACAAAATGATACCTGAAGTCAATGAACCCCGCAGATCAAACCGAAAGATTCAACCAACATCAAGGGTAAGGCTTCTGTTTGATTTAAGTATACTCAACTCTGAGAGGATGTCACTTTTTTTTTAATCAGTAAAAGATAAGTTCATTGATTCAGTAACAAGCGCATGCTGGGATGTATACATCACAGGTTGTATTATGAGCACAAAAAATCAATCATGGCTTCCATATTATTAGTTAAAGCATTGTTGCACAAAAAAGTAAAGCGGGTACATTAGTACATCACTTTATCTACAAAATTCTTGCGTTTCTTTTGAGCATTTTTTGGGGTTAGTTTTTGTGAAATATTGTGATTGCCTTTTCAAGTATGTTGGTCACAATTACTTCTGTGTGGGTTAAACCAATACTTCTGGGTAATTATATTAACTGACTGCATAAGAGAACATTAGTTAAGCTAGCAGGTTCTCCTAAATCCTAAAATTAGGTTTCAAGTGATTGGAGTGCCTTTAAGCAGTAAGATATCTTCTGCCTTAACCAATCAAAACTCAATTGAACTTAGAAATGCCTATGTCATAAAGAGTCTAAAGCTATTTAGAGACAGTTAGCTTAACCTGTTGTATTTTTAAAATTTTGATCACCCATGTCTTGCTTGTTTCCTTTCACTTCCTGGTATGAAAAGATGGGAAGCAATAAATAATCTTTCATTCATATGGTTATTTTGAAGTGTGTGTTCTTGGTATGCTCTTTGGAAAAGAACGCTGGGAACTTATTGTGTCACTAGTACCTGGCCTCCACCATTATGGTGCCTTTTCTCTCCACTAATTTGGCTACCAAGTTAAGATCAAATCAACCCTTTTAAATGTCATCTCCATTGCCAATTGGAACAGATCACCCTCCTCTTCATGACTGGCATATATGTTTGCGTAAAAATATTCTGCAATAATGGTTTAGATAATTTCTGGGTAAGAACAGATGTTTTAAAATGGTATTTGATTTGTTCCATGCAGTTATTGGAGGGACTACAAAGCTCGTTGATTATCTCTAAGCTTCCATCTGTTTCACATGATAAAAGTAGCAGAAGTCATAGCAGGGGTGCATCAAGGTAAGTTTTGAAATATCTCCCATTTTTTAAGTCCCCCGCTTCCCAGTTATCCGGTCAAAGACATTCACATCCGAGTTCTTTCACCAATTGTTTGCCTCTTCAGTATGTTAGCTAGACCATTGGAAAGCAGGGTTAGGCTTTTGAAAAATTGCTATTTTTTCCTGCAGGTAATAGTGAAGGGGGAGAGTGCTTTCAAATGTTTCTGCTCAGCCCGGGTTATCATCAAGATGATCAGGATGCCTAGTGTTTGATGTTTTCCTGTACATTTAATTATAGAGTTCAAAATTGGGAAAGGGAAGTTCTCACTTCCTGGCTGTAAAATTTAGGCAATTAGATGTTCATAATGATTTAGTCCTTTACAGAATTTGTGAAGGACTGTTCTAGCCGGAGTAGGTTGTAAATGGGATTGTCGATGTCAGCTTTTAAAAATTGCTAGAGTTATTCTGATACAATCTTAATCTTCGAATATTTGCAGCCTTCTCACCCAACAAGTTTTCCAGATTGATGTTTACCTTAAAGACTAGCATGCCGTCTTTTTGTTATGTGATTGGAGAATGCCCTCGAAACAAATTTGTTTCATTTTTAGCACTGATGTCGTTAATCTTAAGATGAAACATGCTATGTTGTTCTATCATTTACAAAGACCAAAAGTTACGCAAATGTTAATTTCTGTGGTAACTAAGTGAATGGTTTATAGATGATCATCTTTGTTTCCTTATTTTGGTTCAATATTTTTTGGATTGATTTAGGATGTTGCCGCCTTCTTAGATTAGAACCCACTGAGAGCCTTGCCCAGAAAATGTAGAGTGGCTGATTAGTCAAAAGTCACAAGACTCTAAATCTGATACAGTGTAGTATATCTTAACACCAATTTTTCAATAATTAGACTGCCCAATTATTAATCCTTTGGGCATAAAGTTACCATTCTGACTTTTGTAGTGTGCATTTGAACACTAAGGAGAGTCGTTTGCGGTGAGGTATAAGAATTTCATGATAAGTTAGAGATATTAGGTAGTCCTTGAATAGTTCATTCCACCATTTTTATGATGTTATTCCTTATGCATGGTGGAATAACTTGTTTCCAACCAAACGACCTTGTATAGACAAAGAATCAATCTTTTGCCACTTCGGTATTTGTAGTCAAGTTACTTCACAATGAGATTCAAGGCTTTTGTTTTGGAAAGAATTTTTTTTTTACCGGAAATACAAAATTAATTGTTTGATAAAACAAATATAATTAAGCAATAAAACTGCTAGTATAATTTGAATCAACTTGAAATTCTTCTCAAAAGTTATTCAGTAAGATCATTAAACAATTTAACGATTGTCTTCATTAGAAAATCCTCCATTGGTGGATAATAGATTTTCTGTCAACCCCAAGACTTAAAAAGGCTATTATATGCATTATGTGGTTTGAAGTGGTGCTGATAGGCTAATAATAATTCATTTATGAGTTTGAAGGACAAACTTCTTTTCAATCTGAAGGAAAAAAAATGAAAAAAAAGTGCAAGGCAGAATATGTGGAAGTCCTGTGGTATTCAAGTCTTCTTTGAACAAGTTAAACTAGCCTCAACTATGCTTTTGATAAAACTAAACTACTTCAATTGCAGATGATTGGATATACGTAAAATAAACGAACATAACGAAATAAAAGAACATAATGATTGATATATCTTCGAGCAGGCAATACAAGGTTTCACTCTCCCTACAGTTCTATCTTACAGAACATATATGGACAATTGCAAGATCAGAGGAAGTAACAGATTTGCTGTACAAAAGCAGCAAGACTGGAAATATTGAGCACTGAACACCTACCTAGCACTGAAACTTCAGCTTTCTGAAGTCGTAGCAAGTGAAAATGACAGCATGTTGGAGAGGACAAGATAACCATAACAATGCTCGCTAAGCTTCTAACCTACTTATGGTATTTATTTTAGTCGGACAAAGGGTTATCAGGGTCAATCTCATCTATTAAAGACCCATGCCTGTCTCTTAAGCTCCCTTCACTGAATTTCTGAGAGCTCCTTTGTTCCAGGTTACTGCTATTGGATAGGTACCTATATCTCGACTCCGAGACAGTTGGATTCCTTCTTGAAATCGGATATTTGTTCTCTTTGCTTGTGAAGTTAGACAAATTGAATGGTTTCTTACAGATACATGTTGACGGAAATTCGTGGAAATCTCCACGGCCTGGTCTATTTTCCTCAGGTTCTCCCAAGAAGCCTCTTTGGCATGATTTGACTTTTCTAGAGAATGTGGCCCAATCCATCTTATCCCGTGCCATGAACAATGCACTGAGCCTTTTCGCATTTGGTCTGACCGTCCTCTTGTGCCCCATGTACCTCCTTTGGTGGGAAGAACACAACAATGAGTATCCAAGTGTGAAACAAGATAGAATAGGAACCAAAATGGTAGAAAGCAATGTGTTAAAATGTATGATAGTTCTAAATTGCAGTTCTCTTTTTAAACCTATGAAGTCCTGCAAGAATTGTCAGTACATGGGAATCCATTCGAATCCACTTTGGCATATGTATAAAAATCTAAAGAAAATACCAATACATGACCAATTTCGGCAGTGTTATAAAAAAGGGTGTGGTTTCCCAGGAGAAGACAGAGCCACTTCCATTCTACAGACTTGCAGCTTTCATAGAAGTAAGAAGTGTAAAATCGCTAAAAAGGACAGTTAGTAATGCTTACCTTCTACCAGCAAGGATCTTTGCCATGTTCCCGTTATTGTTAGTAGCAAAGACATCACTTTCATCACATACAATGTAGTCAATTGCAGCAAGACGCGAAGAGTAAGGGAGAAAGGGTTGAAGTTCTTCACCAGCAAGCATCTCTTTAGTATAAAAATTTGGGAAAAGCTCTCTTAGAGGCTGCAGAGTTTTCTCTCCACCATATATTTCACCAGATGCAACATAAAGATATGTGTCATTATTGAAGCCAAGAGCCCGCAGCATAAGCCCGACTTCATGAGGTGTTAGTGGGCATTTCCCTCGTGCTCGTTCTTCATCAGGGCTCAACTCCTGAACCAACAAAATGTACAGAAATCCATTTAGGATTTTCTGCTTTAGTATCATCCAAATTTGGGATGGGGTGGTATCAGGCTGAAAAGCACTCATAGTTTCTGAAGAGGATATGATGTAAAGTTTTTACTGAAGACCCAATTTTAACAACATTGCCTAAAATTATCACTTGTGGTGGACATTAGTCTTTTTGTTTTTTTGTTTTTAACTGCAGTGGATATTAGTTTTAAAATGAAATAGTGAAGAATTGGTTGTAACTCTGCAGATGATAGATAACTTTCATAGACAGTAATTACTACTTACTACCAGATAAGATAGTATGGAAAGAATGTATGGATGGCCTATTCTCAGTTAAGTTTGCATATGAAGTTGTCTCAAAGTAGACAGCAAGAACAAGTATGGCTGTGGAAATTGACATGGAGAAACAGAGCACCTTAACAAAGTAGAATGCTTCTCATGGCTAGTGGCTAGAGAGGCTGCTTGACCCAACACAGTCTACAAAGAAGAGCTATGACTATTTGCAACAGATGTGTACTGTGAGAAGAAGATTATGAAGTCGTGAAACACTTGTTCATCCATTGCAGAATCACATATCAATTTTGGCACATGTTTTTGAATATGCTTGTAGTTAAATGGCAGATGCCAGAATCTCCTCAAGACCTGCTACTTTGTTGGAATGGAAGAAGACGATAAAAAAATTGTAACGGCTATATGGTGGATTGTGCGGAGGGGTAAATAAAAGATACTTTCAAGGCATAGATGGTGCCATGGTGGCCTGGGTCGAGTGAGAGAAATCAAATACTCTGAAGGCAAAAAGGAAATGATTTGAAGATTAAAGCATAGACGTTTAGCTCTCTTAGGATTTTGGTGTAAAATTGAAAATGTACAAGTAGACAGGATAGTTAACTTCCTTAATTGTTTTCACATGTAGCTTGTGTAGTAAGATGCATATTGTTGGCCCGTTGGGGTTGTATTACCTTTCCATTGCTCTCACTGGATGTTATTATTTAATGAAATTTTCATTACATCTAATTTTTTTTAAAAAAATCATTGAAACTCAATTGATCATTGCTTCCCTAGATATTACACTTTATCTATTCAGGCTAACCTCCACAAAAAATAGCATTTCAGAATACTAACCCAAGCAGTGACAGTGCTTGAGAAGAATATGAAAAGGCCGCAGCAAGGAAGTATTGAGTTTACAAGCTTGGCAATAGAATTGCAGCTCTACAAATCCTAGATAGACAGCATAATGTGCATATGCAATAGACACCTAATAGCACAGAAGTGATATCACCTAACTTTGCGTGTAATTAATACAGAGGCATAATTCTTCAGTGATTGAGATCTTACAGGTAAAGTAGCCCATCGTTTTCTTATCTCACCCAGTTCATATCTTTCCTTGTCGCCCCCACCATAGTAGCAGCCAGAGAATGCCAACATATCAGGTTCAAACCTAAAGCACATAATTAAGCACAACAGATATGAATAGCCAGTAGAAATCATAAAGTTGAAGGGGTTGGTCTGTATTGGCTAAGGAAGATAAGTATCAAATGGCATCAGTAAGATGTAAAGTTTCTCAAGTCTAAGTAGAAAATTTATGCCATAACTCCCGGCAAAGTAGTAATAAACTCTTGGGCAACCTCACCCACAGCCCCAGAAAACCTCGGAGGTGAGTCTGAGAAACACTCCGAGCTTTCCAATTTCTAAACAATTAGTGAATTCACGCACTCAAGTACAACCAAGAAAGAAGGTCAACTACAGGTCCCTTCTTATTGAGGGAACATGGATTTACAGCCAATTTAAATTCACTTTCTTTTTTCCCCTTTTGTTATCTTCATTATCATGCCGCAGAGAGAGAACTCCCAACCCCTGAATTGAAGACAAGATCCCTCCTTACAGTACAACAAACTTAAACTGAAGTGCGCGCGAATAGCTCCATTAAAAATTAAACACACACATGAAAAAGATGATCACGTCAAACTCAAAAGGCCTAGACAGTTGCAACTTCAGTTCTAAGTTTTATTTTCACTAAAACATCGCTTACTTAAATTGCTTAGTGAAAAATTAAGCTAAGAGTATCAGAAGGCATGCACCAAGTCAAACTAACCTCAAGTGAACTGCAATGAAACGTTTTTCCATCTTTCGCATACGGAATACAAGTTTCTGACCAAGATTCCTTATGGGTTTTGTGAATCTTAAGGCATGATAATTCACACGGCAACGCAATTTTTGTAGCTCTTCATCAAGGTCACTAGCAAGTCGATAGTCAAACTTTGTCAACTGAAGAACCTGCATGCAATTCGGAGCCCAACCATTAACAAAATGTTAATATAGTCATGCACTTCCTGGAATCCTGTTTTACTTTAATAAGACTTGATCAGCGTAGGTGAACTATGATGTTGATGAACAAGAGAAACAAGGAAAGTTCAATTTAAATAACACGTTAAGAGATAGTGTCGCCTAGTTTGCTTCCTAATTTGCTAGGTAAACTGCCTTTCAAGAATGATACTTCTTAGAAAAACATAAATAGATATGACGTCCATCTCCAAAAAAATAAAATAAAAAATAGACATGACGAGCTCTCTCAGAGATAATTGATTGACTGCTAAAAATATCTCTGGACTGAGATAAAGCATAGTGTTACTTTTGAAATGAAATGGAAAGTATAATAGCTAAGTCTATTACTTTTCCACTTCCCCATTTGCCCAGAAATATGAATTATTGTCCTTTCAATCACACAGTTATAGACAGAGACCTACAACAAATGTCATGATCATGTTAACTAATGACCACAACAAAAGCCTTAACAATGCTGAAAAGAGCTTTATGGGAAAAAAAGATGATGAATTGCCTGACCATGTCATTATCTTTTATAAATTCCAAACATGCTATTATACGGCTAGGCCCAAAAAGAAGAGCAAAAATGGTATATTTTGGCAAAAGAACTAACTAGCTTGGAAACAAGTTCAAGCCATGTCTGAAACTGAGACTGGTTAAGTCAGCAATGGAGAGCAGAGAGATTTAATCCCTAATCAAAGTACATCTTTTGCTCTTGCAGGTCTACATAGAGCTCACTGAATAGGAGGTCAGGCAGCAAATGACACACCATTTCCTAAAGTGCAATACTATTTCTTGGAATCATCAGCTCTGACAAGAAATATAGCAGCTAGCTTAGGTGTTTCACAGATATGAAGTGTTGTTCAGCACCAAAGATAACTTACCCGTCTTCTTAAGAGTATGGGCAAAACTTGCTCCAAGTAATATTCAGGCTCCGATTTTCTAGGAACTCGCATGGTATATGGGGGTTTTTCCATTGACATCATGACCTTCTCTGGAACTCTTTTTACGATTGTGACATCCTTTGCAAGGTAAGAGATGAACCAACCAACATCAAAAATGTTGGAAAAATCACTGCAAGTAAACAAGCTGTCTCAGTAAGAAAAAATCACAAACTTGCTTAAGATATTGTGATCTACCTTGAAGGTAAGAGATGCACATGCTCCTCCAATAAACTAAAAGAAGCAGACAAACCTTTCGTCCTTCCAAAATGAATGATGATCCAATTCAGGTACAACTAAAGTGGCATTGAGAATCCGTGCAACAACTACAGCATCAGTTATCTGATAAGCAAGAGATATATTTCAAAATTTAGATGATTGTGACATGGAAGTAAAAGAGCAAAACAGAAATATCACAAAACCCCCAAAAATAAGAGAATCAATAAATGTAAAATCAATTTTTTTTAGAGAAAGTCAAGTAAAATATACTAGGTAATTTTATGGTGGGCAGAGTTAGCCGGTAACAGCGCTTGGTGGGAGGTAGCAGGTGCCTCATGGAATAATTAAGGTGCCACTAGCTGGCCCAAACACCACCATCATTAAACAAACAAACAAAAACCAAGTAAAATATACTTACGCCAGTTCTTTGTTGGTTGAGACCTCCACTAGTTGCAATAAGCAAATATCCGTTGGAAAATTGCTCACGCACAGCAGCTACATTTCATTTTGGTAACATTATAGAAGATGGTTATTTTCACTATAAGTAACAAGTAACAATGGAAAATATGGAAAACAGAAGAATGTGCCATTTGCATGATAGAGGAGACAAACAAAGCCTTCAAGAAGAAATTATCACAGCTAATCACAAAGATGCCCATAAAAGGTTTTGAAAAGCTTAAGTCTCCTGACAGCTAAGCCTTTTTTCTTTCTTTTTAAAATAAGTAATGGATAGTTTTAATAGTAATATCCAGCAAGAAGAGAATTCTGGGAGAGGATTACAAGCAACGTGTAGCAAGATTACGTGTAGTTTAATGTAAGAAGTCTAACATGGCTGCAACACCATTTATATCATTCATGTAGCATCATAATGAAAACAAAAACATACATCTTTGTTTGAGTCTAATTTAAGATCAAAAGGTCCTTGAATTCCTTTCTGTCCATGAGCTTGATTTCATACACTTCAGATTTACCTATAGGGTACTTATGATTTAAGATGACTAAAGTTTATAACAGATTTGGGTCAAGTAGCTGATGAGTTAGTTACATGTCTTACAATTTTAATTTAGGCATTAAAAGTTCTGGACTTTGGATTACATTCTCTATATCATATGGCAAACCAAGTAATCAAACAAGTGACAAGACAAGCTCCAGGAAAGACATTGATAGTAGTGCCACCAGCTCACCTAGAGTTCAAAGTAACCTTATGCTTGGTAAAGCTGAGAACAATGAAGTTAGGGGAATAAAGGTAAGGATTGCTGGGTCATGGGCTATTTGAGTTGAGAGGGGGAACAGTAAAAGAGTACGGCACTCAGGTCCCCAATCCTTAGAAAGTAGGATGTGACAAGTTAATTCTCTCTATTTAACTTCCTTGCCAAACTGAATAATAGAAAAAAAGAACACAAATCAGGCAGGGGATAATCTCTTGCTTGAACTAGATAATGTAATATACTGCTAGAGTTAACTAGCACTAATGATATTATCTTTCAGTTGAAATCATAATGAAAGGTGTAAATGTAACTACTAGATCTTCATAAATTTAAGATGCCAAAGCCATCAAAATTACAGTGTCAAATCAGGTTCATGTTTAAACCAACAAATTAACTCAAGCCAATAACAAAAGGAAATAATTGAAACAGTATTCCAAGACACCATGTAAAGCACTAATAAACTTACAAGAAAAATGAGGGCCTCTCTCAGTAAAATGAGGGCCTCTCTCACTGCATCCGTAGTAAAAACTTGAATACCTTGATTTCCAAATGTCAATTGATGCACGATGACTTCCATCCTGGAAAATGTCATAGAACAAAAATGTGTTGCTTAAATACACCAGGACACACAATGCAAAAACATAGTTGTCACTGCCATGCATGTTAGTGTCGTAGCCACAAACATTTGCTTTTCCAATTAACTTTTGGGTCAGATTAACAGCATCGGCATAACAACTCCAGCATTTTGTCATTTCCACATGAAGACACCCTTTCTTAATGCTTCTACTACAACTACAATGCCTCAACCCCATACTAATGAGAATGGCTATATGAATCCTCAATAGTCAATATGCATTCTGTAAAATCTGGACCACTCTGTTCCAATACTCAATAATTTAACTTTTAAGACAAAAAAGAGGTTCTTTGGAGGAAAAAACAGGCAATTAAGAGTGTTCTCATACAAGTACTTCCCTAAGTTTCTACCGACATTCAATGCTTGCAGGTGTCGCCTAAGCAATCTTTTTGTTTCCATTATGTTATATTCTTCAATGATTCTACATGAAATTTCCAAGATATAGTAGGCCAACTTGTACAAAGTCCCTCATAAAAAGACGAGCTCCTACCTCCCCTTAAAAAGAACACTAACACACATTTAGAAAGAGGCCAAACATCACCACTGGTTCTCCACATTCTAGCTATATATGTGAGTAAAGGCCACAAAGATTTTAAAAAATTGAAGACCACATTATCAAATATCAATTGTAGCTAATACTAATTTGGCTGGTGGGAGATGGCACGTATCCCGTAGAATTAGTCTAAGGTGCGCGAAAGCGAACAACATGATTATTAAAAAAAAATTGAAGACTACATTATCAAATATCAATTGTAGCTAATACTAAACTGGTGGAGGGTGACAAGTATCCGTGAAATTAGTCGAGCTGCGCGAAAGCTGAGCTGGACACCAGGATTATCCAAAGAAAAAAAAGGGTCACAACATAAGGGTAAATTTAACTTTTTGGTTACATTACCATTTTATAGAACCAATTCCTTTTAACGATTCGCTGAGAGTACCATTCAACATTAGATGCCACATGCCCAGTAAAGAGTGAAATCAACCCCAAAGCAAACAACATAAATCCACAAATACATGTCCATGAGATCGGCCTCCGCGACTGCGACGGCGACGGCGACTGGAAACAAGAAAACACAAAATGCTGCTTATGCTGATGATGCACCACCGCAGCCAGATTAGACAACAACCCACCACTATATTTCCACAGTTTGGCCAAACCCATTAGCTTTCGATCTTCTGATAACACCCTTTTTGCTCATATTACCATTACCATCAAACCCCACAACCGTAATTTTTCAAGAAAATCTTGAAAAAAATTACATAAAAATGGTGTAAACTGAAATTACATTCACTCTTCTCTTTCTCTGCAGCTTTTTCTCAAGAAACCCAAATTGAGTTTTCACTGTAGAGTGGGGTTTTCTAATTTCTACACAAATCTGTAGAGCTGTTCAAATGGGTGGAGTGTAAAATCACTCTTGTAGTATTTTTTTTATTTTCCCAAGAAAAAAAATACATGAGAAATATGAAGAATAATCAGTGTAATAACTATTCCAACAATTTGATTACATTATTTATTTAAATATTACTTACTTTATTTTATTCTAAATATTCAAGCGCAAATTATTAGTTTACTGTCTTAAAATATTTATTTACCTAACTTATTTTATTTTATTCTAAAAGAAGTTTTTAGATACTTAATTTAAATGTGTTATCAATATTTTTTCTATTGAATTAATATAATTTAATTTATTTTTTACAAAATGCAACATGACAACTAAAGAGGAACAAAACGAGTAAATTAAAAGGGTAATTGACAGAAAAATAGGGTGTTTACGAAGAAAGGTTCATAAATGAAGGTGAATGCTTAACGGCGTTTAATATTTGTTGGAATGGGCAACTCAACTTCTATTTTTTATTTTAATTTAATAAATGAATGACCAAGTTAGGCTAGAAAAATGACAAAATGGAAATATTGTGAAAAAAATTAAAAGGAGATAAATAAAAAAATATTATATATATATAAACAAATACAATTCTTTATAATTAAATTTTAAACATAACATCATAAAAATCTCTTCTATCTTATTTTAAAATCTTCAACAACAATCCAGTGTAATTTCATAATTTTGGACATATGCATTATTACTTTCTTATCAAGAGTACTATTATTATTTTTTATAGAAAAAGTGATTTTGAAGAATAACAGCTAGTAATTTAGCTAAATTATCTGAGATGTATTTTTAATGGTAATTTGTGGTTGACTAATATTTTTATAAAGTATTTCTACAAGTCAAAATACAAAAACTGAAGTTACTGCTAATTTTTAATTTGGAAAGTATATTTTTATATATTATAATGTTATCATTTTAAAACACTTGTTTGGAGGAGCTATTTTTTTCAGCTTCAACTTAAAAGCATAAAAGCGTTATATATTATTTTTCAAAAATACTTATTTCTTCACCAATAATCTCCCTATTTTTAATGAAAAAAACTAAACAACATTTTTTTTCTAAAATCAAAACCTACTTTAGAAATTAAAGGATTTTTATTTTTAGGACTTCCTTCATCACCGTGCACATGCCATGTTACAATACCCAAAATTCTATTAACTATACTTGTTAGTTTCTTTCTAAAAATGGATGAGAAATGACATGTTATTTTTTAAAAAATAAATTCAATTTTAGCATGAAATATTTGCTCTCTTTTGTTAGTATATGTAAAAAAAAATCAACTCTAGCAATTTAAAGCACATGTACTATAGCATACAAAATTATAAGTAGTAGTAATAAAAAAATATTGGACTTTTGCATTATCAAAGTCTCTGCATGGGATGGAAACTAACACATGTGTTTTGGACCAATTTTATATTATAATTTTAAATCATTTTTAAAAAAATTAATCAACATATAACCAACACCAATTATCATGGGATAATTTTAAAAAATATTTTTAATTAGAGATTTCATCTATTTTTTAGAATGAAAAAAATTCTTGTTATAAAAGCTCTATATCTAGAAATAAGTTTTGTAATTGATAAATTTAAATTTAATCGAACCTTAACGTAAATATTGATCGGGTTGAGGAGGAAGATCCAAAAAAATGAACCAAATAAGTAGAAGTCACTATCAAGACTCGAAGAATTCACATACAAACAACTTTTCGAAGCCAAAAAGAGATTAATTAGCATACGACGTGCACTTTTTTTGTCGGTAAACTTATTAGTCTTTATATTTATGTTAAATCAATGATAATATGGCACGTGTCTAAAATATAAAATACATTAAATAGGAATAATGTTATATTCATTTTATTTGCTAGTTCATACTCTAAATTAATAATTTTTTTGTGGTCTGAATTTTTTCTAGAATTTAGTATATCGAACTACTCTTTACTTTAGAGTCTAGACCAACAAAAATTACAAATACGATTTATGCACTAATTAAACTAATGAATATATGATATATTTTTATATAATTTATTAGTGATTATAATTAATTTATATGATTTCTTAGCTTATATAACTTATCACTTACTCATAGTAAATTATCATGTTTTGTTGCGTGCATTGTGTTTAAATAATAATAAAAATTCCTCTCTGACTTTAAAAATATGTAGTAATAGTATTATTATTTCACATTTTCCATAGCATTATTAAACTTTATTTTTAATACATATAGGCCAAGTGCAAGTGTAGAGAGAGTATAATGTATTTTGCTTACCATTTTACATCATAATTTTTTACAATATTTTGAAATAAAAGTTACATATATGAAATTTTCTATTGCACATTACAAATTAATTAGTATAACTCTTACTGAAAGCTTATATTCTCCTATTATATAAGATATTATATAAGAGAGAGTTTCAAGTTGAAGCAGGTACGTCTTCGTCAATGTGTCTGCTTTAGCAAAGACATTTTTAGAGAAAATTTTAAAAAACCATTTCCTTTATTCTGATTTAATTGAATTAGTATATAATTTTTTCGAAATTATGAAACTCTATTTAGCTATATTTAGAGTGCAAGTTTTTTTCCCGCCATATGATTATGAAACTAATTATTTAACTTACTAAAGGACAGAGGAAACTAAAGTATCATGATCATCATTATGGAATTGATCTCTAATGATGTTTGACTAATTAATGAACTAGTGCTCTCTTTTAAAATACTTTGACTGTAATTAGTACTAGAAACGGCCCCAAAGAGGATAATGACGATTTCTTTATTACTTTTCCTTTGAGAGGATCGCAACAACAAAAACATATTCAATGTGAATAGATTTTTTTTTATTAATATTTATTATCGTAAAAATATTTAATGGTAATTTAGGTAATATCATTATATTTAGAGTTGCTAAAATCTTTAACAATATTTATATAAAATATTTATTTTAACTACTCATACTTATTATTATCGATAAATATAATACGGTAATTGTCACTAAATTCTTTATTTATAGTAGTTGATGTCAGTACACAATGAAAATAGGATGACACATTTGTTTTTTTAAGGTTTTATTAATTTCAGTTGTAGTTTTTCCTTTGAAACTCAAATTGTTTTTGGATATTCTGAAATTGTTAAAGATGGAAGACGACAGAATAAAAAATGGTGACATTTCCTCAATTAAATTCTCTATTTTAATTTTAATTTTTTATTTTTACTTTTTAGAAAGAAAAGTTAGATTACATTGAAGTAAACACGAAAATATCTACTACCCTAAAATTGTGGGTCAGAAAAATAAAGACAACATCGAGTCATAGTTATGAATGCGAGAAAATTAATAACTTTGGCTTTTATAAACTATGATTTAGTGTTAAAAATTCATTAAATATATATGAATTATAAATTCTGACTCCAATTCGAGGAGGATAAGAAGCAGCGTCAGTTTCATGCATGATTATTGCAAGTTTATCTCATAAAAGAAGTTTAACTTTACCTTATGAATTGCCTCGTTGTCTAAATACCTTTTGCAATATTATTACTTTAGACACTAATACGAGTTGTGATGGAATTCTCCACTCTTAATTATAGGTTTGAGATCGGATCAGGTTCAAGTCCATAGAAATAAGAAAAAACTTGTTAGAAGTTAATGTTACACTACAGAAATATACGGACTTAAATTTAGTATTCTAATTTCAATATTGATATGAAACACCGTATAGGAATAAAAAAAAAACATTGTTACAAAATGTAGACAAACTCCAGTTGAACAGTGAAATACACACACATATATAGAGTCACATATTTAAAAATACAAGACAAATCAATTTATGAATTTATGTGGGGTTTTGTTTGTTCAGATGAATTTATGAAGGGGTGGTAATAAAACTGAATGCTTTTATATTATCTTTCTCCCAAATTAAATTGCAGGTCCCATGGTGATTAATTTCACATGGACCTAGCTAGCTCAAAGTGAATAAAATAACACATTAACATGCTGTAGACTGAAACTTGAAGAAAAATAGTATGTTGATTATGTGTTCGGGTGAATCAGTAACTTTGATTCAAATTTTGAATTTTTAGTAAGAAATTAATTGAATATGTACAAATTATTAATTTAGAACTCAGTAACTTACAAGAATTAAAATTCAAAGCTTCAAATTCCGACTCTATCTTTGATAAGGATGAAGACCGTACTAATATGAAATATATAATTAAAATCTTACTCTTAGGGACGAATCTAATAATATACCCTAAACATGGATGTAACTATGTATACACTCACTTGAATTACTGAAAGTATTGGTTTTATATATAAGAGAACGTAAAAATACAAATAATGTAATGGATTTAGTGGTTGGCACTCGAGTTTTCGATCTATAAATTAAAATCTTAAATTCGCTTCAGAAGACGCACATGATCATAAATCATAATCCTCCATCTTTTTTTTTATTTCATAAAGAGACTAATTATTTGTTATCTTGATTTGAGTTTGAATGGTAGCTCTCTTGTTGGTGGCTATTATATCACAATAATAATGTAGTTTATGTAATTTTATAAGCGAGAACTGGAAAGAAAATATAATATACATATGCTTTATTTCTATTTTTACGGATTAGAATAATGGTTTCTAATAGATGATCCTCGACTCAATTGGAGAAGCGATTTTTGTAATAGAATTAAGAAATATAAAAGTAAAAAGATGTGATGAGAAAAACGAACAAAGAAAAAGTGTTGAAAGCAAAAATGGCAATGGATTGTCATTATGACGCTATTAATTAAGATAATATAATGCTAGCTACTTCAATGCTAATTTAGGTTCTAGATAGTACAATGTAGTTATTTGACATGTCATATATATAAAAAGTGTTAAAATCTCATATATAGTCAAAAAGGAAAATGAAGGTTTTTTTGTCCTTGGTACTTAATTAGTACAATTTTGTGCATATGAGATGGTCATTAGTATGTTATAAAGGGACCAATAAATGTCATTTCCTTGTTTGGTCACAAAGTAAATGAGGAGGATGGAAATAGATATTATTATAAATTTTTATTTTTTGAAATAAAATTCTTGATTTCTCTATCAAAAAAACTAGAGGTATAAATCACTGTCGAAAACATATATAATTAAGTAAATAAAATTGTATTCACATACTTTAAACGCAGATATAAATCATGTACTTGTTCGAATCTCAACCATTCATTATAAAAAAAAGGGATACGGGTCTGAAAAATACCCCAACTTTGGTCGGATTTGCTGTTGCGATACTAAACTTTCATAAGGATCTATTACCTCCGTAGAATATTTAATATCGTATTTTTTACCCCCTGAACTATTTAATAGTGTATTTTAAAGGTATATATGTTTCCACGTGGACACATTACTATTTATAATTTTGCATTATTTTTTATGTTCACGTGAGCAAATATATATGTTTAAAATACAGTATTAAATAGTCTAGGGAGGTAATAGGTCCTCATGAAAGTTTAGTATTGCAACAACAAATCCGACTAAAGTTGGGGTATTTTTCAGACCCTTATCCCTAAAAAAAAACGTTTATTCTATAAAGAAATTAAAAATCAAGCTGATACGTGAAACGTCATACTAAAGATATATATATAATTAATTAAATAAAATTTTCACATATACTAAAGATATATATAATTAATTAAATAAAAATATGTTCACGTTGTCCTTAAAAAGTCTTATGGACCACTATGAACATTGGAATCTGAATTATTTTTATATGTGGAATCCTCAACATATGAGAAATGATGGATTAATGGACCATTTTTGACAAATCTATTATATTTTGCCTTTTTAGATATATAACTTATACACTCAACTCAACATTCTTGGTAAATCATTGACTTTTGAAATCTTAATAATTCATTGATCAAGATGAAAATTTGAACAAGATTGATTCATGTATTTTGAAATAACCAATCGAACATGATTAAATGGTCAATTAATTTTCAAAATTAAGTGGACCCAAAAGTTTCGTCCAAGTTTGACTAAATAGTAGGTAGGGACTAGTTTGAAACATGATTGATGATATAACTAATCAATAAATAATAGGGAAAAGAGTTAAAAAATACTATAATTTTGGCCGAAATTGTTGTTACGATATCAAACTTTGAAAATGACATTTTACCTGTACTATTTAATAGTAGTTTTTGCCCCCATGTACTATTTAATAGTGTATTTTAAGATATATATGTGCATACGTGGACATCATAAATGTTGCATCATTTTAAATAGTAATGTGTCCATGTGGCACATATATACCTTTAAAATACACTATTAAACAGTGCAAGGAGTAAAAGGTCCTCCATAAAATTTGTATCGCAACAACAAATTCGATCAAAGTTAAAATATTTTTCAGACCCTTTTCCTTAAACAATATGATCAGACAATTATTGTAGAAAAATGATACAAGGTAGCCACTTTTAATGGTACTAAAATATTCACATTATACAATTTATTTAAAATTTAGTAGTAATTTCTTTGTAGCCTTCTTAAGTTGCGTTTCTTCTTCTTTTGGATTTTAACGTAAAGAAACATAAAAGCTTATGAAGACTATGTTTTAAATACTTTGCAAGTGATAATATTTTAAACAACTAAAGTAGTTCTACAGAGTAGGGTACGAGGAAGGATTGTATGCAGACTCTGCCTCTACCTCTCAGAGGTAAGGAAGTTGTTTTCGATAAATCCTCAACTCAAGAGAAAATAATTTAAAATATATATATATTTTTTTAGAAAGTAACGGAAGTACAAAGAGACGTGAAATTTGGATACTTGAAATCAATATTGTACCAAACTTTAGTTCAAAATGGTGTCTTGAATCTTGCAAGCCTTTTCCAACATAAAGCCCAATCCAATCTATACATAGAGCAGCTATGAATGTTAGCCATAGGCCCATATTTAAAACCTCCATGTATCATGTATGTGTCCGTTTAATTGGAAATCCAAGCCCTTTTCCACTACAAATAATATTGGAAACAACCTCTCTGCCTGTAAGATAGTAATAACATCTGCGTACATTCTACTCTCTCCTTATTCTATGTGATGAGATTACACTGGATTTGTTGTTGTTGTTGTCGTCGTCGTCTTTGCTTATGGCTCATGAGCTAAATTATGGAGCACTACATGCTTTTTTTGGAGAGGATTTTTGGACCATGAATAAACACATTTTTCATTACATGTATACTTAATTCGTGTCAAAAGAAGTGTGATATTTGTATGAAAAAAATTAAGTTCCATGATGCAAAAATATTTTTTAAAAAAATTAACCCAATTATAAGATAATTAATTTCAGGTAAATATTTATATTTATAACAAATATTAAATAGTAAACTACGTCCTACTGTACTAAAATTGGTGATACATAATTTTTTTATATTGTCAATGTATATAGCTTAGATGCGTTAAAATAACATGACTACAAACCCTCTACGTATGTGAACTGATTTATCAGCATAAATGCTCATAACGATATATGATAATATAATGCATGGGACCAGAGTTGGTTATCCATAAACATAGGAAAGTGCAAGTATACCCCAATTCCATACTTTTTCATGCCTTATTCGTATCAAAGCACGCAACAGAGGACAAGATAGAGATAAGGCGGCAAAGTATGGTTGTACGTCATTCTTTCAGACTGCAATTGTGAAATTACAGTTGTTATTGTCGAACGGAGAAAAATTCAATGTTAAATCTTATTTTAACATATATATGTTGTTACATGAGGAGAATATATATTCCTAGTTTACATCACTTTCACTATTAACATCTATACATAACAAGTTAACAATAGAGAACTTATAATAGAAGAAAATTAACACTTATTCCACCTTGTTGTCCCTTGTATTATATTAAGCCTATTAAAGTAACTATTAAGCATTGTTTTGTTTCTCTTTGTTAATAATTAGATGTTGGATTCTAAAAAATAAAATTAATTACATGGGGAGTTAGGAAAATCCAAGGTTATTGTTCATACTTCTTTCTGGCAGATGGTGTAATTAAGTAAGATGACACTCACTAGAAGACACATTTTTTATTTGCAAAAGTCGGCCAATGAAAGAAAATAAATTTAAAAGTGCGCACAAATTGGTCCGAATACGCAGTTATTAAAAAAAATAATAAAAATACACTCAAGCATATGATTAAATGATCAATGAAACAAGTTGAGAATCAAGAAGTCTTAAGTTTAAAATTTGAAATTACAACATATGCAACAATATTAGGTGTTGATAGAGTTATTCGGGTCTTGATACATGTGACAATTGAAAGTAGACGTATGTATCATATGAAATTAATTAAGGTATGTACAAATTGATCCGAACACCATAATTATCGAAATAAGTTTGAAGAAAATTATGTGCGTCCTTCAAGACCAACTACCACACTAAGTTAAAATATATATTGCATTATGTGTAAACATTTGGTCATCCCAATATAGCTTTCACTTGTACGTTGAAAGCGATGTTGGAGAAGACTTGGACCTATAACTTCTATTAACCTTCAAGATTAATCATTTTCATAAAAAATATTATACTTAATGGTTTGATTTTGGAAGGTTGAGCAAAAAATGAAAGTAAAAGAATAATTTTTTGGTTGAAATTTTCAATTATGTTTTTGAAGTGGCACCTAATAATATTCTCCAAGAAAAAGTCTAGCATATTCTCAATATTGGTACTATAAAAAAGAGTTACGGTTAATGTCACACTTGGTCACTTAGTTATTTATAAATTTTAATTTTAGTACTTGTAATATCTGAAAAATCACATTTAATCTTCAACCCGCTCTTAATTTCTTTGCTTATGAGTACTAAAAAATTTCAAAACTATTAATTGTTTCACAGTTTAATTGTTTATATATTATGTTAAATTTGTATTGTAACTTCATATTTGAGTGTAATATATTTTTAAAAATAATTCAAATGTAACACATTTCCTAAATAAAATGGATTCACATTTCAATTAATTAGACGTCAAAAGTATTTAGTCATATTTGTACCAAAATCAGATTTTTCTAATAAGGGAAGGATCAATAGTGTTATTCTTTCAATTAACTATAAAGTATATTATCCATAAGTATAATACTCCTATACTTTTATTAAGTTGAGAAAAAATCAACTTTAGGTTAGTAAAATCTGCAAATAGAGTAGTACTATCCATGTATTTTTAAAAATAATAATAATTAGTTGTTGCTATTATACGCACTTTTTTGAATGCGTTCAAGTAACACTTAATAAAAGGTCAATGGAATCCATATAGCAAATAAATTTCAACGGAAGGAGAATTATACATATATTTATGCAAATCCTTATGCATTTTTTAATATTAGTCCGATATATTATATTAAAAAGAAATATAGAATTCTCGATCTTTGGACTATATGGAAAATTATTCTCACTTTAAAAATATTATATGTTGCTTATTAATGTTAAAAATAACGCACTNTTTTTTTTTTTTTTTACAAAATCGCTGCTGTGGCAGCGATTTTTAATAAAAAAAAATTTACACGAAATCTCTGCTATTTCGTCCTTTTGTCAGAGGAAAATCGCTGCTAATGCAGCGATTTTGCCCTTTTGGCTAGAATAAAAAGTGATGTACCCTTTTGGAATTTTTGACAATTTTTTTTACCCTTTGGGCTCCGGACTCATTTTTTAATATTAGTCCGACATATTATTTTTAAAAGAAATATAGAATTCTCGATCTTTGGACTATATGGAAAATTATTCTCACTTTAAAAATATTATATGTTGCTTATTAATGTTAAAAATAACGCACTTGTATTATTTTGACAAAATTTATGTTTAGGCTGATAAAATCCACAAATCGATTATTATATACTCCTCTCTTTTGAAATACTTGTCATAATTATTTTTTTAAAAGTCAAAAGATATGGATTTTGATAAATACTTTAAAATATATTTTTTCATATATTATTGATATGAGAAAAATTATAATATCTAAAATATAATTTTAAAATATGATTTAATCTAATCTAATTTAGCTTTAAAAATTGATCAAATTAACTCTCAAGAGACAAGAAATAAAATGTGACAACTATTTAAGAAATAAAATGTGACAACTATTTTAGAATGAAGGAAGTACATTTTTGAAGAAATAATTAGGTATTACTATTACACTTTTATCAATAAGTTAAATATGTAATTTAGGTAGGATTCTCATCAAGAGGTTAATCATCATCTACTATAATTGTACTTAAAAGGTCAATTGCACTAATCTCCATTTGAGAGATCACTTGCTCAATCAACTCTGTCATGGTCATGTATAATTCAAATGGAACTGGTAAAGGTGAATGCTGACCATAATATACTCCTCTGCTTTAATTTATTTGCATACTTCCCTTTTTAATCCTATTTCAAAAAGAGTGTTTCTTTGGTTGAGAATTCCTTAATTTGGATAACAATATATGTACATAACAATTTTGTCATTTTAGGTAAAAGGCCACGTAGCCTAAAGCAGGTAATTAAACATATAGTAGATGTCCTAATTTTTTGTTTTACAATAAGTAAGAAACTCAAGTATTCATTTAGAATGACATATCTCAAAGGTTATGTCAAAATCACCTAATAATTTGGTCAACAAATGAATGGAATTCTTCAACTAATACTTTAAAATATCCATTCAAACAAGTGTATTTTAGGTTAGAAATTTTGTATATATTGATTATTGAATATTGATTTTGTAGGTGACTTAATTGTGGTTCGTTAATCCAACTTGATTTGGAATTTGTATAGTTTAGAAAGCAAAGACAACTTTGGATTTTAATACTTGAAACAGAAAAACTTAATAGAAATATTTTTTTTAAAAAAAAGGAAATTCTCCTAATTCTTCTAGATTACTTTGAATTACTTCACGACTTTATTTTATAAAAATTCAAAATACAATTCGTGTGCCCTTTATATTCTAATTTCTATAATAAAACTCATTTATCTGTTTTGTCATTTCATTATTTTCATAGAGTTTTAGAAAATTTCTAAACAAAAAAGAAAAGTTAAAGGGGTTGAATGTCACGATTCAATTATGCCAAACGATACGTATTCTTCAATTTTGACCTAAATTCTAATGAACTTCACAAATTTCCCCCTTAAGCTATGCTATTATCGGGCCAAAAATAAATATATTGTATGAACTTATAAGTTCTTCCCTTTTTTTGGGCTAATTTTAATGTGAGATTTGCTAGGTGTAACATGCACTCCTTTTGTTAGAAAATTAGTTTGTCCTTTTTGACTTGCTCTTGACGGCCTGCTCTCACGTTACATTGAAAAGTTATTGTCTGGATTTCACTTTGATTTGTTAATTTGAAACATCTAGAGAAAATCGTTTATCTTTTAATAATCAGAATTAACCACGTAATAGTATGTTATAAAACAATCCTTAACTTTTATGTACAAAAGAACTAATTTAATTATTATTAGATCATTTAAAAGTAATACTTACTATCAAATCTATAAATTAGATTAAATTTTAAATGAGTTTTTATTAAAATAATAGGATACCAAATACAGTGGTTCACCCACCAATTGCATCCATGAAAAGTCAGAATCTGAATAGAAAAGGCATACACGAAAGAATCTTCATTAGCTTCATCACATACTATTTTAATTTCTTGTACCTTCATCTTATCCCTATTAACCAACAACAAATACTATGTTATTAAAAAAAATAAACATTCAATAAGCTATAGTATAATTATTTTTTTTCATTTTACTATATATAAATCATTAACCATATCCTTTACTTTTAATAAATCCCTCCAATAAACTATAATCCAACAGAAAAAACTAACCTTCATGTCTCCGTTTCCAAATTATTTGTCTTTCACTTTTGCTCTGTTCCTTCTCCTCCTTTCGCTCCCTTCTTTTCCCGCCAGAATACTACAACAGGATCCGTTAACTGAACTCGCCGCCGATATTCAAAACAACACGTGGCATGCTTTCGTTAAATTAATCGACGCCGGAAAAGGCAGTCAGGTCACCGGCATGTCGGAGCTCAAAAAATACTTCCAGCGGTTTGGCTATATGCCGATTCCCGATCAAAATTTCACCGATTTTTTCGACGAAGACTTAGAGTCTGCAGTACTCAATTATCAGAAAAGCCTCGGATTAACAGTTACCGGAAAACTAGACGACGAAACGATGAACGAAATTATGCTTCCGCGTTGCGGTATGAGCGATTTAGTTCACGATCACAGCTCGATACATACTACGAAAAATTACGCTTACTTTTACGGGAGACCTAGGTGGACGAAAACATCTCCGATGACTTTATCTTACGCTTTCTCACCGAATTCGATGATCGATTACATCGGAGCATCGGAAATTAGATCCGTTTTTCAACGAGCGTTTGCTCGGTGGTCTTCTGCGATTCCGGTGAATTTCACTGAAACAGAGGATTACCTCACAGCGGATATTAAAATCGGTTTCTACAGCGGTGATCACGGCGACGGAGAACCTTTCGACGGAGTGTTGGGAGTGTTAGCTCACGCTTTTTCGCCGGAGAACGGGAGGTTCCATTTAGACGCGGCGGAAACATGGGCCGTTGATTTTGATGAAGAGGGATCGAAGGTGGCTGTGGATTTAGAATCGGTGGCGACCCATGAGATTGGGCATGTACTTGGGCTTGCTCATTCTTCGGTTAAAGATGCAGTAATGTACCCAAGTTTAAGCCCAAGAACGAAGAAAAGGGATTTGAAGCTTGATGACGTGGAAGGGGTCCAAGCTTTATATGGGTCAAACCCGAATTTTAAGTACACGCCATCATTGGAACATGACACATCATCATCAAGTAGAAGAAGAACAAGAACAACATCAAAGTGGACCACTTTTTTGGGAATGGTGGTTTTGATATTTTCATTGTGTTTATGATTTGATTGCTTATATTTTTTTATTTTATTTTTTGGATGGATGTATTTAAAAGATAGTGATGGATAAGATGATGTTGTTGTAAAGCTATTTCACACAGAAAAAAAAGAAGTAAAAAGAACATTCTTTAACTATGGTTCAAAAGGTTCTCTATATATATTCTTTGTGAATCATTCTTGTTGGGTTGAACTATAGAAAGGGAGATAAAAAAGTCAAAGAAGAATTGAAAGTTTGTTTACCTTTGTGACTTAGTGGGATTCACCGGGGCGCAGACCTAATAGTTTCTATGCAGTTTGGTTAATAAATTCATTAATTATATAAAAATATTAAATTTAGAATTCAATTATTTTTCTTAAAATCGTTCAGAACTCATGAAATGAAAATTCTAACTCGCTTCTTAGTTTTGAACTTCTTCGTTTTAATTTTACTTTCTTATAGAGTGAAAAGTGAAAAGCTTATGGATTTTTTCTATATTTAGTGGAGAATTAACAAAGACAGGATAATTTTTATTGGACAATAAATATTTATCCGTGCATAATATGTATATGAAACTAAGCAATTTAAGCTTAGTGGTTAAAAATTATAGTAAGAATATGTTACTTAATCGTGAATAAGTGATAAGTATGTGTATGAAAAAAATAAAATTTTAATTTATTAATTTGGTGTAAATATTACGAACATATGAATTTTATCATTTTTTACACATTTCAAAATATTATGCTTGATGATTTCTTTATTGTTCTTAATAAGAACTGGTAATTGCAAGATTAAGTCTAGGCTATTTGGAAAGTAGCTGGGATAAAAGAATTCAATTTCAAAGTGAGCTATCTGAACTTCCATCATTAATCAAGTACTAATTGATTAATTGTTTAGATAGATAAGGCATGATTTATACTTAAAATAAACCATGGAAAGAGATGTATTACGAACAAATTAATTACAATATTGAAATTGACAAATTTTAAAATATAGAGAGATTAGGAAGTTTTTTACACTATATAGCCATCTATATCATTCTAAAATACTATTGAAAGAAAATACACTAAAAGATATTTTTGATTATTCAAAATATTATAGAATGATGAAAGGAAAATAGTGCTAGAAAAGTAAGAAGTAAAGCTCCAAAATCATATAAAATTGTGTGTTGACATGACTGGTCTAACTTATAAAGTGTAACATATGCATTTTAGCTTGGAGAAAAAGAAGAAGATGATGGTTATTCTTTCCGTTGCAATTTGTTTGTATTAATGTCATGTGATATGTTTAAGAAAAGATGATAGTTATAATCACGTGATATGTTTAAAATCATAAAATTAAATTATAGTATATTGATACATTTCACATATTTTTAATTTAAGATCACAAATTTCAAATTTTTTTATTTTATTTTGTTAAACTCGTGTAAAATCATATCCAACCAAACAAATCAAAACGAGAGAATATTTTTTTTTAATGTTTTGAGTCGAGAAGATGTCGATGAAGTTATATTGTTATTTCTAATTGTTGGACTCACTTTATTTCTAGCTTTTTTTTTTCCTTGTTGCATTCGGCGAAATTCATACGAATAACACGACCATAATATAAATTTGATACACTTACGGCAAAATGCTTAACACGATGGAGATTTGGTCTAGATTTTGATGTTGATTTCCATACTATTGAAATTGTCTATTGAAAATAGAAAGGGGTTTCATTATATGCAATTTAGTGGTTAGCCTAACACTAAATTTCAAATAAAGAAAAGAATTGAAGTTTGCATTTAATGATGTTGTTTAGTGTTTGATTAAGTGTGAAGAATCTTAAAGTTTTACGTTCAGATTTTAATGGAGATTAAATAACATATTATATAATTTTTTCTCATAAATTTAAATCTTGATAAAAGAGTTGTATCAAATTTATGATGAGAAATAACATGTATTTGATGAATTAATTAGTCGACGTAGATAAGGACTCAAGTCATATTTGAATTGGTGAAAGATAATTGGTATTAGATTGAAAAGTTAATCAAAATGCTCGCATGTTGACCCGAATGTTAAAAGGAAAAAAAGAAAGGATTGAACTTTACATCTAAGAAAACATGTGTGCAAAATACGTAATTACGGGGACCGAAGCGACGAATTTGGACAAAGGCTTTGAGCTAAAACCCTAAACCCAATCAACACTGTATCCACCATAGCTCCGAGATCTTCAACCAAAACTCTCCCTACAATGGCTTCAAGGTGTAGCAGAATTATCAATAAGGCTTCCATTTCCTCTATCAGATCTGCAATTAAGCTCAATTCCCAATCCGCTTCTTCTACGACATCGTTTTCCAGTTTCTCTGCTTCAACCAGATCTGCTTCGTCTCCTCTCCGCCGGTTATCCTTTTCAAGGTACTTTCAGCTACAGTTACTTCTACAGAATATATCCGCTTCATATTCCGGATATAGTAAAATTACGTTTGCATCATTTTTAGCTGATTGATTGAACATTTGTGCTGTTACTCTTTTATTTGTTAATTTTATGTTTTCCTAGTGTTTTTGGTATATTTACGTTATTAATTTTTGCAGAATTCCGTCGGAGCTGGGAGGAGTGCAGTCAATGTTGCCACTACACAATGCAGTTGCTACGGCGAGGATGACGTCATGCCTGAGCTCAACATCGAGGAGTTGCAGAGCTCTTTCACAGGGTACACTCTGCTGCACCTCTCCAGACCTCTAGCATGTTCATTTATTACTACCACAAAATAAAAAAGAAGTATGTGCTTGTTCTTACTGTTTGTACATGGTTGTTAAATGTTAATTTATCTTTTTGTTGTGATATCTGTTTCCGTAGATGTTATAATTGGAGATTCAAATCCAAGCGTTTATTGGGAGCAGGGGGAGCTTTTAAAATGCTTAATTTACTAATAATTGCTAATATCCGAAGGAAAGGATTTTCATAGAATTCAAAAAATTACTAAAACACTTGCAACATCTTGCAATCAAAATGAGCTTTCTTATCAATACGTCTAATTGCTGGAGGTGACCTTATACCTAAGAATGGCAAACCAGTATGGTCATTACTTTGAATGTGCAAAACCACTTGGCAACAATTACCCGTACCAATCAGAAGTTGAGTTAGTGTTGCACAGTCTTGAATTGGCTTGATCACATTCTCAAACTTCCTTTGACTGAAACATAGAGAATTATTTCATCATATTTGTGAAAATTGTTTTAACATATTTGCCTTATCTGGTGCTCTTCTCCTTCTTCTCCTATTTCAATGTGCTAGTGTTATTAGGTAATTAGCTCTACCTATACCTTGAACCAGCTTCATGTACTTTGAGAAATATTTAGGTATGGTGCATCTGTTTCTTGCATCCTGTGTTAAAGATTGGACATATTTACTCGAATAGGGGCAGAAAAGCTCTTGGGGAATGACTTCCCTCCTCCCTTTCATCAGTAAACTGTGTGGGAGAGTGTCTTCTATTGAGTATAAATTGTAGAGGAGTATGCCTATCATCCTTGCCTTACTAGCTCCTTCTAGACTTCCACATAGGTTGGGGTAGGCAAGTTACCATATAACTTGTTTCACAGGTTTGTTATAATTTGTAGTGACTAGCAATAGAAATAGATTCACCCAATAGTGTTCTATCATCTCACTTGTACTATAGAAAATGAAGGAGAAATCTGAAAGAAATATTTCTTTATCATGAATGAAAAACCAACGAAGTAAAAGTGAGATGGTGAACTCTCTTGTCTCTGTACATCTAAGAACCTAACATATGGTTGTGCAGTTGTGGTTTTACCTTGTTGAATAACTTAGAAGTTAGAACTAGCAAGTAGCAACTAACAGGGATGAAACCAACCATTATTAGTTGTGAAATTGGATATTCATTTATGACTTTTGAAAATCATTTCACTAGTCTCTTTTAAAAACAAAGGAAAAGTCAATTTGGGTGAAACATAATAAGTAATGGTCTGTATTTATCGTTAAACCTCTGTTTTGTTGTTTGACTTTTCTTGAACTCAAGATACTTTTGGTTCTCTCTTCTGGGGGAGTGTGGTGGTGGTTGACTGGTTGTAAAGGGTATGTAGTCGGATTCTTTGAAAACCAAGGCTTATGCTGATGAACCATTAAAGCTCTAAAGCTTACTTGGGCCCTGGGCTAGTATATGTCTTTTTCCTCCCCTCAAGCAATTGCAGTCCAAGTTGGTTTGGGCCGAAACCTTCCACTCCTAAACCAGATATAAATCTTCTCATGCTTGTTCTTCTCTATGTTCACTAATATATTTACCAAAACTTTGCTTATAAAAAAATATAAATATTCTGAACACCTTCCCGAGTAACCAAAAATGGACATATATTTTGAGGTGGAAGGTTTTGATCAGCTTATCTGACTGGAATATTTGGTTCCTGCAGGCACATGAGTTTCCAAAAGCATGAAAGAAATATACTGGGATTTGACAGGCCTTCCTATTTTGCTTAAGTGCGTTCCTATCTTAGCACCAAGTTTTATCAGCGGTCTTAAGAAAACTATTAAATGAGTAGGATGGAAGTGAATTCTGTCTAGGGATGCAGTTTTTCTTTTCGCAACCTTCACATGCAATTATTGAATGTAAAAACTTTAAGTAAAAGCTTTCTGAATGAATAAAGTTTTATTATCTTGTTGTTGATTATGTCATTTTACCTATTTGTCATAGTAGCGCTTTGGGAATTTTGGAAAATTGTGTTTCTGCATCTTACCATTTTTTAGAAGGTTCATTTGATTGGTAATGTTCTGAGAATATGTTTTTGAGAGCTCCTTGCTTTCAAGTGATTCCAAAGGTTAAGATTTACTCCGCAAACTGAAAGCTCATAATCCCTTAACGATCAAATAATAATATTAATAATAATTGAAAGCTCATAATCACTAAAATTCATCTGTTAGTTGAATGATTTTCCCATGCTTAAAGTGTCTTCCGGGGGCTCTGCGTGGTGGTTAGGGTGAGGGATATATTGTACAAGCTGTTTCAGTCTAGTGACAAGACTGTTAAATGTTATTAGGAGCCATGTTGTTGTAGGCTCTTTCTAGGGTAAAAGAATGATGGGTTCAGCAATACTTAATGAAGTAAATAATCTTCTTCATAGACCCAACCCCAACTTGCTCGGGAGTTCTTTCATACTCTCATCCACTATTTCTCTTTTTGTGATTTGCACTTCTCTTTTATTTGCCGGAGAAGTTTTGCATGGACTTTTAGGTCATAATAATTCCATGTCTGCCCACCATCTGTATATATAAGCACTTCTAAGTCAATGTCAGCATTAGAAATGCTCTCAAGAATTATAGCAATCTTATCTATGAAAATGATCTTGTCGTTCTTTAAGAAACCCAAAATATAGGTTTATCATGAAATCTGTCACTGGTCTAGTTTTGTCTTTGAGAGTCTTGCTATGACTGTTAGACAGGCGGAATTTATTAGGAGACTACAAGGAGCAGATTTAATGCATTAGTGATTGATCTTTAGCAACTTCCATGCATTTTTCTTATAAAAAAAGTAATCTTTAACAACTTCCATGATTTTGATTTTAAATCATATATCTGCTTATAACATATAGCAAGTAAATTGGAATCTCATTGAATTTGATGTTTGATTGAAGTGGTTAGAAAAGTGGAATAGGTAGATTTGTCTTTCAAATTGTGTAGGACAAAGTATCAGCTAAGAGGTGATCATTTTTGGACCGTCACCTCCAGGGTTTCGCTGAAAAGAAAAAAGAAGAACAAAAATCCTACAGGAGTTTGTCATAAAATAATTGTCTGACTTCAGTTGTTTTTATGTTAAGCTATTATGTGCCCCTATTTGACAAAGCCTATTTTGGTAACAAGAGTTTTCATTTTCCCAGATGATACTGAAGGAACGTGAAATTTTTTGCTCTTCAAGAGGAGGTTGTATCTGCTTGAATTTAGCTACAAGATATTTTGCCTTGGCTTTAAACCATGTTTTCAGACATATCATCTGCTTATTGTAGAGAAACAGATGCATCAGAGATGAACTTACTTTCTTTTTCAAATACTTGAATGCAAAATTGTCTTGTATGTAACACTTAGTTTTTTTCCCCCCTTTTAGTGGCAATTGTATCTACAACAAAATGTATTTGATTGATATAAGGAATCTAATCTAACCTAGTTTTGATCTTTGAATTTGTATTTCGCCTCTTGATATTTCTCCTGATACGAGTCTTTTGTTGTTTGTGGCAATAGAGCTGGGTTTATCGGTACCAAGGTGACTTCGTTAGCAGATTGTTAAAGAAAGCTGTCAACTCTTTGATGGAAATGCAAGATTTTGTCCTAGGCAAGGCAGTTCTGTTTAATGACTGCTCAAACTTTGTAAGGGTGGTAACAATATTTGAATGTATTGAACTGAGTTCTGTTTCCTTGATTACTAGGAAATTTACTATGGAATAATCCTTATTTCCTTCGTTTTTTGGGCCTATTTGTCATACTGAAAATGGATGAGGTTCATTTATATAACAAAGATGTCTTGTTTTTATCATAATTCACATGTTTTTGTTAGTATCAAGATGCCAACTGCAATGAATAAATGCTTATTCAAGCAAGCAGCGCAACGATATTATTAGACAGATTAATACATGCTTTTGGGCACAAGGGCTTTGTTATAATCTTTTTATCATATTATAGATGTAACTGTATTTGAGTTTTCCACTTCAATCCAACTCCGACCAGCTTCTTTTTTCACTCTTTTCTCCTTCATCTTCTCCCTCATGTCACTAACATCGATCCACATCTTATGCAACGCATACATGTTAGACATTAGTACATAAACAAACTCGTTATCGCCTTCCAATTCTATCACCTTTGCAGCAGCTACTTCTGCTATTTCTGTATTCCCACAAGTGATAGAAGCACCTAGTAATGCCTTCCAAACTAATCCACAGTTTTCAAATCCGAGTTCATATATCATTTTCTCTGCCTTACTCACATCCCCTTCTTGTCCCATGAGCTTAATCATTAAAGAGCAGTGTTCCGGCATTGGGCTGATACCATAATCGTTGACCATCAGTTCGAAATAGTCATTTGCAGCCTCACAAGACATTCTATTATGCCAACATGCAGCCAAGACGTTCACGAATGTAATACCATCTGGTTGTAAATCTTTCACCGATTTCAACTGCTCAAACAGCCGGATCACTTCATCTGAATTACTGTTATGAGCATATCCAGATATAATCGTGTTCCACGTTATCAGATTCTTGACAGGGAGCCATCCAAACAGAATGTCAGCTTCATTCATTTGCCCACATTTAGAATACATGTCAATGAGAGCAGTTCCAACAACAACAGTCTCGTTCACACCATACTTCACTGTGCAACAATGGATCAACTTTCCCCATGTTATAGCTGCTATATTGGCAATGCCACTCAATATACTTGAAAAAGTGAATTGATCCATAAGAACATTACTAAGATGCATGCTTTGAAAAAACAGCAGAGCTTCTTTTGCTCTGCCTCGGTTGACATACCCTGTTATTATCGAATTCCATGATGATGAATTCGGGCTAGGCATTCTTGATAACATATCAACAGCATCTTCTATGTTACCAAACTGTGCCACACCACTAATTACCTCGTTGTATGACACTGTATCAGGTTCAGGCATTTGACGCAGGAAATCAAATGCTTGATCAAGCCTGTTGTTTCTTGCATTTGCTGCAATGACTGAATTCCAAGAAATCATATCTTTCTCCATCATACTATTAAACACCCTCGTCGATTCTTCTACAAAGCTACATTTTCCATACATGTCAATCAAACAATTCGAGACCACAATGCTGCACTCCACACCAAATTTCACAATCTTGGAATGTATCAATTTCCCTAGTTGTACTAAACCAAGTGATCCACATGCTGATAAAACAGCTGTAAAAGAGTATGAATCAGAACAAAGTTCCGATCTTTCCAGGTGAATAAACAAGTTCAGAGCAGCGGTAAACTTCCCAGAACGAACATAACCCGATATCAACGTATTCCAAGTAACAACATTTGGTTCAGTCATTTCGTCAAACAGTTGTTGTGCATTACCCAAAAGCTGGAATTTCACATAGAAATTAACCAAAGCTGTGGCAACAAAGACATTGCTGACATACCCAGATTTTAAAATGCAGCAATGAAGCTGCTCACCATGAGAAAACCAACCAACATTGGTACATGAACGGATCAAATTAACCAGAGAATAAGCACTAGGCGTCGAACCAGAATTTAAGATTTGAAAGTCCTTAAACAGGGTAATTTCAGAACTAATTTCAGTTTGTGCCTGATTGGAAATAAAGATGATTTTTGAATTGAATTCATCTTCTTGATGGGGTTTCGTAGTGCTGCTCAAGTACTTAGAGAAGAAACAATTTTGCTGCCTTTTGCTTAGTAGCTGCTCAGAGCATTTCTTGACTAGTTCAAGTTGATGAATTTTTGGCATAGCTTTGCATGCATAACATTTTGTTTATGAAATCTTGACATGTAATAATTCAAGAAAACTTTGACCTTATTCTATTTAGACATGTAATATAGATCTTGTCAAGATTTTCTTTTTAGACATTCGAATTAAGTCTCGTTTCAATTGAATACATCAACAATAACAATAACAATAAGGAGTTGTTTGGTAGAGTGTATAAGAATAATGCTAAATAGAGTGTATTAGTAATGCTTGCATTAGTAATGCATGTATTAGTTATGCTTGCATTAATTATACATAGATTATTTTAATGCATTGTTTGGATTGATGCATTAAAAATAGTATGTATGACATTAAAAAAATTATTTACAAAGATACCCTTGACTTTTATGATGGAAAAGATGTAAAAAAGGTTTTGAGGGGTAAGTGGGTCTTTTATCATATTAATGCATGCATTAAAACCATTGCATTGCTAATACCTAGAAATCCATGGTATTAGCAATGCACTCCTTAATACACAATAGAGTGTATAACTAATGCAAACATTAGTTATACATAGGTTGAAAAAGAGTACCAAACAAGGCACCAATAATACACAATGCTAATACATGCATTATTTTTCCTAATACACTCTACCAAACGACCCCTAACATTATTCCTAGTGAAATTTCATAAATGGGGCCTGAGAAGGATATAGTAACAGTCATACCCTATGCCTCATGAAGGTAGAGGTTATTTTTCAGAAAATCCTATGCTCGAGTACAACAAATCAAAGTAGCTATAAAAAAAAGAAAAAAATGATAGAGAAGAAAATATAACAGCTAGTCAAAAGAAATAATAATAGCAACAACAACGACAACATAATAATGCGATGATTGAAGCACAACAATCACACGTAATAAAAGAAATCAAAAGCTATTACAATAATAAGGTTATTACTACGACAAACGACACTCCATTACCCTCTATCCTTCTATTCTAATTTGACCTCCACCCCCTCGGGTCTTGTCCTCGGTAAGTTGGAGTTGCGTCATAGCCTGTTAATCACGTCTCCCCAATACTTCTTCGATCTACCTTTACCTTTCCTCATACCCACTGTATGTCTATATCCAAACTCTTGCATCTCCTCAATGGACCTTTGCACTTCTCCTCATCTCCATGGCGAAACCATCTCAACCTTGCTTCCTGCGTCGTGTCCACCATGGTGAAACTCCCTTCTAATAAAGTATTGACGCATTCAGATTTTGGAAATTCTTTTGCGTGTGCTTGCATTGGTCTATTAGATAATTAAGTTAACCATATAAAATATGTTTAGTTTCTTTAATTTAACTAGTCACCTCAATAAGCTGTAAAATCCTAGACATTAAAGATGACACATATACTTAAAGTAGCAATATATTTTATGTGGTTAACTTAACTATCTAACAGATGAACGAACACATACGCAAGCATTTTAAAAAAAATTGAATTAAATGTGTCTAATTGGAACATTTTATGAGGAGTTAAGGTGTTCAATTGGAATAAGACTTAATTCAGATGTCTAAATAAAATATCCACAAGTTTAAAAACTTGACCGCAAGTCCGCAATAAGACAATCCTTAAAAAACAATAAATGGTTCGTACGATTTTTGAGATATCAATAGCCAAAGGATTTAGCTTAAGATAACACCACAAATATATGAAGGGAAATTAAAGATAGCAAGTACTAAATATGGTTAAAAATAAATAAATACATCATTATAAAATATTATTTATAATTAAATGTGACAACAACCTTGACAGGTAGATCATAATAGGAAGAATATTCGTTGTGTTTCTTCTTTGAATGTTAGCTGAAGAAGAAAAGAAAAGCATAAATTTTTATTTATATTTTTCATGCATGCATGCATGAAAAGGTACAAAAATAAAGAAGACAAATTAAACCAAAGGGATATCGAAATTTCTTGTGTGAATAAAGATAAAAGAAGGACAATTAAGTTTAAGTTAGAGGGATATCGAAATTTCTATTGAACAAAACAAAGAAGGACAAATTAAGTTAGAGGGATATCAAAATTTCTGTGTGACAAAAACAAAGGAGGACAAAGCCAGAGGGTTATATCGGAATTTTTGCGTGAACAAAGACAAAGAAGGTAGAAGGATATCGGAATTTCTACATGAACAAAGACAAAGAAAGACAAATTAAGTCATAGAAATCGAAATTTCATTGTAAACAAAGCAAAGAAGGACAAATTGAGCTAGAGGGGTTGAAATTTTTTGGGAATAAAGGCAAAGAAGGACAAATTAAGTCAAAAGACCGGAATTTCTTTGTGAACAAAGGAAAAGAAGGACAAATTAAGCCAGAAAGGGATATCGAAATTTCTTTGTGAACAAAGACAAAGAAGGACAAATTAAGCCAGAAAGGGATATCGGAATTTCTGTTGAATAAAGACAAAGAAGGACAACTTAAGCCAGAGAGAGATATCGAAATTTCTGTTGAATAAAGACAAGAAGGACAAATTAAGTCAGAGAGGAATATCAAAATTTCTTCTTTGTTACCAAAGAGAAAAGATGATTATGGGATCTTCAAATAGAAAAAGGGAAATTATAGAAGATTTCACAATAATAGGAGGATTAATAGGGGTACAATTCATGTATGCTGGAAATTCAGTGGTTTCAAGTTATCTTATGTTGTTAGGTTTCAAACCTTCATCTCTCATTATCTTGTCTTCATTGGCTACTTTTCTCATCCTTTGTCCCTTTTCTTTCATATTTGAAAGGTACTAATTATATCTTTTTATTTCATTAATTATCATATTAATATATTAATTAGTTTTGCTTATGTTTGCATATTAATGTTGAATACAGGAGTCAATGGCCCAGGCAAATGAGTTTAAAGTTATTGATTCAACTATTTCTAATTTCATTTGGAGGGTAAGTCAATTTTTCTTCTTTTCCTCCTCTTTGTCTATCATTTGTATCTAATGAAATTAAAGTTAGTTTAATACTTTAATTCGAAGTTAGCTTAATTTTACCCTCTGTTATGCTTTAAGTTAGAGCTTTGCTAGGGTGAAGGGCCAAACAAAGTATAACAAGGTAAAAATTAGGTATGTTTGACCTATGTTGGTCTGACTCTTCAAAAATGATTTTGGTTGTGTGTTCGTCTATTGGATCATCCCGTGCATTTTTGGAGGATTAACATCATTTATAGAGTGTCTGAATAACATAGTTAATGAACCTTTTTGTCGTTCGAAGTATTTAGCTCATCAAATTGTTATTTGTTTGTCAGGGTCACATTATTTCAATCTTTATTCATGGAGGGAATCAAATTTACTTCACCTTCAATGGCAACAGCTATGCCAAATCTTGCACCAGGACTCATCTTTCTCATTGCTTGGGCTTTTGGGTAATTCATCTTCACGAATAACTTCTGTCGTTCAACAACAAAAATCTATGGCTAATTTAACAACATATTGTCAAAAAATCTTGTTATCTACATGCTAAAACCACGAGAATTCATATAGCTGACCTCAATTTACTTGAATTTGACGCGTTATCGTTAGTCCCAATTTGATTTTTATGTTCAGATTAGAGAAAGTGGAGCTAAGATGCAAATACAGCAGAGCTAAAATTGCAGGAACATTAATGTGTGTTACAGGGGCAATACTTATGAGCCTAATGCAAAATACAACAAATACTCAAATAGATTTGCCATCTTCACCTCCTCATCACAAATACAACTTTTTCGACTCAGAAAAGATCAAAGGTTCATTGTATCTCATGGCAGCAATACTCGTGTTATCGAGCAATATAGTCTTACAGGTACACACACCAGTACACAAAATTGAAACGATACAGAGAAGATTAACAAGAAATTTACTAATTCAAATTTTTGAATTTGCAGGCAGCAACATTAGGTGATTTTCCAGCACCAATCTCTTTATGTGCTATAACATCACTTATAGGCATGGTATTGACTGTATTTGTACAATTAATTCAACACGGATCGATGGAAATTGGATTGCCCCTCTTAAGCATCCGCGACTTAATTGGCTACTCGTTATTGGTAATTCATCTATCCCTCATCAAATAAGTCAGGCAACTCGTCATACAGACGAGTTGCCTGACTTTAAGATATTTTGTCAACGTATATAAGTTAAATCATCGATTTTTTTTAAACATTGTTTGTGGTTTATAATAGGCAGGTATTGTTAGTGGAGCATGTGTAAGTTTCAATAATTGGGCAATGAAGAAAAGAGGACCAGTTTTGGTCTCTGTTTTTAGCCCTGTTGGAACTTTGTTAACTGTAGTTCTTTCTGCTGTCACTTTAAGGGACACAATTACTACAGGAAGGTATATATATTTTATTTTAATTCTCTTCTGTTGTTTCTTCGTCAATTTTATCAAATTTTATTTTTTTTGAAAACGATTGAATTTTTTTCGTTCTGCAGCCTTGCTGGTATGTTTCTAATGTTTACGGGTCTATATTTCGTGTTATGGGCGAAAAGGAATGAAGGATTTCTAAATAATAACATGACGAATTCATCATCAGAAAGTGAGTACGATGTGGAGAAGCCTCTTTTAAATTGATTTTTTTTTTCGTTGTATTATGTAGATTAATTAGTTTGTATATATATATATACACACCCCATTAGAAACCAAGTTAGAGAAAGAGCAAGTGGGCTTATTTGTTTGTATAGAAAGTTTTATGATAGTTGAAGTTTGAAATATATTGCAAGTTCAAATCCTAGTAATGTCTTTTATTTTTGCAGTAGCACGACGGAATATAGCCAATCCTAACTTGTATGGGACCGAGGTATAGTTGTTGTTATAGTAAGCATGACGGAATGTGCATTGTCACCATTATATTGATGTATCTCTGTTCTTGTAAACAAATGATTTTATTTATTTTTTTTGTAAAAACTTGGAGATTTATTTATATTACTCTTATTTAGAAATGGGAGTTTGGAGGACCAACATTGCACTAAAAAGTTGGACTAAAAGCTATAGAAATTGTACATTGAGGTCCACCAAAAAGATGAACTAAAGTAACTTCATCTACTTCTACTTTTTCTACACATATTTTTCTTTAATAAAATAATTATTGCCTCCATTTTTATTTTTATTTTTAACATTTATTTTTAATTTTAAAACATTGGAAATTTTATGTTAAAAATTTAAATAATAGAAAAAATGATTTATTTAACTTTTATCATCATCTTACTACTAATTTATTTGACGTTTTTTCTTAATCTTCATCTCATCATTAATGTTATTTATATAATTTTCTTAAATCACTTGTTTTTTCTTTTTTAACTCTTTTATATATATAAAAGTTGGATATGTAAATGATGATGTCACATTTCTTAGAAGCTAAGATTACTATTTATCTAATTTCTCCAATTTTTTTTTAAAAAATGAAGATATAATACGCAAATTTATGGTCAAACTTAAACTATTTGATTCTCGAGAAATAAAAAGTCTCACATAAAATGGGACAGACGAAGGATAACTCTCAATTAAATTTATTTCACTTTTTATTTTTCATTTTTAACATAATTTTTCAAGTTGGATTTCTAGGAATTATATAGTAGACCCATTTAAATTTTACTTTTTTGTTTTAAATTAGAGAACTTGGCCGCACTTCGCGCGATCATTTAAATTAAATATTTTTGATTAATTTTATATTGACTTTGTTGTTTAATCATAATATTATTATTTGTTTTAATAATATGAAGATTGTGAAAAAAAAAAAACCTTCACAAATTTTACATCTATTAAATGAGGAAGAATATATTTTTTATCAAATAAGTTAAAATATATTTGCTAATAACAAATTCTTCCATTGCATGAAGTTAATGATGTAAATTACATTAATTACATTAATGATGAAATGAAGTAAAACAAATTAATAATAATATTGATGATGATAGGAGTTAAATAAATCATTTTTTATATTTTGTAAATTTTCAATATAAATTTTTCAGTCTTTTAAAATTAGAAAATGCTACAAAAATAAAACTAAAACTAAAAATCGAGGCAACAATTATTTTAAGGAAAAAATAACAAAAAATGTCAGAAACATTGATCAGAATAAATAAGTATCTATTGCTAAGAAGGTGTCACCCCACATTTTCTATTTTAGCTTTATTATTACATATAGATAGAAACTTTAAGATGAAGAATGATCCAAAAATTTTAAAAATAACAAATCAATTATGTAAAAATACATGTGTAATTCTTATAAAGTTATAATAACTAATTTCTTCAAATAAATAATTAAATGAAAGAAAAAAAAGTAATTAAGAAAATAATATAAATAACACTAATTATGAGATTAATAGCATTGATGAGGAAAGGAACTAAATATGATCATCTTTTTAAATTCTTTTTTAAGAAAATATATATAAACTTTAATTAAAGATAAATAAGAAAAAAAAACTTTAATTAAAGATACAAAAAATCAAGACAAAATAAAAGAAGAAAGAAATTAGAAGAATAATGAGGTTGAAAGAAATAATATCTAATTTTCTCTCTTTTCAAGTCACAAAATAAATTTTTGCTTGTTCTCCTCCTAATTTGATACGAATTCCATAAATAGAATGATTTTTTCTCCAAATAATTTTTCTTACCCTTTGAAACACTAATCAGGCTTCTTATAAATTTCTCAATCACAATGAATTTTCTCTCCTTGTAGGAGGAATAAACATTTTTTCAAAATGTCTTTTATTTTGAAAAGAATTTTTTGTTACATAATCTCTTTCTTTACATCAATGTCTTCACAAGAATAATGAGATATTCTCTCTTTCTCTTTTGTTAAAAAAGTCACATGACCTAGAAATTTGATGGACATCTTAGCGACAAAAGTTGATACCATATATTGATCATTATCGTCAGAAGAAGAAGAACCAAAGTGAAGAAATTTGTTCTTATTTGTTACAAATGCTCAACTATTTTGTTTTTATTTTATAGGCTAAATAATTATAAACAGTTATAAAAAATGAATAGTTTTTATCTTTTCATCTTCCATTTTCATTTACTTAAATCTATATTAGTGTAATGGATGTTATAAAGGGCATAATTAATCGGGTATGACATAAATACATTTTTTTTAAGTACAAATAAAAAATACAAAACAAAGATAAAATGTCAAAAAAAGGAAAAAAATATGAATACAAATACTGGTCATAGAGAGATGCCACATCAAATTGTCAATATTCAACTTTATATATACATATATAGGTTCATGCCCTTAGATGTTATTTTATTACTTTAGCTGGCATCGACATTTTTGTAAATCTGATATCTACTTTGGAACATTTTATAATGTGGCATAGGCTGACAATTCAGATCATAAATTTAAAATAATAAAATTTAATTTATTATAATACTAATATCAATATCATAAAGATATATATATATATATATATCATTTAAAAAATATATAAAAAGTATTATGAATTGTAATAATTAACCGTTTTTTTTTTTAAATCATATAACTAATTTGATTTACACTCCAAAATTCATAGGTGTCACATAATTTACACATTAATTCTTCATTACTTAATATATGTAATTATATCAATGACATATAAATTGAAATTAAAAAATACATATTTTATTTGAAAATCACGTAATAGTACTATAAGATATAATAATTAACAACTTAACATATTTTAAAATTTTAGTTGACTCTCCAAATTCCATATGTCTCATGTAATTGAGACAGAGAAAAACATATATTGGTTTAAAATTAATAAAAATATTATAAATTATAATAATTAACAACTTAAAATTTATAAAAAAAATCCTTTCAAAATTTTTAGTTGGCTCTCCAAATTCAATCGGTATTACAATAATTAAAACATAGAAATTAACATAGATTGGACTCCTGCTGACATTTATGTTTCCTTTTTCTAAATTTTTTCTTTTATACTTTATATAAATAATTTTTTTATGTAAAAAGTATTATAAATCATAATAATTAATAGCTTAAAATATTTCAAAACATATAAAAAGTTTTTGTTAACTTTCAAAATTTCATCTATACCGCATAAATTGGGAGAAATATAGATATATAGATATTTTAAGTTGCTAATTATTGTGAGTTATAGTACGTTTTATGTAATTTTCATATATATTACTTGGTCCTGATTTATGTGATACAAATGAAATTTCAAAAGTCAATGAATTTTTTATAAGTTTTTTTTTTTGTATTAACTTGTTAATTATTGTGATTTCTAATATATTTATGTAAAACATACTCTAAATACAAATAATTAGCAACTTAAAATATATAAAAACATACTAAAAATTTGATTAACTTCAAATTTCATATGTACCACATAAATTAAAACAGAAACAGTAACATATATTGGGCCCCGTGCTAGCACGGGGTCCCATATCTAGTATATATATAAGCTCTGGGAAATTTAGGTCACATTTTTTGTTCTTTCTTTGGGTTTTTGGACGTTAGAGAATTCCCATTTAGTAGAGTTCGGCATCAAAACAGACACTTTTTGAATTCTAAAAAATGGACTCTCTCTAAAAACATACACCAAAACGGACAATGGGTGAACTATAACTAACATCCCTTAACCCCGTCATCCTTGTTAACTCTCAATTCATCCAAAATAATATTACACCAACTTTAAAGATAGTTCGCCCACAAATGGACAAACTATAATTCCTTTCATTTCTTCTCACGTGAATATATATCTCTTTCTTCCTCACGTGTTCAAAAAGTGTTTGTTTCATTGCCGAACTGCTTTTAGATTATGTATTTAGTACTAATTAATCATAGCTTCAACACTAGGATTAATAATTCTCTAATTTAGATTTTGTCATTGAGACTAGCTATACCAACAAAGAAAATTCAATTTTTCGTTTTCCCTTACCAGAATTCTTAATGGTACCTTATCTGTGGAAATGTTCTAATCATGATTTTTTCTATTTTTTGAAATTCAAACTCGAAATATCTGATTAACGAAAGGTGAATAGATTATATCCATTGTATTGCCATCTCCGGTGGGGATTTAGCTCCCCTCCATTACCCCTTCTCTCCATTTCCTCAAGTGGAGGGGAGCCGGATCCCATCTTTGGTGGTGCATAAAGGTATATGTGGATATCAATGACACATATCACATTTAAAATTGCAAATATCATAAATTAGTCATTAATGTGGATAAATTATGTTGCAAGAATTGTAGTGAATGACATGATGAAAATAGCATGGCTTACATTTCGACTTTTTATAGCCATATCTGAAAAAGCTAATTACATTATAATGGATTATATATATGTATACACACACTAGCAAAAGTTGTTTTTTTACCATAGATATTCGCATCAGATTCAACTTGCATGCAATATTAACTAAATTATCGAATAGTTATTAGTTACTACCTCCTATCACTAGAAAAATCGGATAACTCTAAACATAAACAAATGATAAATGAAAAAATCACCCTTGATTTTTTTCGTTTCTATTAAAATTAAACCTCGATTTACCTTATTTTCGCTTCTTTTCATTTATCAATAGGTCATAGTGTTAACTGCATATCATAAGTTTTTTTCCGAGCCCTCCAAACTATAGCAATTATCATACTCATTTTCTTTTTGAATGAAGTATTCTTCATTTAATTTATAAGATAGGTAATTACTATAATTACTTTAAAATGTTACTTTCTTTTGACTTTTCGAAGAGTAACGTTTTAATTTTCTGTTGGTGTTGAAAAAATAGTCCAATAAATTTACAACTTTAGTACAATAATGTGATTTTGTGTGAATTGATTTGACTGAAAAATGCTAACACTATGACTACATGAAGAGTCAGAAATAGTCTCCCAACTAAACCACAAGGCTTAAGTGATTCACGCCCCTTTAAAGTTGTTCGCATATTTCACTTAGACATCTCAACACATCCATTTTCCTATTAGATACTTTAATCTTAAAAAATAAATACCTATCAAACATTTTTCTGACACGAAGACATGTGGCATTTTAATTTAATTATTTTAAATAAATGAAATTTAAATATAAAAAATCTAAATCCAATAAAAAAAGAGTTTCAACTAAAAAAAAAGAAAATTCTACTTAAACCACCCCCACCCACCCCAAACCTCCCCCTTCTTCTCTTTCCCTAAAAGATATCCCTTGTCCACCATTGTTATTGTTCATCTTGAAAAAAAACTGAGAGTTTAACATATACTAAGTATGAATTCACCATTTTTGTTTCTTTTTATGCCATATTTTTTATTCCTATTTTAAATTGATGCTGTTTTTTTCTTAAAAAATATGCTCTTCCTTTTTTAATTTTGATTTCGAATTTTGATTCTGCTTTGTTGGGGAGGAAGAAGGGGTGTGGATCAGGGATGGTGTATATGGTCTCCATTTTTTTTGGTAAAGGAGATGTGGATAATAGTCTTCGTTTTTTCTGGCAAAA
Organism: Solanum stenotomum; assembly: GCF_019186545.1. Taxonomy (NCBI): domain Eukaryota; kingdom Viridiplantae; phylum Streptophyta; class Magnoliopsida; order Solanales; family Solanaceae; genus Solanum; species Solanum stenotomum. The sequence goes on from NC_064291.1 coordinate 53,259,035, forward strand.
AAATGTGGATGGTAGTTTTCATTTTTTCCGGCGAAAATGACGGCAGAATATAATTCTAAATCTGAAAAATTAATACAAATAATAATTGACAAGAAGGTAAAAAAAAAATGAAGAGGTGTCCTTGTGTACAACAAAGCTAGGGTTTATCTGCTCCAATAAAATTACTATTAACGGGATAAAAATATGATAAACAACAGATTAGGGCTTGAAATGTAAGAAATAAAGTGAAGTATTGATTTCTTATTGCCTGCATCGTTGGAATTTTTATCAAATTTAAGTATAAACTTAGAAGAAGTAAATTTGTAAAAAAATGTTGATGGTCGATTGTTATGAAGAAATAGGAGCAACAGGGGTCGTGCAATTTTGAAGGAGAGGAAATTAGAAAAGATTGTTATTTTTTTTAAAAAAAATAATGAGAAAAAAAGGTTGAAAATGTGTTTGATTAAATGATTCACGCGCCCAATAAGGCGTGAGTCCCACTTTTTGTGCCACATATGCACAAAGTGTCTAATTGGTTCAAATTCAGAATGGTCAAGGTGTTCAATAGGTACAAGCCCTAGTTAAAGTGTCCAAGTGAATTATACAGACAACTTTAGGGGGCGGTGTATGACTTAAGCCAAACCACAACTATATCATGAGACTCATAAGATAGGGTGTGTTTGGTATGAAGGAAAGACTTTGTCTTGAAATTAATAANCCCCAAACCTCCCCCTTCTTCTCTTTCCCTAAAAGATATCCCTTGTCCACCATTGTTATTGTTCATCTTGAAAAAAAACTGAGATTTTAACATATACTAAGTATGAATTCACCATTTTTGTTTCTCTTTATGCCGTATTTTTTATTCCTATTTTAAATTGATGCTGTTTTTTTCTTAAAAAAATATGTTCTTCCTTTTATAATTTTGATTTCGAATTTTGATTCTGCTTTGTTGTGGAGGAAGAAGGGGTGTGGATCAGGGATGGTGTATATGGTCTCCATTTTTTCTGGTAAAGAAGATGTGGACAGTAGTCTTCGTTTTTTCTGGCAAAAAAATGTGGATGGTAGTTTTCATTTTTTCCGGCGAAAATGACGGCAGAATATAATTCTAAATCTGAAAAATTAATACAATGATAATTGACAAGAAGGTAAAAAAAAATGAAAAGGTGTCCTTGTGTACAACAAAGCTAGGGTTTATCTGCTCCAATAAAATTACTATTAACGGGGATAAAAATATGATAAACAACAGATTAGGTCTTGAAATGTAAGAAATAAAGTAAAGTATGGATTTCTTATTGCCTGCATCATTGGAATTTTTATCAAATTTAAGTATAAACTTAGAAGAAGTAAATTTGTAAAAAAATGTTGATAGTGGATTGCTATGAAGAAATAGGAGCAACAGTGGTCGTGCAATTTTGAAGGAGAGGAAATTGGAAAAGATTGTTATTTTTTTTAAAAAAATAATGAGAAAAAAAGGTTGAAAATGTGTTTGATTAAATGATTCACGCGCCCAATAAGGCGTGAGTTCCACTTTTTGTGCCACATATGCACAGAGTGTCTAATTGGTTCAAATTCAAAATGGTCAAGGTGTTCGATAGGTACAAGCCCTAGTTAAAGTGTCCAAGTGAATTATGCAGACAACTTTAGGGGGCAGTGTATGACTTAAGCCAAACAACAACTATATCATGAGACTCATAAGATAGGGTGTGTTTGGTATGAAGGAAAGACTTTGTCTTGAAATTAATAAGTGAGTGCTTTACTTATTTTTTGTGTTTGGTAAATAAATAAATAAAAAATTATTCTAAAAATATTTATATATAATCTAGGAAAACATTATGAAAGGGTGGAGTGGCCAAGTGAGGATCACGGGTGGTAGGGGGTGGGGTGGTAAAGGAGTGGGAGTTACGGACCTACAGGTCAGGCTGATGCTCTTTCTTTCTGTGTGAGANGGGGGAGTCATTGTTTTCGGTATATACTTAATATTATTAGGGAAGTCATTGTCCTTATTTTTAATGAATATTTTTTTCTAAATAAAATATATTTCAAAATATTAATTTTGACAAACCAAACATGAAAAAATTTGAATATCCAAAAAGATGTTTTCTCTCTCTATACCATAAACAAAAACTTTTTTATTGTTGTTGTTGTTGGTAATAGTGGTGTAAAGTTCAATTTGCCAATATAACATGAATTATTTTATCAAGTACCTGCTATTTTTCATCAATACAATTACTACGCGATAATTTTGTCCATCAACATTTAGACAAATAAATAAATATAAAAATAACGCTTTAAAATTTTCGATTCTACAAAAAATTGAATCTTGATATTTTTATTTACACTCACTTTATTCACCTATAGGCCACATCAAACATATCATAAATTTTTGTTTCAAGCCTCCAACTAAGTTTACTCATTTAGTTTCTGTATGAATTATCCTCATTTTTGGACAATTAATTATAATTATCTCTAAATGAGTAAAAATGTTTATTTTTTCAAATTTTTTTCTACATGTTTGTACATACATACGTATATAGAGGTCACACTAGTAAAGTAGTCCACTATAACCTTACAAATTTCTTTATAAGTACCATATTACTTAAAATGTGTAAACTTGTGTAAGTAAATTTTGACTGTAAAAATACTAACATGACACAATAACCATACAAATTAGAAATAATCTCTCTACCACACGGGAACAAAACTTTCCACTTGTAACAAACATGTTTTATGTCTTAACTCTCATCCACATTCAATTAACATCAACTATAAACTAGGATAACTTCCCTCACTTTGCTACTGTCACTAACTAATAATTATTTATATATACCATTTCTCTTTTAGTACTCTTAGTGCAAAATGAGTGAAAATAATGGTGGATAATAATAATAGCCAAAAAAATGAACCATCAAGTCATGTTGTATTACTCTATTGTAGAGTATGTAAGAGGGAATTTAATAGTGCTGGGGCACTAGGTGGGCACATGAGATCTCATGGAGCAGTAGGGGATAATAGTAGTAATAGAAACTATGGAGAAGAAATTAGTGAACAAAAATATATGATGAATAATTTTAGAAGGGAAAAATTGGAGGGTCAAAAACACTCGTATAATCTACGTACTAATTCAAATCGATTAATGTTAGAGAATAATCGATCAACAAGTGATCATGATCATGATCATATAGATGTTGAGAAATCGGAGTATTATTATTATGGTCATGATGTTAAAGAGAAACAACATTGTTCAAGAGAAGAAGAAGAAGATCTCGCGAATTGTTTAGTTATGTTATCGAACAAATCTTATGATTTGTCCGATAACAATAACAAGGAGGCTAGAAACAAGGCTAAAGAAGTGGAAAAGGGAATGTTTCAATGTAAAGGATGTAAGAAATTTTTTAATTCACACCAAGCTTTAGGGGGACATAGAGCGAGTCACAAGAAAGTTAAAGGGTGTTATGCTGTAAAACTCGATGACAACATTAAAGATGATGAAAACAATAACAACGATGATGATAATGCCATTGATTATGAAGACTCAATGATCTCTCCTAGTGATTTAATTTTGCATCAAGAATTTAACGATATTCAATCTCAATCTCCAACATCATCAAGCTCATTTTCAAGAAAAAGATCAAGGGTTCATCAATGCTCGATTTGCCATAGAGTCTTTTCATCTGGACAAGCCTTGGGCGGACACAAAAGGTGTCACTGGCTAACATCGAGTTTGCCAGAGACTACCTTTATACCTACTTTTCAAGAAATCCAATATCACAACCAAGAACAAGTACTATACAACAAGCCTTTATTTATCAACTCTCATCAACCACTAGATTTAAATTTTCCAGCACAACTAGGCAATCCAATTGAAGTTGGCTTGAAACTATACAATAATCCATTTGAACAGGAAGTCCCAAGAAGCCAACTCCAGCTATGGAAAGACGATACTAATCAAAATCAAAATCACAACTACAAAGATTCTTTGAGTAGGGATGAAGATCGAAAAGCCAAAGAAGCAAAATTGAGTAACCTTAAAGATGTGAATTTGGATAAATGCTCTTCTTGGTTACAAGTAGGAATTGGTCCAACTCCTGATATTTTAGCAACTCTACAAGGATAGTAATGAAATGATAATCAAATATTATATCTTTCGTTCCAATTAACATAAAAAAAGTTATGGGATGTTACAATGTTTAAATATTTTCAATAATACTAAATAGTAAGTGATTTTTTCATATTTTTATTTTGCTCAGTTATGTCTGAACTCTCCTTCATTGCCAAATTTCCCAAATCATCAAACCTTCATTGGTAATTTAAATGACCAGAAAAAAACTTATAAAAACAACGCCCAATTACTCATCAGAGTTGTGCAATATCAAAGAGAAATTTATGCACTAAGATCATTTCGATTTCTATGGCGTTTATGTTCTCATACTTGTTCTTTTATGACATGACTAGAAGGAAGAAATGGGTAAAAATTAGAGATATGTGGATCAGTTGGTGAACAAAATTTCAAAGAGATTTTATTTACTTTTAAGTTAATGTCAAGCACAAAAATTTCAGCTTCATGGAGTGTCACTGCCATAAAAGAGATCGTTAGTGGCAATAATTTCTTAATTTTAGGAATAATATTTATTGTCGTAAAAATATTTAACGTCATTGCATTTAAAGTGTCTAAAAATTTTAGTGACATTTATTTATAGTGTTGATTTTTATAGGGCAAATCACATAAATCCCACAAGTTTAGGTTTTAATTACTAAGATTCCCAATAGTTTCAAATATTACTTCCTCTATCATATTTCATTCTTAGAATACATGACTCTGAATCCATGAGATACATGTATCTACCGAATTTTAAAATTGAAATACAAAATTTATTTATTTAAAGTAATTGGTTGTAACTGATTTCCTTAATTAGAGGAGTAATTGAGGATTTTCAAAATATATTAGATAATTAATTTTATTTTATTATTCTTTGAAACAGTAAATTCATTAATATTATTAATATAAGATAAAAACATGTATATCTTGGTAATGTAATTTGATTAATTTCAAAATAATTACTCTTAAAGTAATAAATTCATTAATTTGATGTATCTATATTATCAATATATGATGTATCTATCAAACTAAACACTTAGATACATGAGTGTTATACAAGTACATTCATATGTATCATAGAAGTATGTAGCATTAATTTCATGTATTTGTTATACGTATCAAGTATTAATTTTATGTATCAATTTTTTATTTATATATATATATATATATATCTAATATTAATTTCATTTATCTTTTATATGTATCTAGTATTAATTTCATGTATCAAGTATCAATTGCACATGTTATATCCAAAAACATGTATCTCGAATAAATAGTAAGCATATGCATCTTGTGTATCTAAATATGGAATATACAAAAAGAAGAAGCATATACATCTAATTATGTGTATCTAAATTTCATATGTTATATCCAAAAACATGTATCTCGAATACATAATAAGCATATACATTTAATTATGTGTATCTAAATATGAAATGTAGCTGAAACACATGAATTTAGGAACAAATCACGACGGTAGAGTATCTGTCATATCATTAATATCACTGTGTTGTTAAAAATCATGCATTCCAAATTTAATGGTGGATACATATACTTGTTCAGATACCCCATATTTACTAAAAATACAACTCGGATCTTAATTAAGATTACTACTTATTGGATACACATGTTTCAAGGACTATATCAAAGTAATATTGGTACTACCACATCCATATCACAGTAACCAAAGAAAGCCTTAGAAAAACACCAACAAACAAAAATTCTCTACAATTCCCTTTGATCCTTTTATGATGTGGCATAACATAATCAAAACTAAGATCCATTTCTTTCGGAGACAAACAATCAAGACCCACTCTGAATTGAAAGTTTTCTCTATAGCAGTTACTTTGATTTGATCTCGTTATAAATGAACAATACAAAATAATATTTGTGTTCAGGAGAATTTGTCCGCCATGGTGATGATATCTTGAGAAGAAGAGAGTAGATTAGCTATTGTTGGAATGAAATTGTACGGTGAAATTCTTGAATCAGAAAGGAGGAGACACAATTGAGTGATAAATATGGGAGGGGAGAATTAAGAGATAGTGGTTGATTTAGAGTGAAAAAGTTAATTAAGCAGATAATTATTCAATCCTAATTTTAAGGGATATGGATATCTAATTGTATCTTCAAATAATATATTAATATATGATATAAAATACTAAAAGTGATAATATATATATAATTGTTTGAAAGTAAAGATAATATTAGTATATATAGTAGTGATGAATGTCTAATAAGATAATTTATATACCCATATTTATTATTGTCTCTAAATATACTATAACAAAAATTATACTATATATTGCCATTAAATAATTATAGCAATATTCTTTATTTATTGTTGCGTGGACTTGATACTTGTCTAGAGCCTCACGGTGCATATGAATGCATAACAATTTTTTCCTTAGATATGTATAAAACAATGAGCAATTTTTACTTCTTTTAAAAAACACAAATATTTTAGAACTTTGAATTAATTAACTCAAATGTTGAAATTAATAAATAAAGTTTTTCCAGTAACATCCAAGGGTAATGTATTGTAAACACATGACTAATATCTTATTAACTAGAATTAATTCTTAGTTTTTATATTATTGAAAGCTTTATTTTATTTAAAAATATTACACTAGAAACAACAACTATGTGAAAATAAAAAAGACAACTCTAAATTATTATTCTTTTTTATGCATTTAAATATATTTAAGAATTCTTATTAAAATTTTATTATAAGCCATTAATTTTATTCTTCTTGATCTCGTGAAGCATCAAGATGTTTGTTAGCCCCAATAGCAGCGAGAAAAAATAACCAATGATCATTGTTGATTTAACCTAGCGAAAAAATAACCCAAGGGTCCAACCAACATCGTGCGGTGCGCCAAATATGATATACAAATGATTTCCCAAAATAATTCTTTATTTTTCCACTAAAGTTTAGCCAAATTTATCTTTTTTTAAAAGAAGATTGTACGCAGAATATTCGCAGAAACTTGATTACATTGAATCCATACAAAGTTCCAAGAAAAAATAAAGATGTAAATCCCTATTCAACAAAGTAAAAACAGAAGTAAAACCTTATACTAAATCCATCATAAATTTAGTTTTAACAGAAGTAAAACTCTTATACTAAATCCATCTGAAATTTAGTTTTTGTCTATTCTTGTGACATAAAAGATAATATTTTTATATAAAAATAAAATTGAATTACTTAATTACAATTTGTGTTTGTATTACACCAATTGCTACGTCAAATCTAAATAACAAATTTTATTAATGTTGAAAATTACAATTGGTAAGATAAGGTCTAACTTTATTATCTCTGTTGATTTTTAAAAAAAATTATATTATTAATAAAAGGCCACTAGACACTATGTAATGGTATAAACTTTTTAAAAAACTATCAACCTAATAGTGAACATAGTAATATTAACATATAATTGTAAAGCATGAACATAGTACTCCTATTATCATTTAACTGTAATGCTCACGGTAAACATACTGTCTAACTCAAATTACTACTTCACAAAAAATATTTCTCAAAGAAGCTAATTTTAGAAGATTGACTAAATCGGTTATAATTTATAAATTTATAACTTTGATGTAATAACATTTTGTGTTTGGATTAGACACACGTCAAAGGTTTCAAACCTTAACATAGTAAAGTGGGCTCATTAACAAATAAGTCATGAACTAGCTAGCTGGCCCTTGATGATTCTTGATTAAAAAGCTACATACTTGATGTATTGAGGTTACTTTATTTTGGTCCTTAATATATTTTAGGTGACTAAAATAGTCCTTCATGTATAACAAAATGTGTTCAATTTAGTCTTTTACCCTAAACTTAACAATTTATCCCCAAAAACTGTTAACTATAATTGTGGGGCCCACATAACTTACAAAATCCACCATTTTTACCATCTTTATTAGCTCAAAGAAAGGGTTTCACGAATTCTAACACCATTTTCTCTAATATCTAACCACATAATTATTGTAAAAAGGTTGAATGAAAGGATCATCAAGAATTTCATTTGTCAGTAGAACGTAACCAAAATAGAAAATTAAGTTAATTGTATAATCTAGGAATTGAATGGTATAATATTTGCATTTACGTTGTTCTTGGTACTTTCTATATACATGATTGCTTTTGTTAATCTATTGATATTTCTTTCCTTTGGTTATAATCCTCTTTTGTTTATTGTTTATTTTAATTTTTTTTTGTCTGGAGTGATTAATTCTCCAGAAAGGTCAACATGTGGGTAATCTGGGATGGTGGAGATTTTTGGTGGGTAATCTAGAACAAGTTTTACTTTGTGTATTGGGGTTCTTGAATTTCATGTTATTGGGGCTATTGCTGTGAATTTTTGGTATCGTCCTTGTTTGGTTGTTGATAAGTGGGTTCTACTAGATTTATTTTTTGGTATTATTGACTGAAGTAGCTATGTAACTTGTGTATTCATTCCTGATGTGGCTCTGCGATTGATGAACGGGACAAGATTCAGTGTTTGAGTTTGGGTTCTTCTTTGTGTGAAGTTATGCTATGTTGTGTTGGTTCTGTCTTGTGATTGTAAATACTAATATGGCTGGTATTGCATTTGTTCTTGACAAAATAGTGTTAGATTTTGAAGTAATAGATTAAGAAGAGAAAAATAGTGGGTTTGTAAATTATGTGGGTCCACCGTTATATTTAACATTTTTTGGGACAAATTTGTTAAGTTTAGGATAAAGGATCAAATTGAATATATTCTGTCATACATGAAGGACTATTTCAATCGCCTAGAATATATTAAGGACCAAAATAAAGCAACCCCTATACATGAAGGACCATTTTGATCATTTCCTCTAAATATGGTCAGGATATCTTCTACTTCATCTGCCCCAATTTATGTGATATTTTTCATTTTTGAGAGTCAAACAATTTAAGTTTGATCGGAAGTTTATTTGTGGAATCTTCAATTTTTTTGAAATGAAATTTATATATTTGTAAACTATGTAAAATGTATTATAAGTCACAATAATTGACAATTCAAAATAATTAAAAAATATATGAAAAATTTACGGTTAAAAATAGACTTTTTTGAATTTTGAAATTCAAAAAATGTCACATAAATTGAGACGGAGAGAATAAATAATTAGACCTGTCATGTTCTTTTTACCTTCCTCGTGCATACTCCACGGAAGGAGTAGAGAAAGTTGTTACACTACAAAAAGTTCCTTGATTGTCATGTCCTTTTACTCGGTGGAGCTAGGCGGGAGTTTGCGAATTCGAACAAATTCATTTGTTTTTCTTAGATTCTATATTAATTGTATTAGAAAATTATATATATATATATATATATATTAACTTGTGAATCCCTAACAAAATTGATTAATGACTAAGTGATAAGAAAGGGCATTGAAACTCTTTCACATGCTAGAGTTGTGGGACGTTCGAACGCCATTATGATCAAAAGTGGGTTCGAATGCCACTATCATCGAAAGTTAAGGAAAGCATGCTTTGTAATATTTTTCTTCTGGCTCCGCCTCCACTTGTACTCGTACTCCAGGATGAGATATTAGTTTAATTCTGATTCTTCAAAAATATCAAGAACAAGGATCAACCCATGGCAAAAAATAAGCCATATTTAGAGCTGTTGCATTGAAATACCTTCCTACTAAAGAAAATCACGGACAAGAAGTTTGGTATATAGAATATGATTCTCAGCTTCTCGCAGCATCCGTACTAATAACAATTTTCACCTATTAACATTCTCCAATTAAGCACGAGAATCAAAGCAAAAAAATAACATATTTTTTTCTTGACCGCAGAAATGAGCTTCAACTCGCTATCAGTAAACCTAGAATTTTTAGTCGAAATTTCTCGCACCAATGTATATAAGAAACAGAAGAATATAACTAGAAGGACTTGACAACTTTTTAATACTAAGTGACAGAACTTGCGGTAAATAAGAGAGTTAGAAGAATTATAGCAGCTCTTGTCAGAATCGTCGTTGAATTAATGTTATTGTATTCAGAGTTGCTAAAACTCTTAGTAACATTTATATAGAGTGTGTCATCAGTTTTAAATATCTATATTTATTATCGTCTCTAAATATAATAATATAGCAAAAATTATACTATTACCATTAAATAATTACTGCAAAATCCTTATTTGTTATAGTATGGACTTAATGGCGGAGCCAGGATTTTCAATAAGGGGGTTCAAAATCTGTAGAATAGACACACAAAGTAGCCGAAGGGGGTTTGACATCTACTATATATACATAAAAATTATTTTAATCATGTATAAATAATATAATTTTCCACCGAAGGGGGTCCGGATGAACCGCTTGTACTAAGGTTAATGGACTTAATACTTGTCAAGAACCTCACGGTGCATGTGAATGCTTATACAAAATTTTATAAAATAATGAACATTTTTTGCATTCTCATTGAAGACGATATGTTTTACTCCCTCTATTTCAAAATAAGTGTTACTTTAGCTCATTTATTGGCTAATTAGATGTATTCTGGAGAAGAAATAGCCTGGCTAGAAGGAAATTGCTTGACCTTTACGGTGGCTGGTGAAGCATGCATATTTAAATTATTATACAATGTAGCTGTGTACAACTTTAGTTAAAATGTATTCAACATCGACCCAGACCCCACTTTATGAGATTTCACTGAGTACGTTGTTATTGTATTTAACATTGTATAATTAACTTATGTAACATTGACTTTTTTATGCAATGGAAGACAAAACTATTGTTTCATGGACTTCTAATATCATGGGATTTTCCTTCCAAGCACTTCAACTTTTTGATCATCAGGTAAACATGGAAATTAATCTCAATGATGTGATAAAGCTAGAAAAGCATTTGTTTAAGATCCCAAAATTGATTTTATTTTTGCTTAAAATAATATTGAAGATGGTAAAAAAAAATACAATTTCTTTCTTTTAAAAAAAAAAAACTATCTACTCGTTGCCACAAATATTTTAGAACTTTTGAATTAATTAACTCAAATTCTGAGATTAATAAATAAAGTTTTTACGATAACATCCAAGGTTAATGTATTGCAAACACATGACAAATATCATATTAACTAGAACTAATTCGTAGTTTTATATTATTGAAAGTTTTATTTGTTGACACCCAATTTTAACCGACCTATAACCTTTCGCAGTTGCTATTTGATTAAATATGCATTTTAAAAACCTATTTCTTTTATTATATGTTTAAGTTTATAATTAATTTTATCTAGATATTTATCTACTTTAATATTCATAATTTACAAAATTTATTAAATTTTTTAAATTATTATTATTAAAATACTTATCGGTTGCTTAATTGAAATAATTAATTTACTTTAGATTTAAACATTTATAATATTTAAGTGTTTATTTTGTATGAAAATATTAAATAAGTGTAGTATATTTATTAATTAATTAGCAATTTATTTAACTTTCCTTTAAATTATTTAAATTATAGTCTTTTCTATCCAATTTATTTAATTTATAGACATTTTCATATTCAATTTATTTCAATTTCAGCCACTTCAATTCAATTTTAACCACTTGTTTATTTCAATTATAGCTCTATTAGACCAAATTCAATCAAATTCTTTACAGTTGTCCATCCTAATCTAATCAACGCTCCAGATTAAAATCCTCTTTCTTTCCTATTTTAATCCCTAAATAACTCTCAAATCCTAACCTTTCACTTCTACCTCCATTCAAAACAATAGCGCCCACACACTCCATCCCTCCTCACCGGCCGACGAAGGCAGCACCACTGTTTGACGCCGTCTCCACGTAGGATGATGAAAACATGAAGATCAGTTGTGTGTGTAAGACAAGAATTCTAATATAATATACATTGTTAATAGTTTAGCTTGTAATTCAGTGAGTTAAGTTAATACAATCCATGGGTTCTATTTGTGAATTGTATTTCTAATTAATTATTTGTGAATTGAATATTAAAGTAGATAAATATCTAGATAAAATTAATTATAAACTTAAACATATAACACGGGAATCAATAAACAATCACTAGTTACCCGAATCGCTAACAATTCTATGAACCCTAGATCATACCCATGATTCCAAGCACCCAAAATAGGGTTGTTTCCACCATAGAATCTCGATCAAAACCTTCCCCCATCGATAATTACCCATTCTATGACGTTCTACGGATCGAAAAACGGATTCGGAGAGTGAAAAACTTACCTTTAACCTCAAGAATGGTGGAAAACTGTCAAGAGTCGCCTGGGGTTCGTTCCTTAGCTCTAAAAATTGAAAAGTACAGAATTAAGTCATTTTGGGATTTATTTACGACTTTAAGTCGCGTCTGGCCCGCCAAAGTGGCCCCACCAAAGAGACCAAAACCACCGCCAAAGCGGCTTGCACGAAACAACGAGCTATTTTAATAATTTCAAGACCTCCATTTCACAACACACCTTTAACCAACGACGCTCAGAAAATACCGTTCACGCTAAGATCGATTCCAGGAGTTCTACTCACCCGAATTCAATTCTGTAAAGTCGCACGGATTCCTTAATGACTTATCTAACTACTCATGTAATCAAAATCATAAATTAATCACCCGATTGTTACCAGATTTCTCTAAACTTTAATGACTCTGATTTCGTCCAAATCTGGACTAGGTTGAGAAATTACANAAACATATAACACGGGAATCAATAAACAATCACTAGTTACCCGAATCGCTAACAATTCTATGAACCCTAGATCATACCCATGATTCCAAGCACCCAAAATAGGGTTGTTTCCACCATAGAATCTCGATCAAAACCTTCCCCCATCGATAATTACCCATTCTATTACGTTCTACGGATCGAAAAACGGATTCGGAGAGTGAAAAACTTACCTTTAACCTCAAGAATGGTGGAAAACTGTCAAGAGTCGCCTGGTGTTCGTTCCTTAGCTCTAAAAATCGAAAAGTGCAGAATTAAGTCATTTTGGGATTTATTTACGACTTTAAGTCGCGTCTGGCCCGCCAAAGCGGCCCCGCCAGAGAGACCAAAACCACCGCCAAAGCGGCTTGCACGAAACAACGAGCTATTTTAATAATTTCAAGACCTCCATTTCACAACACACCTTTAGCCAACGACGCTCAGAAAATACCGTTCACGCTAAGATCGATTCCAGGAGTTCTACTCACCCGAATCCAATTCCGTAAAGTCGCACAGATTCCTTAATGACTTATCTAACTACTCATGTAATCAAAATCATAAATAAATCACCCGATTGTTACCTCCAGATTTCTCTAAACTTTAATGACTCCGATTTCGTCCAAATCTGGACTAGGTTGAGAAATTCCAAGCTACTACGAAAAAGTTTTCCGGCCCAAAATTTTTCCCCGTCGGATTATCTATAACGACGGAACCCGATCGTTACAATATCGAAAGTCATAAAATGTTTATATCGAAAGCCATAAAATGTTCCGATAGGGAGGGGGTTTCTATGAACAAACAAGATTAGAAAAGTAGAGAGAGTGGGGTTTCATGAACTAAACACAAAGGGTCGACTACATATAGGTGGCAGAAGATGGAGGGAGCAAAAGCAGTTTTAGAAAGCTCAGACATGATTATCTATTTTAGAGCAATGCATATGATATTTTAAGTCCTAGTCATTGATCTGTAATCCATATAAGTTGAGCTTAGGAGCTAGCATCAAAGAGCAAATCATGAAATGAACCTACTTTGATGGTCCCATAGGTTTTTTCTCCTCAATGTCTTTGTTTTCAACACTTTTTTCATCATTGCTGGTAGTAATAAGCTTTGATATTTTTTTCTTCTTGACCGCAGAAATGAGCTTCAACTCGCTATTAGCAAGCCTAGAATTTTTAGTCGAAGTTTCTCGCACGAATGTATATAAGAAATAGAAAAATATAACTAGAAGAACTTGACAAATTTTTAATACTAAGAGACAGAACTTGCGATGAAACCAGAGTCAGAAGCATTATAACAGCTTGCGATCGTAAAGTCAGAAACATTATAAGCACACTTTTACTCCCATTTTTCTCGATGGAAAGCTAAATGTGTCACACCATCTAAGTAAAGTTTTGTTTTTTTTAGTCAAAGAAGGGAATCAAGATAAGCTTAAGTCATCCAGGATAATTAAAATGGAGGGAGTAGTATCACTAACTACTCTCGGGTTTAATGTCTCCCAAGGTCAATTTTGAGAAATTATCTAACAAAGTCTAATTAATAAAATCACTCAACTTAGATAAATCATTCAATTTAGAATTTTGTATCAATAAAATCACTCAATTAAATTTATTATTAAAATTTACTAATACAAATAAAATTCAGTAACTTAATTAGATAATTTGTCAAAATTGAATAATTTTTTGAAATATTAACCGAAACTAAGAAGGAATAGTTTTTTATTATTATGCATGTTATATGTATAATTTTTTGACACAGGATAACAGGACCATTAGGGGGGAAAACTCTTACACACCCTTTTTCTGACCTATATATATATATCGAATACTGGAAGTAGGGGTGGACATGCAGATGCAGTTCGATAAATTTGATTTTCAATTTTAGAAAATATTATACTGTAATCATATTAAACTAATCTGATATGATTTGATATTTGGTATTTTGGTATAACATTTTGATGTTTTAAGAAATGTCACAATTATATAATACTAACATGTTATATATTACAGAAATGTTCAAAGAAAAAAAATACAAGAAATTCTCTTCATTGATTAATTACACATAAAATAAAACATTTCTATCAAAAATAGTGCGTAGTCAAAGTTCAAACATCTAAACATTTAATTTTATGTTAGTACTAAATTATATATTTATTAGTATCATAACTATATATAATGAGCCGCGTGTATAAATATATACTTCGATCTAATTTTGTTATTTTTTAAATATAAAAATTGATTACCATATCAAATATATAAATAATTATAATTTTATACATTAAATCATAATATCGAGATACATTATTAAAAATTTCAATTTCAATGTAATAATCTACCATATCGTGCCCGCTCCAAACAATTGAAGGTAAAGGTAGCAAGTGTAATTAATTTATGAGAGATAAATGTGGTGGCCTTTAATTCAATCTCATACTACTATAGTTTTTAATTTATGTGTCTGACAATGACAGCTTCCTTAACAACTGCATACAACTAGCTATGTTCTATCATTTTCTTATTTATATCGAGATCTCTCCTTTTTATTAGGAGTAATTCTATATTTTATAGTACTAAATTATGCTGTATTATTAACTGTTAATTAAACATTCTACATTTGTAATTTTGTATTTTTGTATTAGTACTAATTATGAGTAGCTGATAAACTCAAGTTATTACTCAAAGCTCGTTTGAATTAGCTGATTAAAGAAGCTATTCACTTTTTTTTTAGATAATGTTTCATTTAAAACGTTCTCCAATAAAAACAATTCAATATCTAAAAAAATTCAAATTTAAAATTTTTAGCTAAAAATAAAAAAAATATTTATCATTTCACCGTAATCTTTCTCACGGGAACTTTTGATTATTACTTTTATAATTAAAAAAAAAAAGTCATTTCAAGTAGAGTGAAAAGGGAAAAAAATTGAGGTCCTTTTGGTAATTTAGAAGTAGATTCTGGTACTTATATTATCTGTCACAGACGGAGAAAAACTACTTGTGCAGACTTCAAGCAGACAAATCCATAAAGGCAATGATGAGAGAGAACAAAACAATGGCATTCTTTAAGGTTTCTCTTTTAATTATATACACAAAATAAATCCTTAAAATAATACTCCCTCCGTCCCTATTTACTTGTCCATATTTCCTTTTTTGGTTGTCCCTATTTAGTTGTCCATTTTGACAAATCAAGAAAGGACAACAAATTTTTTCCTATTATACCCTTATTTACACTTCTTGAAAATTGTAAAAGTGTATGTTGTTTCCCTCCAATTTATTTCACTTTAATTCAAATAAGTGGTTATAATTTTGAAGTGAAAAGTTGTCATAAGGGTAAAATTGTAACTTCACTGTGCTAATCATTGTTGCCTTAATCTGTGTGCCATTTCTAAAGTGGACAACTAAAAAGGGACGGAGGGAGTAAAAAGAAATCAAAGAAGCACAAAGAAAAACAAGACACCAGCCGGATATGGCAAACAAACAAGTAAACACAAGTTTATATTGTTCGAACTTTTTAAAAATATAGTTAAACGAGTTTGAATCCTCAAAAATTACATATTTTTGAAGAATTTGAAAGGTAGAAATGGAGTTGCCCTTGCTTAAGCAGCGTTAAGTGATACCCTTTTGTCAAAAAAATATACAAGTTAAATTTTGATTTCATTTTCATATATATTTGATGTTGACAATCTCTTGAATCAAGATACAAAAGCTCTCAATGGTTGGGTGTTCAACTGTTCATCCTGGCTCCACCATTGTTGTATGTTGACACCAATGATAATATTTTTAAAAAGTCTGAGCAACACCGCTTCAACAGTAGGTTGAAAACTTTGCTTTGGTATTTTCACTGAGGCCAAAACTGAACAAAAGGTTCTTGTACCACAAGCAATACTCATAAGCATATTCTAAGTAGCAATTAACCAAAAGAATACAAAAAAGTCTGATGATATTATATAAAATTCATTCTTTTCTTCTGCTACACTACTGGTCTATTACTACTACCCTGCAATAGTTGGTCCCCACCCCACAGTACTGTATCAGTTGTTTGTATCTGCAACTAATTTTTCAGATTGCTTGTGAAAGTTTCAAAGCAATGTGTGTTACAAGTTACAGCTACCCCAAAACAAGAGGAGCTAAAATGGGACTAAAGATCATAACTTTTAATACAAATAAGCAAACCCCATTAAAGAAAAATGACTAAAAGACAATTATTTAACCTCTCATGCAAATTCTTGTTGAAATTTCACTGCAGATAATTAATCTGGTTGGCAAAATTCATTGACTTCAAGTGGTGCTGGCATGTTAAGATCTATGAACCTACTTGGTAAATTAGCTGAATTTGTTGATGAACAAGAACCTGTTATTGTTGATGAATTCATAACAACAAGATGTGATCTTTTATGTCCACCCAATGCTTGACCTGACTGAAAAAACTTCCCACAAAATGGACATTCATGCAATTTCTCATCCACATGACTAACTAGTTTTAGTTTTCTCTTCGAAGATATTTTTCGCGCTTTCTCTTCACCATTATCATAGTTGTTTCTGTTTTTGTGAATAGTTTTATGACTACCTAAAGCTTGAGAAGTTTTGAACACTTTGTAACAAATCCCACATTGGTGTTGTTTTGACTTCGATTTTGAATCTCTTGAAAGCATCATTAAACACATAGCAATGTCTGCATCATCTGAATACAAATTCAACGATCTGAAATCAGTAATTTTCACCTTCACTTCTTCGATTCTTTCATCATTTTCAACCATTCTTCGATTTCTCTTAGATCTTCTCCGATTTTCTGTGTTTTTTTCCGACTCAGTCTCACTCTCTATGTCTTGTACCACATACCCATCCTCCAAAAACTCAGGATCTATCATTCTAAAGCTTTTCTTCGGATTTTCCCTCAACCCGTAATTAAAATCCTTCTCTTCCACCACCTTATCTTCTTGATTTTCCGATGAACAGAGTGATAAAGTTGACTCACTCCGGCCGCCGGAATCTTGATTTAACGGCGGAGTCTTAGGTGGGAGTGGTAGAGGTATTAAATGAGACCTCATATGACCACCTAAAGCTTTTCCATTTAAGAATTTCTTTGAACATAGCTTGCATTTGTGCTTCTCCATACTATCATTCAACAAACAGAAGAAAAAACAGAGCAGATCAAAGATTAGCAATTTAGGAGAAAAGTTGAAGAAGAGTGGGAGTGGGAACTTGAGCTTTTAAGAGGAGTAGGTGACAAGCATTCCTCAACCAAAGAGAAAGAGGTTACAACACTATGATCCCAAAATTGGTCTAATAAAATTATGATAAAATTATCTAGATTTAGAATTTATTTATTACACTCCATCTCTATTTACTTGACACTTGGTTAAGTTTTTTTTGAAAACTAAAAATGCTTCTTTCTAAAATAAAAAAATAGAGTTTTGGTGTATTGGACCAAGATTTTTAGAATTTTTTTTTATATAAGTTTAGATACAACAACATATCTAGTGAAATTTCACCAAGTAGAGTTTAAGGAGGTTTCACCAAGTAGAATTTAAGAAAGATAGAATGTACACAAATCTTATCATTATTTCGTGGAGATAAAAAAGTTATTTCTAAAAAAATTTCAATTCAAGTGTATCAAACTCACGTAGAAGAAAAAAGAAAATATATTTGTGATGACAAATAGTGTTTTTCCTAAAAATAATTCCTTTTAGTATTAATGAAAGTAAATAAAAAATCAAATTAATTAATGTAACAAAATTGTACTCTTCAAAAGTATTTAATTGAAAAGTATTATTCATAATAAGCAATTTTTTGAAATTTTGATCAAATAAGTTATTTATTAAGCGAGTATCGAACACCAAGAGAAAGATAAAGAAATAACTTATTTATTTAATTTTTGATATTTTCTCTGTTTATTTGTAATAGAGGTAAATGAAAGGAATTGTATTAATGTGTGATTTGAATATTTCATGGGAAGGAAAAATGGGGCAATTTAATATAATTTTAAGCAAAGCATGATCATAAGTGGATAAAGAAGGACAACTAACATGCACATGCTGCCTTATGAAGAAACATTTCCTTTTTTATTTTCATTTACTATTAATTATTACTTTTACCTTTACATTTATTTTGTACTATCTTCTTATTTTTCTTGTCATATTGTTCTTGCAATTCTATTTGAAAATATATATTTTTTAGTCAAAATTCTATTGATTAAACTTCTCTACTCCAGAAAAAAATGAAGATAAGATATTCTGTGTATATCATATTCTTTTCTCAAATTTCATTTGTGAGATTACAATAGATATTTTTGATATGTCAGCTATTAATTATTGGCGTATAATTAGGTTCTTAATAATCCAAATAATTAAATGTGTTTCTTTTAAATTTTTCCTAAAGATTTTGTTGCCATATTTGCATGGATCTTTCTCCCTTTTGCCTTATTTCCACTTATTTTTGTAATTGATGAATAAAAGGGCACATGATAACCTGTTTCCCACCCTTTTATGAGATCTAATTTTTTTCAAATCAATTCTAGAAAATTTCTTCTTCTTTTTAAAATTTTCATATTTATATGTGTCTTTGAGCGTATGCGTTTAGATGAATCACACGTAATAATAGTTTGGTAGGAGATATTAAAGAAAATAATATATACTGTATTAATTATATAGGTTATTCAATATTACTTTTACTCGTAGTGAATCATGATATTGATTAATAATATTATAAGTATTATTTCTATTCTAGTACACCTCATTCATTTAACAAACCAAATGGGCAATAAAAAATAATACATGTCAACATAATTAATTTTATCATTATCACTTATCAGTATATCATATTCAATATTATTTTTATACTTTTTACCAAACGACCATATTATGCAAAACAATAATTCATTACTTGTATTCTCTTCTCATTTTTACTTGTCTAATATTCTGAAAATATAGTAATACATTAATATGGATATGGCTGGCCTATGCAATACTAACTAGAAGTCAAATAAATTGTTGGGTTTGTTGTAACTAAATCAGACGCCACTGATAAATCTTTATTTTCTTTTCTCATTTACCTTTTAATTTGTTTTACATTTTATGCGGGAGAAAATGGTCTAAAATCCATCCAACCTATATTCGAAATTCTAATTACACACTCTAACTTCATGGGTGCCCTATTACCCCCCTAGACTTCATATTTCTCTATTTTCTATACACTTAAACACTCAACTTTTGTCATTACCAGATATACACATATGTTTGTATACATGCGCTAAGTGGGCCCACTTTCTTCAATTTTATTTTCCTATTTATTTCAAATGCAGTAGACCCCACTTTTTTTTAACTTATTCTTTTAATTAGGTTAAAATTCTCAATTCCAAACATAACCAACAACATGTCTACTCTTCAATTGAATATCAACCTTTCTTCTTCTTCTTCTACATTATTCTTAGCAAGTAATGCAAGTCACAGTGACCCAAGAATTGTTCTTTCAAGATTACTTGCTTTGCCACCCAGATAATTTTAACAATGTCATTTATCATGTGATGTAATCTTTTAAAAAATAAATAAAATTGATCTATAAATGAAAAAATGGATGTTGCAAATTGGTATTTTCTAAATCAGTAAATCTTCAAGTTCAGATGTAATGGTGAAGGAGTTGGAGGAAGGTGAAAAGAATGGGTGTACATACATTGTGGTTCTATATTTATGAATTGAAGAGGGAAATAACTTATTTTTGGGCATTGACATGGAGAAGAAATCTCAAGCTCCATAGCTAGATCTAGTTGACTTTACAATTTTATATTTATGAGTGAGAAAAATAACTTTGAACCTTGAATCTAATAACGATTTTTTTTAGAGAAGATTAGAAATTCTAAAGGTTCAAGATTTGAAATGGAAGTTACCATTGAAGCTTTGAAATGAAAGACAATCGTTCCCAAGCTTCAAGCTTTTTAAATGGCATAAGAAAGGAAGAAGATGGAAGATTTGTGGGAGAAAAAAAGCTTAGAAATGCAAGTTGTAATTGAAAGCCTTAATTTTAGATTGATTTGGACTTACACGTGGATTCCAAAATGCAGATGATGTGTTTTAGATACATCCTTACGCGCCTAAGGGAGGTGAGAACACCTCCTATGACAGGTCAGCGTTTAAGTGTGTAGAAAATAGAGAAATATGAAGTTCATGGGACTAATAGGACACCCGTGTAGTTAGAGTATGTAATTGAAATTTCGGATATAGGTCGGAGGGTTTTAAACCATTTTCTCTTTTATGCAAAACAAAATCAAACATGAAATTAAAAGAAGAAAAGATTCTCCCTCGTGACTAATTTCTACTCAATTTTTTATATTACAAACGTCAATATATTACTTTTTATAACAAAAATTGCTTTAAACTTTTATTTGTCTTAGTTTCATGAAAAAAATCAATATAAAAAAGTATAACTACGTAGAAAATTAGGTGAGTCTAATATATAGTACACATATATAAAACAAAAAATCAACCTAGCTAAATGGTGTAATTTTTTTTTTATAAAGGAGTGACTGCACTTACTGATACAT
Organism: Solanum stenotomum; assembly: GCF_019186545.1. Lineage (NCBI taxonomy): Eukaryota > Viridiplantae > Streptophyta > Magnoliopsida > Solanales > Solanaceae > Solanum > Solanum stenotomum. Next base: position 53,280,306 of record NC_064291.1, read on the forward strand.
GGTACACAAATGAATTTTTAGTGTGGAAATTTAAGTTCGATTTTAAATAATTTTATAGCGACATTGACTATATGAGTAGTACTCCCATTATTCATAAATTCTAGATACGCCTCTGTTGGTGGATGGAGATATTGAACTACCTAAGTTTTTATTCCGTGATACAAATAAATGTGTTCTAATCTTTGAATTTTATTTGTCGTGTATCCCACAATCACATGCTTGATTTTGCTTAATCCCAATATTCTTTTATTATTCTTCCTCTTTTCACATTTAAATGTTTTTCAAAAGATAAACGTGAAAGCCAATTTACATTTTAATGTCAATTTATTTTTTAAAGATGATATTCTTTTATCAACAAACTAAAATGAGAGTGTGTCATTTTGTAATCCGTCCACTCATCACCAAACCCTCGAGTTCAAATTTTAGATATGAAAAAAAACAATTTAATAAAAGTGTTTTTCCTTTAAATAGAATTTTTTACGACGTGAAACAAAATTAATCATGATAGAATATGAATACGGATCAAACATCAAATAAAAAAAAGAGTACTATTTAATATGTGTAAAGTTTAAAGTGGACAAATAAAAATAAAACAGAGAAAATATTTTGTGTGTATGCAAGTTTCAATGCAAAAGCAATGTGACTTTAGCCTCTCTCTTTTTCAGAGCAGAGAAGCTGTGCAGTGATAGTACTAAAAACACTATTCAATGTTAATTTGGCTGTTAGTGCTTCTTGTTTCTTTTTCTTCTAGGTAGAAAAGGTTTTTCTTGTCAATATTCATATTGAAGTCTATAGGCGTTTGGCTATGCGTACCATATCATGATATGGTATCATGAGATGAAATCAGCATTTGGACATGCGATTTTACACTGATTTCATTTCATGATTCCATATCATGAGATGTGGTTCCATATTTTTCAAAAACGATGATATGAAATTATATGGTAATTCCATATCATGATTTGAGATATTTTTAATATAAAAATTGATCCACAGATTTTTATTTTGTTAAAACAATTCCACATTTATATTTGCTAACCATTTATTTCATATGTAAATAAAATTTATAATCACATCATTACTTTTTAAAAGTTATTATTCTCATCGACATAAAATTTATTATTCTCACCAACATATATTCACTTTAACTCACACCAACCGATTGTTAAAGTGATGAAATATTTATGGTCTATGAGCATGAAAATATAGTTGTGGATGATATTGAACAACAAATGGCTCAAAGTAACAATGTTGGTTCGTCTTCTCGATCACATGATTGAGAAATGCAAGTTCAACGTGAGGAAATTATCCGTACTATGTGGGAGGATTATATTAAAGACTAGTACACTACAATTTATATTCAATTTTTTTTATTAAATTAAAGTTAGATGAAACAATTACTCAAGTGGAGAACAAATAGCTTTGTAATAATTTATTATGCGATTTTATAACTTTTTATTTATTTGATAAGATTGAATAAACAATTGGAGCTATTTTAATAGTTTTACAACTTATGAGATTTTTGTGTTTATCAGAAAATATACAACACAAAAATTTCATATCGCATGTCCAAACAAAACTTCAATTTCATCTCATGATTCCATATCATGATACCATATCGCATGGCCAAACGGGCACTAAATTTAAATTTGTACATTACGAAACTCATTTTTGAGTAGTGCCTCCAAATAGATTTTTCCATTCTCGGAAGTTCATCAAACTCAAAATATTTAATTAAGAAGAAACTCTACCATTCCATCATAACTCATATCAATAGGTTGAAAAGGGTGCTGATACTTCTATTGTTGCAGAACTAGTAGTACTACTCTAATTTGAATAAAAGTTTCTTTTCCACTCTTTTTTGAGAACATATTACACAATAGTACAAGTTTTCAATTCTGCAACTAGGATTTTCCAGGATTTAGAAGTAGCTCCCCCTTTTTGTAGTAACTTTTGAATTTTGTTTGATAAGATCTTTTTATGTTTTAAAAATATTTTAAATTATTAACTAATATAACTTATTATACTTTTTATATAGTTTTTAGATATGTAAGTTTTATTTTAAACTTTCATTCTAAATTCACAGGCCAAAATTTAACTCTTCAATGATGTCACACGAAATGAGAAGAAAAATAAATATGATATAAGTATGTCATTAACGGGGAGGCCAGGTGTTGTCCCTCAACGTGCTTGATCGGCAAATTTTACTATGATATGTTAAAAATAAAATATAGTCTACTATAATTCCACGAGACACCACAACCTACCACCTCCCACCATCAACAGTACCAAGTATTTCTATCAGCCAAGGCTATGATAATCACCTAGTATTTTTTGTCGCCGCTGAGTTTTGAACTTGAGACCTTAGGGTTCTCAACCAGTTCATTGACCACTAGGCCACACCCTTCGGTGTCATATATTATACACAACTATGTGGACTCTTCCTGATTTCTGTTACTCCCCAGAAGCACTTAATTTCTCCCAAATGCCTCGATGCATGATCTATTTAAATCTTGTCAATGCACATGTATCATTGGCCATCATAAAACTAGAACCAACTTAGAACCCTTTGAGGGACTAAAGGAAAGAAGTATATATCCACAATATCTTCTGATAAAGTAATATCTCCTAAATTTTTTACTAGATTTGCAAATGCAAAACGTTTCCTACCAACAGCTCAACCGTATACTTGAGACATTGTACAACCCAAAAACTAAACAATTGTGAGTAAAGGGAAATCTCAAGCAAAGCTTTCTTCCTGCTCGTTATCGAGAATTTCCGCAACTAACATGTACCTACTTTCCCTGACCTGTACAACATGATTTAAAGGTAGCAGATTATTCTGGCTTGCCGTCGCCACTTCTCAAAACCCATGCTGATTTTTCTGAATGACATAGTTCCTTCATAACCTGCACAAGCATAGAAAATTATTTGCCATTCAGGAAGTCTTTTCTATAATATATCAGGAATTAGACAAAAGCAATGAAGCTTCTGCAGAAATTTCAGAAAAATCATTGCAATATGACCGCTGACAATATTTCATACTGGAGCTCATTCATAATACAAAATTCCAGGCAACTTACCAAACTATAGATCCAATAATAAAAAGAAGGGGAAAGGAAATAACAGTTCTTGAAACTCGATGGAAAATGAAAAAGGAAAAATTCTTTTCAACTAGCAGAAAAAAACCCTTTGTTTTTGTTTCCACAGGAAAATGCTCCAATCTGCATGACCCTTCTTCTAAGTGGCATTCCTAAAGCAAACCAACTGTGCCCACCAATCTATAGGAATCAAATCAGTAACACCTTTGTTGACATCCCCTTTTCTTGCAACTCTGTCCAACGCTTCTTTACCATTCAACTTATCAGTTCATATGTACATTCTGGTGATTGAAAATGATAAAAAGCAAAGTAGACCTAAAATTACTTAGAAAAGGTGGCTCAAAGACCTACAATCAGTAGGAGTCAATGTAGACTTGGGTAAGATAGAGCACAACTAGTTATACTATGGTTTTGTGATGTTGCCACACAACATTAGGTTTTTAAGTACGGAGAAGTGTGAGATGTAGAGAAACGCTAATTTTAAGACCCCTAAACATGCCTTCAAAGACAAATTACTTGCAAGTATTTAAATAACCCAAAGTAGGTGCATTTCATTGATTGACTAATTCAAAATTGAAATCACTACATCAACTACAATAATGTCAAGAGAAGATATTCCTTAACTCTCATTACAAGAAAAGAACTACTCACCTTTAGAAACTCAACATTGGTAATATCCCTATTCAGTTGTAACTTGGCAGCTTCAGTTACAGATGCTTTCTTTAGCTTGGCACTCGGTCCTTCAGCCATAAAAAGATCAATTACAACTTTCCTGAGAACCAAAATTATGTATTAGTTGTGGGCCTAGGTGTTCATCAAGCAGTTTTACTTATAATAGCAATGGTTACTAACCTCAATGTGTCATACTGTGGATTATCTGGCGACGACTTCAAAACATAGACACCATGGATGTTTACAGCAACCCTGCCTGTATCTCCTCTTGAGGTGCATCAAAAACATCAATGGATGCAGTTATAGCTTTCCTTGGAGCTCCCTTTGGAGGATATGACTTAGAAACTCCAAGTTTTCGCAGACCTTGGCGGATTTGTTGGAAACTGACAAAAAGTAAACAGCGGATTCTCAATCTGTTAGGGGTCACAAATTTAGATGGAGAAAATCATGCTAATAAAACAAGTCATGCACATTTTCTCTTGAAGAACAAAAATGCGCTGTTCCTTCTAAATCGTAGACAGGTGAGGCGCACAGGAAAAAGACAATGTAATATATTCTATGTTATGATCCATTTCCATTCTAGAGAAGTAAAGTAGATATACAACATACAAGAAAGACAAAGCATGAATCGTGTGGTGGACAATTAGGACCTAAATACTCGCACAACTCACCTCAACTAACAAGTCAACATACACAGGACTTTGAGGGGAAAAGCCATTAAAAAGGTGATGCTATTTACTTATTAGTGAGACAAGATCATAGAGACAACAGGTGGCTGAAGTTGGAGGGAGCAAAAGCAATTTTAGAAAGCCCGGACATGATCGCCAATTTTAGAGCAATCAAACCAAGGTCAATAAACCACCTCATTGACCCAGGTTTCTGCAAGAAACCGTTTGGCCATGCGAATTTATCACAATTTGGAGAAGTGCTCCAAACCTATTTACCAACTCGGTCTTCATCAAATAAAGTGCTCTATTCTCTCCTTTGCAAAAAGTATAACCAACTCCAACTTCATAAATTCCAAATAAAAGTGAAAATTATTTGAAATCCATGGCCAGACACCTACTTATTCTCAGACTCTAACAATTTGTGTGACTAAGATGAATACCCAAAATCACTATTCACTGGATACTAAACAACAAAAGCAGAAATTTAATAAGTCATTTTCAGATATCTCACCTGCAAACCTTATAAGTTCTAAAAACTTCTTGAAGCGCCTTTGGCAAAGCTTCTCGAATTTCTTCGGACATAGATGTTCTCAAAAGTGAGCTAGAAGTGGGCTTATCACCACTTGGCAATGCAGGAATGTCGGCATTAGGGTTTAAAGGATTCTTCATAGTAGGCCTGTTTCTTCCTCCAGGCAAAACATCATTGATCTGTTTCCCCAAGCACTCCCAGGTAGCTTGCTGCTCTCTCACAACATCACCATAAAGGTTTTCAAATTTCTTGTCAGGATGCTCTTTGAGCTTCCAATCATTCAGGTCAGGCCTCTCGACAGCTAATGATTTTAGTGCTGGTGTCGCAGCTTTAAGGAATTCAGGCCTCCTGCCAAAAACTGACTTTTTAATTAAGATACCCTTGGTAAACTCGTACAGAACGAAATTCCTCGCTAAAACTTCAACTCCACTATTCGTTCCATAGACTAATGAACTTTTTGGAACCCACAATCCTTGAACTAATTGTGCATATATTTGGAGGACTCTTATAATCTCATCAGCAGAATTATCTGGCGCTAGGTGCTTTAAAGCATCAAAACGATGAATTGGAGGCCCCTGTTGCAAAATGAACTCAGATTTAGAAATGTGCTGCCTTTGTGAGCTATAAGGGACATGGGGCCATGTATATGAACATTGCTGAAGGCATAAGAATATACATGCAGCGCACAATTCAAATAGTGGGTACAAACCTCAAGAAGCCAAGTTCTAACACGTTCTTCAAGTGGTAATTGAGACAACCTGAAAACCATCAATTTGACAATTTACAAGCTAGGACCATATAATGGGAAATAATGTTTATTTAAGATAGTTGAGAAACGTGGCATATCAAGAAAGGCTATCTATTCACATGTCAGGGATATTAGAATGAAGAAACAGCAAATCTCTGGCTAGAGGAAGAAAATAAAAGAATCACAAACAGAAGCAATTCAAGTCAGAGGTTGCATATTTATGTCAAACTATGTCAGGCTGTCAGCACGGTTTCATTTATTTAAACACTTCTTGCAGACACCCTTCACGTGTGAGCCTGATTCTTTTTCATGGGACAAGCACGTGAAAAATTCCTTTGATAATAGTGACGGTGAAACTCAAAGTAAGGACCTCTTTCTGCTTTGATTTATCCATAGAGTTGTTTGTGTTTATGTTATGTTATCTTTACAATTTACATGATTCACTTTTTCTTCAGTAAAAGGCACGCTTCAATTGTGCCATGCAATTCAAGTCTGAGTAACCTCCTTTTCCTGCTTAACTTACCACTTCATGGAGTTAGTACCTACACCTTCATAGCCCCAGCAGACCCATGGGCGGAGCTAGAGTTTCGGTTACAAGTTCAGTCAATCACAGTAGCTTTGGTTCAAACTCTGTATTATTTTAAAGTTCATTGAATAATTATTAATTATTAATTAAGAACCCAGTAACTTCAAACTAGAATACTTCAAATCTTGGCTCTACCCATATGCTTCAAATCTTGGCTCTACCTCTGAGTAGATCAGAGATTTTTATTTATTTTGACTTTTCGACACTGACAGTACTGAGAGAAATTAGAGTCTAGACTGTTTTTGAAGTGTCTCTTAGAGGGAACACCAATATGTGCTTAACATAAAATATAGAGCAAGTCCAGCCATCAAAGTCGGGGGAAAAAAGAATAGACTTGCTACTAATAGATCCATGGCACAACATTTGCCATTGATTAGCTAGACCTTAGTGTTTGAGTGATTAATAGCTTGCATGCCTTTCTTGTGTTTACATTCTCTCCTAATTTTCCCTCAAATATTATTTTCTCCAGTTTCATACATGGCCAAAGATTAATAAAACCTCCCGATGTTGCATTCTTAAAAATCCCCTTCACCGTATTCTGTTGAACTTGATTCTGTTAGTGAAATTCTCGCTACTCCCCGTGAGTCTAAGCCAGAGTATTCCTGTGCCCCCTCTTTAACTAGAGATATTTTTCCCCAGCTCAGAAAAATGTATCTACAAATTTAATATATGAGAATTACATTCCTTGATGTTGCAACTAGACTTAATTACTATGTGAATCTGTTCTCTGACATTGTAGGAAATTACCAGTCCATCAACCAAAGACAAGTCAATTGCTAACTAAAAACACTAGATTATGAACAAGTAATCAAAGATAATCACAAACCTCAACTCAACATTATACAGAATGCAAAAAGTGAATAAATAAATACAAAGAAAGAAAGCAAGAAATAAGGAATGCATTACAGTAATTTGCAAATTCCATGGAAAAGAAAAGGAAGATAATTTGCAGGTAGTGAAATGGTCCAGCAATAGTGCAATACTAGAGGATGATAACGCCCAACAATAAAGAAGAAGACGATCTATATGATCATAGATGTAAATAAAATTTTTGTTTTTGTCCTTAGCAGCTCCTCCAATCCTTTCACTGTCAAAACACACGATGTGAAGGACCAATTAGAGTGGCTGCAATACCTTGTTCGAAGAATTTTTAATCTGTCAGTGTCAGTTGGTCTTCCAGGACAAAAGGCATTCAGATAATCAACCCTGCGTATCAAATAAGAAAAGAAAACTGGTATTAGAATGAGAGTAGATAAATGTATGCTGTGAGGCAGGGAAAATGCTTCTTTTAGTTGTCCTGAACAGCAGCAGTTTGCCCAAAAATAATATCGTTCAAGCAAAGAAAAATAAACCATATTAGCACACATACGGACTCATTGAAAATGGTACTGGAGAGCCTTCCTCCATGGCCATTTTCTGCAGATATCTGGCTGAAATGTCACTCCTAGCCCCATGGTATTTTAGATGTAACCAATGCTAAAACAGGAAATAAAACAGATATTAATAACTTCACAAGGATCTGCATCAATGAAACTGTTTGGAATGATACTTGCAACTGCGTGAAGAAAGCTAACTGCTCTTGAGCAAATATAAATAGAAAACACTTTCAACAGAAACGTCAATTCAAACCATGTAGGTGAAAAATCAGCAGCCACTCAAGCTAAAGAACAATATGGAGAGTTATTAGTTCATACTGAAAAGCAGAAATTTTGTGAGTACATGTTCACAGGTGTTCATACCTCTCCAATATCCTTTTCTATCCCAGGTGGTTTGTTCTGCACAAAAGGTATATGTTTCAAGAATAAATCAAGGGAAAGGTAACACACTTTTACAAAAATCTTGTACAACATCAAGGAAGGATAGCCTAGTTGCAAAAGATTCTCCACCTCCAACAATAAAGTTGGGGTTGACTCGAGTCACCAATTGAGGTGAAGTGGAAAGGCAGGTAGGTGTGGCATTTACCATACAAGAAAAAGTAAGACTTGAAGTAGCAGACTGCTTAACTACTGAAGACCTATCTTTAGGCATCCCCGTTATCATTATTTATCCAAAAATGTGGCAAACCTAGTAAAGCAGGAAATGGGAATTATTTTAAGTGCTAGCCAATGATCTGTGCCATAATATCACATGAAAAGTGGTCATATACAAGGTCCATATAAGTTGAGCTTAGGAGCTGTCATCAAAGAGAAAATCATGAAATGAACCTGCTTCTTTGATGGTCCCATGGGCCTTTTCTCCTTGACGTCTTCATTTTCAACACTTTTTTCATCATTGTTGGTGGTAACGTTCTTCTTCAACTCACTTTCCTTAAGATTCCGCTTTGATGGCCGGAGTTGTACAACTGCATGAACAGGATTGAGGTGTAACTGCATAACAAACGGGAAGCAAGAGCGTGACTATGGAGAACATTAGTAAGCTTTAATATTTTTCTTTGGACTGCAGAAATGAGCTTCAAATCACTATTAGCAAACCCAGAAATTTAGTTAAAGTTATTCACACCAATGCATAAAAAAAACAAAAGAATATAACTAGATTAACTTGACAACATTTTACTACTAAGGAATAGTTTGGTGTGAAGTATAAGGTATAATAATCCCGGGATAAAATGCATAATTATTATCCTGCATTTGGTTGGAGGTATTAGGTAGTCCTTGGATTATTTATTTATCCCACCATTTATACCATAGTGATGGGATAAGTTATCTCATATACATGGTGGAATAACTTATCACAGAATAATTAATCCCTCGATAACTTGTTCCCAACCAAACAACCCCTTAGTGGCAGAACTTGGGGTGAATAAGAGAGCCAGAAGCACTATACTATTATAGCAGTTCCAGACCGCTAGATAACAGTAGAGTCAGATTTGACAGCGGATGATTTGCTTCAACTTGAAGCTGATATAAAATTGACTTGATCACACTTGAAGTTGCGAGAGTAGCTACTCGACATTGTTATGGTCCTAATTAGAATTTTAAAAAGAGAAGGACAACAACTGAAAAATGCATAAGCACACACAGAAACTGCAGAAGACTAACTACTAGTCAATCAAACTTCATGAAGGAGTTAAAGATGCATTTAAGCCATCAACAACAAATTGTTTACCTTATCGCCAATGAGGACCCCAACAGCATATCCAGAGGCGCAAGTTGGTAATGGCATCCATGATGTAGAAAGCATCTGGACTATGAGAAACAATCAGATTCTGGCTAAAGAAATTAGAACTGAAATTCCTGCTAAGGGAACAAATATCAAGTGCAGAGTTTCCAGAATCTAAATGTCAAAGTTCGCAAAAAACAACCTCATTATCCTACACCTAACAACAGAGTTACAACCAGGAAATTGGACGATATTTATGTATAAAGCGGCGGCCGCAGGCTTTGAAGGTGACAGGCACCACAATTTTAACATCTTTGTGCCATTTAACTAGTTAAAGTTTGACATGCAACTGACTTGCACATACACTTGCACATACAGACATAATTTGATGAAAAGCCAAACGCCATGGCAGCACAAGGTGGACTTTACTTTTTTTTAAAGGGAGAAAAACTGACCTTAGCCGCCAATTGCTAGCAACACTAAGCCTATCTCTAATAATTTTATGCTCAGAAACTAGGGAAAAGGAGAGCATATGTATACATATACGTGTGTGCACGTGCGTGTGGTGTAGCTTCTTTATAAACACCTAGACTATTACATCGGGTACGTGCTAACTCCCACTAACTACCAAAAAATGTACCAGGTAACTCTACCCAGCAAAGGCTCACACAAATGAAAAGAAATTAACTAGTTTGTTCTTTGTCTACGTTGCAGTTTAAGAAGAGAACAATATATTAAAAAGTCATGCTTCCATACATCTCAAAGATTCTCTTTACATTTTAAGAGGATAAATCAAATGAACCTGCTTTTTTATTGTTGCAGCATGGACAGAGTCTCTGTCAAAATTTTTAGAATCCAAATCTATTGCCAAATCAACCTCCATTTCTGCAGTTGAAGGTCTCAACCTCACCTGAAAAAATAAAAAAAAGGGAATTCAGAACTGATCACTTAAACCCAGCTAGTCTATTCTTATCTTTAACCTCGCATTTTCAATTTAATCTTCGAAGATACTGATTCATTTGGCATAATAAACAATGACCAATTTATTCCACCAAATGAAAACACTAAAAACAATTGTAACTCACCTCTTGACATCTTTCCTCCAATTCATACGGACGCCATACGGCCCTCAATGGATATTGAAACACATATAACTGACAAACAAAAAGAAAATTATACTTAACAAATTAAAAAAATGCAAAATTCAACAAAAAGACAACACATTTCTTAAATCAAGTAATCTACCTGAGTGCTGGGATCAAAGGAAGGGTTAATACACACATCAATTTCACGAACAACTTCATCATGAACGCTGTCAGTGGCTTGTTCTTCATCTTCTCCCAGGTCGTTTCCTGTAGTCTCTCCCTCCAATGGAACGTCGTCATTACCTGTAACCGCTCCGTTTTCGGCTAAATGAACAGTCAACTCTTCCTTTTTAGTCGAAATGGCTGAATCAGACTGTGGCAGTGTTTCAATTTTCGGTTTGGTTTCTGGTTGGGGCTTCAATTTAGAGCTTTTAGGAGCAAAACGGGATTGCCTAGTCGGAACTTTACTTGGACCGTCGAAATCCAAATCCATCTCCGCCGTGTACTTCACCGGAAAATTAAGCTTCAATCCGTTGGACGGAGGGTGGGTTTAGGGTTTTATTAATTGAGGCAAGAAACATGGGATTATAGTGAACTCGAACCAAATGGAACAAAAATGACACCTTATTTTCTCTTTCCCTTTTTGTTCTTCGTTAGTTCTAGTTATTTAATTAGAATTTATTTCATGCTAAATAGAATTATTATTACTCTTAAACAAAAAGAAACTACTTGTTGTGTCCATTTGACACTTCAAAAAAAAAAATTGAAGCAGGGCATTTAATTTCAGGAATAACATAAATAATGCATAGTTTGACTATGAATTTTAATAAATATGACAGTTACGGGATTTAGAACTTTTAAGTTTTAATACTTGAAACTCATAATTTAGAGGGTAACATAGTAATATATGAGTTTTTGATTTTGAGTAGATTTAGATTTTTAAAAAAATATATGAATATCAAAAAAAAAAAAAAACTTTCTAATCTGTTTTTTCTTTTATTTATTGTTAGGTGTCTTAAACTAAAGTCGCAAGATAATATAATCCGAAAGCAAGATAACATAACCCGCATTGACCCAAGATTACATAACCCGTAATTTACACATATTAACCCAAATTTTAGAGTTTGGACAGGTTAAGTAATAATTCATTTGGTGACGACCAATTTTGATCCGTTAACAAAATATGCCAATTTAACACATCTAGATGTATTTAATAAGTAGTGTATGTTAAAAATCTTAGGAAAAAGGCTCTATCAATTAAACGGTAGGCTATTCTCATAACTTCAGTGTCCTTCAGGATATTTCAGCCGATGTAAGTGTGTTTCCTCAAGATTCACCAAACTCTTCTAGTGTAAAACTAGGAGAACAGAAACTAACAAATATTATAAGAATGTAACCCAGCAAACTGAATTATGACATTCAAGTATTAAGAGAACAATAACTCGCTAAAATCGCCAGGATTATGAAAAATGTATCACTCATCATTTGATCAAAAGCTTCTTGATGCATATGCAAAAGCAGGCAAGTATACCATGGTATTAAGAATTTCCAAATCTCACGCCAGAATTCAAACTTCACTAGTCTAGATAAATGTACCACCACTAACCCCACATAAGAACCCTATTTCAATTGTCTTTACAACATCTACGGTACCATACTCAGCATCTCTCATGATGTTTCTATATCTCCAAACATGACTTGCGCAGACTGATTCATCGCAGTGAACCTGTGGACTCCACCAACTTGCATCCTGAAAGTTTTGAAGTCCTAAAAATAACAGAGCTAATGATTTAGGTGAAATGTGAAATGAAACTTAGGACTCTTAGCTTGTCGAAAGAGTAAGACAACTCACCACAAAAAAACTCCAATCTATCCATCTAGTATCGATTATAGGCTTTCCCAAAGTCATCACGCCTCTGACGCTGAAAGTCATCATAACTGTCATGTGGTCTTGATGGATGGTAGTTATCCATAGGGTTTGGATACCTTCCCCTTGGTTCCATTGGTATGTTGGGTCCAGAATAATGTGGATTACCTGCAGAGTTCTCATACTCTTGATAACTCTGTTGATTATAACCGCCAAACCCAGAGGCTGGCATTCGTTGTCCTGCCAGCTGTTGCCTCCTAACTGCATCAATTTGAAGAAACTCTTCCCATTGCTTTGCATGTTCAACTCTAAGGATGGCCAATTTCTTCATGTAGTTCTCTCTTACATCTCTGATGGCCTAAAATTGACAAACCAAAACAAATTATCACTGAAGTCCTTGCATAAAAACATAACCTGACTGGAATTTAACACATCTGCATGAGGGACTTCAGAGAAGGTCCTTCTTCAAAGCCAAAAACAAGTCTGAAATCTAAAAAAAAATATCCAAATAGAAAAAACAAAAGGAAAGATGAAAGTTAAAGTAAATCTCATACCTCTCTATGCTTGTGATTTTCTTCATCTTCTTCCTTGTCCCGAATTCTTCCTAGATCTATGGCATCCTTTTGGTATTCCAATTCAACACTCTCCAAGGATTGTGGAACAGAGGGGCGGTCAAAATCACGGTTAGATTTCATGTCAGAATCACGTCTACTCGCATCCCAACCATCAGACCGGGAGACACCCCTGCCCTGACCATGACCATCATATGAATTATACGAGTTACTCATATAAGCAGCACGTGCCGGAGACTTTGACAGGCTTGATCGACCTCTAGCTCCATCATTACCATAAGCTTCATCAAATGAAGAGTGGGTTAAGCACTTCCAGTGAAGAACTCTAACAATGATGGCAGCTTTAACATGGCAAACTATCTTATATTCTCATAGTGAACCCATCTGAAGCAAACGAGTCTCTACATACTTTCAGTGAAAATATTCATTGGGGGACACAATCCTTTCATTTGAGTCCACCAGGAATGTTACATCAGAATCGAACAGAATGCTTGAAAAGAACTTACCTCTTGCTGCCACAAAAAGAAAAGGAAAGATAAACTAAGTAACGTGCATTACTAAAGCAAATAAATCAACATCAGAACAAGCCTGTGAAGTTCATACAAAACTTAATTGTGAAAGTTACATGTAGAAGAGAAAAATAAGAAACAAAAAGCAGGCTAAAAGTAAAAAGTGTGATCTACTTGTAGAAGAGACAGTGGACTATTTGCTTTCCTACCTTGTGAACTACCCCTTGCAATCTTGTGAAAATCATCATGACCGCGATCATCAACAACCTTCTCTTGTCTTCCGTACCTATGGTGTAACTGTGATGCACTCTGAGGGCTGTGATTGGATCTCTGAGAATCAGAACGTGCCATACGAGCGCTAACAGGACTTCGGCGCTCAGGTGACCTTGATCTGGACACCTGAGAACTAGAAGGACCCTTTTTGTCGGCGTCTTCTTTAATTTTATGTACAGCATCCACTCCTTTTCTTAGGATCAATCTGTCCTTCCCACTGACTATAATAAACTTCTCCTCCATTTTGATTTTGCAGCCAACATCCTTCTCAATTTGATTTATAACTTTCTCGGTGAACAAAGCTTTCACATGGCTTTCCCTTGCAGGCACTCTCTCAAAGAAATCTTGAGACTTGCGACTCGCTCCGAGAGTAGATGGACATCCCTAAACATTGTTTGTTTAGCACACAAAATAAATTTTGACCATTTGCATAAGCTCTTCCATGAATCTATGAGAAAAAACCTTTGACAGATATGGAGGTACACACCCTTTAGATTTTTTGATACGCAGCCTCTTTTATATTAGTTAAACAGTAATAACATATTCTTGTGCAAGACAAGGTTTGTTAATAAAGCCATCATCTGTTGGCCCAATAGAGAATCGTGGTTGGGCTTGATAGAAATGGCATGCAGAAGGATCATACGCAAAAAATTGCCAGTAAATGCATGCACACAGCTTAACTTATTTTCTTTAGTTCAGAAGGATCATAAGCAAAAAAATTGCCAGAGTTTAACCTCTTAGGTGATCGGTTTTAGTTATCAAGTGAGATACTAGTATATGCAAGAAAAGACACTTTTTTGAGAGGTAGATACCAGTATATGCAAGAAAGATATCTCATGGATAGATTTTCAATTTTTATACTTATCCAAGCCAACCCAAAAGAATGATTTAAAAATTCGTTAGTTGGAACTGGAGTGTAATGACCAGTTTATAGTATGCCAGCTGACCCAGTATATCAAGAAACAAAAGTGGATGTTGCTCTACGAACATCTGATAACTGGACAGCAAGGGTAAGATGAAAACAACTGCCTTCACCAGAAAATAAAAGAGAATATTAAGGAGTGAGACTGTGATAATGAGCTTAAGTTCTCTCACTAATTATTCTCAGGAAAAAAAATCAACATCCTAGAGAGTAAGCATGAGGAACACAGGAAATTATCTATTAAATGGTTGACTAAAAGTAAATATTTTCTGATATAACCCTTGTGATCCTTAAAATATCTCTCCCTCCTCGACACATAGTAGTAACAAGAATAATAATAAGAATCCCAATACAAAGCAGTACCTGAGTAAAGTGGCCTGACTCTCCACATATTTTACAAATCATTTCTTCCTCCTTCCGTTTCTTCCAGTTTCGCTCAGTAGCTTTGGATTTAGCTTCCCAAACCTTCGCTTCCCTGCTAGTAAAATCTGTCGGCACAGCATTGGGGTCGCGGGTATCCTCTTCTTCCTCATCTGAACCAACATGAGGCCTTTTTTCTGTCACAATTTTATCTTGTGCCTTCGTTGTGTTGGATCTAACAGGGCCAGTATATTCCTTGTAAAGATCACTGAAATCATCATCAATATCTGAATCTTGCCTACTAGACATATCAAAGAACACCCTGTTTTGGAGATAGAAAAAAGAACAAGGAAAGACGGAAAACATGTTACTAACACCTAAAAAAATGTTAATAACACAGACAAGAACAAATTACACAAACAGAATTCACTACAAAATACTATGGTAGCAACCTTAAATGTATTTTGTACTATAAGCAGCCTACTTTTTACAGATAAGGTACATCAATGAGAAAAAGGGATTAATCCATATAGAAGATGTACAGAAAAACATCTTAAAGGTTGCAGTTCCAATATAGAGATTTTAGGTAATCGCATATTCACTGGGAATGTCCAATAAACTCCATACGTACATAAAACATATCGAATTCCTGTAGATGTGGCCTACAGAGATTTATTTAGCTCAAAGGCTCTCATATTACTCTCTCCACATGTCCACATGATTTCCTAAGAAGAACATTTTAGGCTTCCGGCTTTCCATTTCTTCTACCTCTCAGCTACACGACTATTACATCACCCACAGCCAAGCATAAACCTTAAAAAATCAGAGTGTTGTACATAACATTATATTGGCACTGGGAATATTTGGAAACAAAAACAAAGACAGTAGATCAATCTGTGTTTGGTTTCAAAATTGAGTTTGGGCTGCTCGCTGCTATTTCAAGGATAACATCAAAGTCTCAATCTAATTGACCTGATTGAAGTACCTTTCCCTTCTCCCCCGCTATTGCTATCCCGGCCTGAACTAAACCTTTTTTAACAGAAGTAATTTGTATCATTAACAAACCAGCTCTAAAAAAAAGCTGGAATGTAAGTCTACAGTCTACACTAAAAGCTAGTGGTGATAAACAAATGCTCCAGGCCTGAATTAAACTTTCTGTTATTATACTTCATGTTGTGTTTTAAAAAATATATATTATAAAGTCTAATAAAAATTGCCATCTGAATTTAATCTAAACTCTAATCACACAGTATCAAATTTATTATTTCCCATCAACAAACCTTCAAGGATTATTTACTACATATCTGTAATTCATAAGCTTTCAGTCATACCACATTATACTTCTTAGCTTCTTCATTTTCTTCTGGCTAGCTACTCAAACATAAAATGGAATACATGATATCCAGCCTTTAAAGTTCCGGTAATATAAAAGTTGACAATCTAATTCCTGCACCAAGAACACTTTAGGCACTACAAGAGAATATTTCAGCTCTCTTCTGATCCATTAGTTATGCATAGATTGAGACATGAATATTTCCTGAATTCTTCGAAAGTCATATTGCTTCTATGCAGATGCATGAAATGCAATTTTAAGCAACTGCTATAAATAAATCAACAGCAGAACAATCAATACCATAAACAGTACAAACAACTATCGTTCAAAGAGAACCTAGGTTCAAATTCTAAAATATACAAACCACAATAGAATGCAACCTTGTGTCGAACAACAAGCATACTATTATCGATTAAATTCCAATACAAACAGCAAAACAGATACAAAATGAGTATGTCAACATTAACAAAATACAAAAAATAACGAAGAAGCAAACTGAAAGAGTACCTGAATTAAGCAGTCAAAATTCACCGATTGATTTGATATGTGTTCGAAATGAAAAAAGGTTAAGCCCTACTTACCGGAATCGGGAAAGAAGCTAGGTTTTGCTCTGTGTATGAAAGCGGCGTTGTTAGGAGGAGATTGTGGGGAAATGAGCAAATTTGTTATTTTTCCGACTGGGTAACACTTGGTTGTATCTCACCGTTCATCTTATTAAACCTACGGTCCTCATTTTGTGCTTACTTCTTTTGATATTTTCTTTTTCATCCCATCCTTTTGGGATTTTATGGATTTGGCCCCCTTACTTCTTTTTTTCTTAAATAGAGGTAGACGTATATTAAATAGAGGTAGACGTATATGTAGGTTTGTTCAAAATCAAATCGAAGCTAATAGCTTGAATAAAAAAAAATATATTGAGTTATCGATAATGGGCTATTCATTTTTGAGTTTCAGTAACAATTTCTATTTGTTTTACATCCAGTTATCGATTTTCAATGATTTGAGGATTTTTCTTGACTAACCCAATAGTAAATTAGTAAATTTTATTTATATCATTCCTATATAGGATTTTTGACTTGTGATTTAGATTCATACTTTTATTTCTAACTATCTTGAACTATTTGTTATTTTACAAGGTGTTATGTTTGTTTTTTAGCAAAATGTAATTCATGTGCATAGTTCATTTGAGTAGTCTCCTTATTTCTAAGTGATCTTCAATTTTAAAAGAATGTGTACATTTTTAACAGTTAAACTGATAATGATAAAGTGATGTCTTAGTGGTTCTACAACGATTTAGAATATCTACAAATCGATAATCAATAAGTTAAATCGATAAACATCATAATCAAACTGAACCGACCAGTACATAAGCCTACATATAAGGATTGTGAATGAACACTACTAGTTCCTTGGTGTTATTTGAATTGTAAATTTACACATTTTGATTAAAGTTTTTAAGTTATATTGAACTCGTACTCTCTGATTCACATTATTTTATTGTTATAATTAGCTTTATTTATGTATTTCTTTCTTCAAGCTATTTTGAAATGATTAATCTAAGTGGGTGGTCTATTGAAAACAACATTTTCACTTATACGAAATAGATATAAAATATAAATACACTTTATTTTCCTTAAATCTCACCTGTCATATTATATTATACTATATTATAGTATTTAGAAGAGGAATTTTCGCATATAGCCACTCAAAAATAGCCTAATTACTCTCTATAACTATAGTTTGATAATTACAATTCGTAGCTACATGTTATAGAGAGGAGAAAGGCGAGCGAGATTGGGAGAGAGAGGTGATAGAGGGCAGAGAGTGGGAGAGAGGTGAATTGTATATGTATATCAGTTAGATAACTGTATATTATACATATGTATTTGTATATATGGAAAAAGATTGGGAGAGGGATGAAAGATGCGAGTGAGATTGGGAGAGGGAGGAGAGAGGCGAGCGAGATTAAGAGAGGGAGGAGAGAGGTGAGCAAGACTGGGAGAGGGAGGAGAGAGGCGAGAGAAAGGGCAGAGATTGAGAGAGAGGTGAATTGTATATGTATATCGGTTAGATAACTGTATTTTATACATATGCATTTGTATATATGGCAAGCGAGATTGGGAGAGAGAGGAGAGAGGCTAGTGAGATTGGGAGAGGGAGGAGAGAGGCGAGCGAGATTGGGAGAGGGAGGAGAGAGGCGAGCGAGAGAGATCAATAATTTGTATACTTCACGTCTCATTTGTATAATTCGTTGTGACGTTTGTATAATTCACGTGTTTTTGTATAATTAAGTAATATAAAGTCAGGAATTATATAAATATGATAAAACTTGAAATAATAAATTGATACAAACATAAACATATGAACTTTAAACAATTATACAAAATATATTATACAAATTACATTATATAAATTATATTATACAAAATCTGAAAGCTACATGTTTATACAAACTTTAAAAAGTTATACACAAAAAGATTGAATGTACATGGTGACAAAACAGAAAAATCAAAGGAAATCATCGTCATATACAAATATAAACCACCGTATACAAATCAAAAGAAGAATTTCTAGTTGCGAATTATACAAATGTGGCTAATTATACAACTCGAAGTCAGCCCACATAATTAATAGTTAATCTTAGTCGCGAGTGATAATTATAGCAAACTATATCTATGATGAGTAATTAAGTAGTATAAATTTGCTTAATCGCGTGATTTTCCCTATTTATAAACCGTCAAAGTACTTTTTGGGGCTAGCTGGAAATTTGAGTTAGGAATTGCATTAGTTGTAAATTTTAACGACTTTTATTAGTTGGAAGATAAATGCTATCATCTTCTTGAGATATATATATATACTAGACATCGGAGTCCGTGCTAGCACCGGCCCAATATGCATCATTTTTTGTTTCAATTTATGTGACAAAGACAAAATTAAAGAGTTAACCAAACTTTAATATTAATTTAAAGTAGTTTAAATTTTTAATTATTGTTAACTATGACAAAATTTTTTTTATGTTTTTTAACATTCTAAATTGGTAATTATTGTTGTATGATTTGTAATATCTTTTACGCAATTTTGAAATAATAAAGGTTATTTCTTTTTTCTCAATTTATGTGGTACTAATAAAATTTGGAGATTCAATCAAATTTTTTTGTCTTTAAAATATTCTATTGTTAATTATTGTAAACTATTGTACTTTCTAAGTAATTTTCAAATAATATATATTATTTCATTTGTCCAATTTATGTGTCACCGATAAAATTTGAAGAGTTAATCAGATCTTTTACATATTTTTATATCTTTTGAATATTTAAGTAAATAATTATTGTGATTTATAATAATTTATACAATTATTTAAAAAAAAGTAAACAACAAACAAAACGAATTCATCATAGAAAAATTACCAAAGCATCCTTGAATACATCAATAATGGGTCCCACTTTTTGTTTAAAAAAATATGCATATTGGGAGGATATTTTTGTCCAAAGTTCGACAACTTCTATATTTTGCCATGAAAATTGCAAATGATGGATGGGCTAGGGTAGAAACTATAAATTATCCATTTCTTTTGTTGAATATTCAAGTGAATTATTTTGTGGTTAAATTGCTGAATATGAAGTCATTGTACACGGTGCCACCTTAGATTTTGAACAAGGGAGTTGCTTATCCAAAAAATGGTGTCATATGATTTAAAGGTAACTGCTTTTTACAGTATTCCCAATTGCTACAGAGTCTCCTCTCCTACAGAAGGAATCGCTAGAGTCTTCAAGCTTGCTGGAATTCCTTAGGTTATTGCAAATAAGAACTATGACCACTGACCAGTTAAGAACGGAATGCATGTTGTAAAAGCTTAACACAAACATGCATTTTATTTTTTCTGTTGTTTGTTCTTGTTTTATTTAAATTAATTATTGTCCTTGCTCTTGATTAAGTGTCTCATAGTTATATAAAAAGCCTATGTGAGAAAAATCACAGTTTTCTGAAAAGCAAGGTGACATGCCACTTTTAATAGCATTGAAATCTACAATGTTGATGGGATTATGTTTACAGGTTTGTGAATGGATGAAGGTACAAGATGATATCCAACTATTATCTGGTGACTATGCAGTTCATTTGGACTTGATTGCAAAAGTCCGTGGTATGAACAGTGCAGAGAAGTTTTTTGAAGACCTCCCTGATAAACTGAAGGTCCAGGCCACCTGTACTGCC
Organism: Solanum stenotomum; assembly: GCF_019186545.1. NCBI lineage: Eukaryota > Viridiplantae > Streptophyta > Magnoliopsida > Solanales > Solanaceae > Solanum > Solanum stenotomum. The sequence goes on from NC_064291.1 coordinate 53,300,842, forward strand.
CTTCTCCAGAATTGAAGAAAAATACCTCTCCTGATATTGTCACATATAATCTGGAGTTGGCAGTTTTTGCATCACAGAATAATGTTGAAGCTGCAGAGAAAACGTTACTTGAGCTAAAGAAGGCAAAATTGGATCCTGACTGGATAACATTTAGCACATTAACCAACATCTACATTAAAAGCTCACTTCAGGATAAGGCAAATTCAACTTTGCGAGAAATGGAGAAAAGGATTTCCAGGAAGGCTCGAACTGCATATGCTTCTCTCATTAGTTTGCATACAAATCTACAGAACAAGGATGAAGTTTTCCGAATATGGAAGGAGATGAAGTCAATCTTCCGTAAAGTGAATGATACAGAATATAGTTGTATTATATCGTCGTTACTGAAGCTGGATGAATTTGGAGAAGCAATGAATCTGTTCACTGAATGGGAAGCTGTTTCTGTGACCAAGGATACTAGGATTGCAAATTTAATTCTTGCTGCTTACATTAACAAAAATGAGATGGAAAAGGCTGTCGATTTTCACAACAGAATGATGCAGAAGGGCTTATCTCCTAGCTGCACCACTTGGGAGCTTCTTACGCGGGGTTATTTGAAGCAAAAGGAAATGGATAAAGTTCTCGAATTTTTCAAAAAAACTGTTACAAGTGTTTCAAAATGGGATCCAGATGCAAAGATGGTTCGAGAGATGTATCATGTAGTTGAAGAGCTGGGCGACATTCAGGTGGCAGAACAGTTGCTAGTTACCCTTTGACACGCTAAGTATGTGAATACCGAGATATATAATGCACTTCTCCGAACTTATGTGAATGCGGGTAAGATGCCAATGATCGTTGCAGAGAGGATGAAAAAGGATAACGTGGTGATGGATGAGGAAACTCAAAAGTTAATTGGAATAACTAGCAAGATGACTGTAACTGAGGTTCCAAATGGAGTTGCTTAAGAACAAGGCTGGACTTTCAACTTTGTAAAATATGCAGTTCTATGCACAAGAACTTGTATCCAAAGAATCTACTTGTAGCAAGATTGATGGATCCATTGAATACCAATTTTCTCTCTTTAAATTTTTTGATTTGATTTCGTCTCACTTGAAACAATGGCAGAACATGCAGATTCTAATTTCTCTGGTAAATAAAGATGTACAAGCGTTCTTGTTTTCGCCATGAGAATCGTTCATTATTTGTTCATATTTCATTCTCAAACTCCGTCTTGAATCAGTGTGGCTTGTAGAATAGAATAAGTGCCCAGCTGATATAATAAAACATGATAAAGAATTCCTCAAAACATGCCTGTTTGAGCTATGAAAACTATCGCGCACTTGACTTCCTAAAAAACGGTGTAAAATTTCTTCCATCACTGAGATATTAAGGTTGGAATTTACAAAAATAAACAAACTCATTACATGAACAAGTAATATATTTTCAAAGAAAAAAAAATCCACCACACAACGGGAGCTCTAGTGAACAGGAGAGGACAGACTGTCGCAAACTAAGAGATGATCCCGCAAAATGCAGGAATCCTGATAGTAAAAGCATCTCCTCTTGGTGTTTAAGCTATAAAGTTGAAGAAGTTCTAGATTTTCTCATGTTTTCATCTTGAGAGGCTGTAGGTGGTAATGTGGAAGATGAGATCGCAGCATGGTAAGACGAAGATGCTAGCTGTGCAAATGCTGGAACAGCACCACCTGCAAGGTTTCAACCATGGAAAAGAATGTCAAATGGAAAAAACTAAGGGAATACATACAAGATTTACTCATGTCAGGAGCATACAATCTAGAAACAATAATAGGTAAAACAAAAAGCAAGTTATTTTACAGAAGTTCAAACCTGCTAGCCCTGCACATGCAGATGAGAAAACAATCACAGGAGGAGCCTGCATAAACCCAACACAGAGAATTACAAAAACAGCATTTAAACCGTCTGTGAAAAAAGCTACTGAACAAAAATAAAACCATTCAAGGAAAAAGAGCACTAGAAACAACCAGATAATAGGAGTACAACAACAACATACCTACCCACTGTAATCCCACAAGTTGTGATACTTTTGTCATGTATGTAGATATGCTTTACTATTGCCTAAATTATTTATGACTCGGAGGTAGTGCTGACAATATATCGAATTTATAAGATGGAAGCCTAGTGCATTTGAATTTGTAGTTCCAATGTATGCTAGCATCTATAAGCTAAATTGAGAATTCATTACAACTAAGCCTCCTTGTACAGTATACCCTTTGTATCTCACAATATTAAGGAAATAGAAAAAAAAGAAAAGAATAATAACTTACACCAACAAGGAAATGCAACCACATAGGTCCTTTAACCCACCTTCTAACAATCGGCATCACTGCAAGTAGGAATTTGAGGAATAAGATAGAGACATCACATGTTGGTTAACATTAATATGACACAATTTCACATCAACGTGGATACCAGGTCAATTAAAAAAACATTTATGCACAGTATTTGTACAAAATGAATAATCTCAGATTTGACATGTCGATTAAGAAAACAAATTCCGCCATATAAAGTCGGAAAAAGATAGTATTTAGGCTCCAGTAGAGATATGAACTTGATTAAAAAGGCTCAATGGCTCAAGAGCTGCTTCCATGACAGGCATACGTTATCCTCAGACAACTATAGAAACCAGAAATGCATCTTCTGTAAAGTCAGAAGAATGATTTACAAAGAAACAGCATACTACCAAAGATCTTTGCTCATCTTTTACACATTTTTAGTGCATGTGGTGTTCGTCAGAAATCCTTTGATAAGTACACTGTAAGCACTAAACGGTACTTAACTACTAATAAGAAGATTATCAACAGTAAAAAAATTTTTAGCAGCAAACGTTCAACTAAATTGTTAAGAGTTCGACGGTTCCTTTCCTTTTCTTCTGTGATAGGCAAGATTTATGCGAAAATTGATTTTATAAGAACTGATTAAATCATGATAAACGGTCAATGATTAAAAAGTTGCCACAGCCTAGGAGGGAGTTATATGAAGCTAAAAAATATGAGCTTCTTTAAATACTCTTCTTAAAGAAGAACACCAGCAGGAGAATGTCGAGATCCCATCAATTTGCAGTTTCTCAATAAGGAAAAATTGATGTTAATTAGCCTCAAATCACATAAGATGGCCAACCAGATGCAAAATTAAAGTCCAAACCTTTGGAAATGGAGCTTAGGAGATGCCAAAGGCAATTTCTATAAAAAGAGAGAGCAGAACATGGAATTTTCCAGTTTCTTGGATTATCATTAAAAGAATAAGACATTCCATGTTCCTCCCAAACTAAGAATACAGATTTCCTTTGAAATGTAATTATAATTAGTCAAACTCTGAAATCCCAGAAATTTGAGGCATATTCCTCAAAAGGTAAGGAGACATTTGAAACTTAGATTGAACGTTTAAGTGACCCAGGAATTTCTGAACATTGTAAAGAAAACAAATATAGAAGCAAATAAGGACATTCCAGATATACAAAAATAAAGTTCCAGAACCAAAATTAAATCTTTGGCATCTTCAATTAGATAATATAGGTAAACCAAACGGCATGTTGTAATTATATTATTGTCGAGCCCTACGAGAGAAATGTTTTAGGTGATAGAACCAGTGAGTGAATAATGTAGAAATTCTTCCCATTTTATTTTCATAGAGTTACTTTCATCATGTTACAACATGGTTGGGTTGCTATATGAAGAAGATTATACAACAAGTCAACAACTACATATTCATTCAAACTAATTGAAGTCGGCTATATGAATCACCAATATACGTTTTGCTACATATAAAGCAGATTATAATCAATACACAATATTTCAACTCTGAAAGGGGGTATAAATACATAGAGCATGTTAGAAGCAAGGATACATATACAAAAAGAAACTAAGGAAGATGGCCAAAATACTGCTATGTACCATGGTTGAAGCCATAAAATGCACTTGTAGTACCACCAACTGCAGAACCAATCTGAAATATCAGGGAAGTAGTTAAGTAAAAGGGTGGGAGTGGAGGTGGGGGAGATGAATTGGGACAAGCAGATTTAGTAACAAATCAGAATGTAATAAAATACAAACCGCTAAGGCAAAAAATTTAAAACTGTTCCAATTTATGCAATAGATTTTCTACTGGCGATTTCATCAAACACTTTTTAAATGGGGGTGGGATTCAGATAACATTTAACACATCTCTAAAATTATTGGTATTTTTATTTTATGTAACTGTCATAAGTTTCAACATTCAAGAATTAAAATTTATTTAACAATTCAACTTCAAATACCAATGTTCCCACTATAACCAATTTTTAAAGTATGAATTCTTCAAATTTTCTTTTACTGCTAATGTTTTACACTAAGCATATGCAATTTAATTTGTCAAATCCAGTGGTCTACTCAAATTGTGCACCATAAAATAAAGAGAGAACCGGATTTTATCATTCAAGAAATGGAAAAACAAAGTAGTGTCAATGTAAATCATTGATATCGAACCATAGAAAAGCTATCCCGGATTAGAGGCGGAACTGTCCACTCGCTTGTCTCCTGCAATGGAACGAGAGAATCACTCATACATATAACATTGTATTATCACTCAGAAATACGATGAAAAAACACACAATTTTTTTTTTAAAAAAGTACAAGAATCAGTTGTTTACCATCTCCTTAGAAAGAGGACCGGTGCAATGTGGACATCTCATATTACTAAAACTATTTTTGTTCATTTTGTTATAAGATTCTTTGTCTCTTCTAGAAGTTGGTTCATTTGTCATCACCAATTCTACAGAATCTCTGCACACAGGTTCGATTAGAATGAAAGTAGCACAAATATCATATTAAAAGATAGCAAGTAAAGAAATAGTGCACAGGTTTGATTACAATGAAGGTAACACAAACACTTGAGCAGAATTAAATGCTTAAAATGTTAGTCTCAGTCCTTTAGAATAACACCATGATGCTTAATATTGGTGCTACACCAGTTGAGTATATTTGTTACTATTTGTACTTTAGACTCCGAAAAAAAATTAACGAATTAGACCTTGACCTATAAGTAAACGGGTTTGGCGTTACACCACAATGTAGCTATATATTCCCAACCCTCTTGATGTCACGACCCGAATTAGGTCCGTGACCGGCGCTAAGGGGAAAGAATCCCAAAGCAAGCCTTAACATAAATCTATAGAAAATCGGGCAGAGTTTCCTCTGTTTTTAGGCCTATCCTGAATTTTTCCTGTCTCAGAAATTCACAACACAACCAATAGCAACTATAAGCCACAACATAATATCCTTCAATGATCTAATTGTCACGCCATAAACCCAATTCATCTCCAAATTACAAAAACAAGTTCCAACTAGTCACTTGACTACAATACGAAGGGCTAATCATGACTCAAATAAAAGGAATGACAAATGGAGCGACTCTAAGAGTTTTTAAAGAAACTAAATAAGCCATAGCAAATCAATAGTTCTCTTGCCACGCGAAGCAATGCAAGGCTCACCAGATGCTACCAAATCACACTTTCTAGTTAATGAAATCCTCTTCAATACCATCTGAGTTCTCTGTAAAAACAATTAGCGAGGAGTGAGACGCTAGCTCAGTGAGTAATAACACTTAACCACAAACGTTTTAGTGAGGGACAAGTCAAAAAACATGCTAGTATGATAGTCAAAACGATAAAATCACTACCTTTTTCAAATACGGAAACAATATTCAATCTTATGTGCCTCATATAAGCAAAATCAATGTAAATACTCAATAGTAAACTCAGAAAAACATTTTCATAACAAATCTTATAGCTAGGAGGTTTCCGAGGATGAATCATGTAATCAATGTGGCATTCTCTTTAAGAAGTAACCAATAACAGTGAACTCCTCATAAAGGAGTTAAATATTCATATCAGTAGATCCCTACTCGAGGGATATCGGTAATAGTATACTAGTTGTACCTTCCCACTAGCAAAGGCTTTATCAGTAATCAGTAACTACAAGGTGCACCAGGTCTAACGTACCCGTCGTTAGCTACGGGATTCATCAAGGTCTACTCCCATTTATATTTTTCTTGTAATTCAGTAGAAGCATTTCAAAATCGAACAGAGCATTTAAATCTTATCAAATCATATCATTTCAAAGTTTAACAATCACCTGTCAAAATACTATTTCTCAGATAAGTGTAAAACATTTTCAATAACAGTAATCATATCTTGTAAGAATGAGATCATCTCAAATAATCTTTTCAGTATCATTTCCAGTAAAAGACTTGTCCCACATGCAAGTTCAAAACAGTCGGTAACGCATTTACTTTAAAAACCATGTAAAAATCATGAAATTTGTGAAATACAAATTGTGGTAAGATTACTACTCACAGTACTCATGTCGAAATACCAAGCTCGTCACTCTAGTAATCCGTACGAATTCCTTTAGTCAATCTATAAACACATTCATATCAATTTCGAGTTAATCTCCTTGTTAAGGCTAATTCATAAACTAAGATAAAGATTTTCAACCCTTATTGGATCTTCTTGTCCATCAAATTGCTAAATTATAATTATCCAAGGTCATAAGTAATTTCATTGATGCACGATCACCTAACTTCAGCCAATTTACATAACTTGTTCATCTACTTCTGTCTCAAATTACAACTTACTATCTAACTCGTTGTCTCTGGTAATAAAACTTCAGCATCCGAAATAGATTATATAGACTAAGAATTTCTCATGGCAAAGCTACTAAGGATCGTGGCAAGGCTGTTAAGGATCAAGGTGAAGGTGTAAAGGAATACGATTTACCTCAACCTGTTTAAATTTGTTGAATCCTTCTTTTCTTTCTGCGTATACCCCCCTTGCTTCGCACTGCCTCTCTTTCTTCTCTATCTATTCAAATTGCTTTCTTCCTTTATTATTGTTGTACGCTGATTTCCCAATCCCTACTCCCTGCTCTCTTTCTTTCTTTTTTTCTTCGTTAATTTGCTGCAGCCCTTCGCTGCTTTGGGCCTTTAGCCCACTATTCTCTTCTTTTTTTTTAAACAAACCAACAATCTGCCTCTCCTTTTTTAAAACAAAATCAACAGACAAAAATGACCTTACTTCAATGTAGGGTATTACACTTGATCTGTCAGGAGTTAAGGCGGTAAGTGTTATGAACCTGCCTCGGCCCAAGGCCACACAACTAGTTATTGGGCCGAAAAGAAGCAACAAAATTGGAAGGCCTTAAGTATGGAGTACCATCTTTCATAAATGAGCATGCAAGAGACTTACATCAGCATCCTTATGTATCCAGCATATCCAACTTTTAATCCCCATTAGTTAAGAGTGTTAGCAATTAAAAAATCCAACTTTTTAAAATCCCCATTAGTTATAGTGTTTTTTTTAATAGCGTCTTAGCAATTAAAATATCTAACTATTATTACTATCTCTATGGCAGATACATAACTTATTGATTCTGATGCTTCAACGGTGTGTCATAATGCATGCCATCCAAAACATGGACAATTGGTAAAAAAGGAAAGTTGGGATCCTTTGCCTAATCTACTCAACAAAGTATTTTATCATAACTGTAAAAATGGGAGGAAAGTACTCTAGGTTGTGACATAGAAATATTCAAGCACCTTGTATGATTCATGTCCAACCTTAAATACTATGCAGAGAACTTCATTCTCCTCAATAATTAAACACTACTTCCCCATAAGAGACAAAAAACACTAGGTGATTATTCTCATCTGTCTAGTCCCAGCCTTGGTGGATTGTTGTTGGGAGGTAATAGGTATCTCGTAAAATTAATCGAGGTGCACACAAGCCAGCCAGGACACCACAATTATCAAACAAACAAAAAAAAAACTTTACACTACTTGAACCTCAACTAAATAGATGGACACAGAGCTGCGACATAACTAATTAAGAAACCCAGGTAATTGAAGATAAAAAATAAGCTTACCGAGACCAAACACAACGCCGCCGGGAACTCAAAAAGAGAGACAACTCAAATCATATACGTTAAGAGCTCACAGCTCAGATTTTCCAATTCGGAGAATTATAGTGATTTTAGGTTTAGAGAGTTTACGGGGGGGGGGGGAAGAAGGAGAAGAATAAAAGGAAAAAATTATTGTTTTACAATAACAAGTAAAGGTAAATTGCAGCGAAAAAAATAAAATAAAAGTGCCATCAGTAATTTTTGTATTTTTTTTTGACAACAATAAAAAGGTTATACCCCCTCTATTTATATATCACTAATTTAGATTTACGTTTCTTAAGAAACTAGGTAAATTTCAACATTATATTCTTATTTCTTGTTTAGTGATTTCTTGAAATCAAGTTTTCAATAAATTAATTTATTTTGATTAATTAAATTAATCAACAAACATGAATTAATCACTTAATTTTTATGTGTTAATCAAATTCATACTTTCAAGAAAAAATAATGTTATTTATGAATTGATTTTGTAAAATTAAAAATATTAAGCATCATTTGTTTTTTTTTTTTAAGTAAGCGCGACATATAATAAATACTAGATGTTGTGTGCCCGTGCAAGGCACGGATCCGTGTCCTACTTCGTTTAGCCGTTAGAATTTCTCATGAAGATTCTTCAAAAAAAAATCACTTAGAAGATAAAATAACAAATCAAATGAACCATGCATATGAGTTGACGTAATGCATCTAGCTAAGAAGCAAACACATACACTTTACAACATACCTAAGAGTTTGAGACACTGAGAAGTCAAAGTGTAAAATTAAATCTAAGTGTCTTATAGATTTAACATTTCCAGTTCATTTAATACAAACTTGGTTCGAAAATATTTCTTTTTCTAGGCAAGGTGTTTTCATTTGACAGAGAAGCATATCCCTCTTTAAATGGCCTTCCTGGAGAAACACTTCATAGCGTAACTCCAAACCATAATTTTTGAAAAAAGGGATTCTAGATTTGCATTTGACAGCATTCCGGTTGTACTATCCAAGACCGTCACATTCCAAATTTTCATATTGACTATCAATCTTCTAGAAAGATTTTAACTCAAGATGTTGAGGTCTTAGACCCTTCTTTGTATCAACCATTTTGCAGCACTTACTTATGTTTCATGGCCTACTTTCTTCTGCAGTACAATGTTGATAATCGCCTGGAGAACAGTCCATGACATGGAGAATTTGTTTGATTCTCCATACTTCAAACTCCGATCAAAGAGACGGTAGATAATTAATTGTCCACTCCCTTTGGCCAAATTCCAATTAAACCTAAGCTTATCCAAATAATCAAACCTCAATTATTTTATACAAAACAACAACACTAAAGGACTGCACTGATACCTAGCTTAGCACTTGTAAACCTCAATTATATAAAGGAATCAATCATAATCCAGAGACGTAAGATAAAATGAGGGCTATCCTAAAGTAAAGACATATAAAAGCTACTGAACAAATAATTTGAAGGCAAATTGACAAATAAAGTAAACTAAACAGCTAAAGCAAAAGAAAGTTATCTACTTATGAGTAAATGGAAAAAATATGCAGAATAAACTTATATACTCAGTCAGTCTAAAGCCTCTATTCATACATGAATAAAAATGTATAATCCTCATAGCATGATAGAAAACAAAAAAGTAAAAGGTATTGCATCAGTCTGAAACGAAGGAGAAATTTTCACAGGTAATTACTTGTGTGTAGTTTGAAAATTGATTAGCTTGGTCTTAAAATCTCATACATTTGGAAATTAAAACAAAACAATGGCAACAGATTGAGCACACAGTTATTTTGATCTCTGACATACTTGTTGATTATTATTTATAATTAGAGGACGTTGATTGAGCAAACATCAGGAAATATGGGGATCAGTATAGCATTTATGGCAGCAATGAAAGGCTATAAAATGGTTTTGAAAATGTCTTTGTACACGAGCATGGAGAGGAGAGGGAAAATGAGAGCATTTAGAGCCGATTTAATCCTCATCGATCCAACCTAAGGAATGAGAAGCACTGTTAAGAAGGCTTATGAACTTTTGGAATTTACACCTAATGCTTTCATGCTTCAACAATTTTACAACCCTGCAAACACTCAGGTAATTTTATGAAACTTAAGCTAATTAATGTATTCTCTGTTTTACTACAGAATTCTCAATTGCCTCATATCGAAAACAGGATCATTTTGACACAACAGGCCCCGAAATATAGGAAGAAACTCTAGGTAATGTTGACATAATTTTCATGGGAATACTGGTGTTGGACAATATCTTATATCCAAAAATCCTAATGTCAAGTTAAATATATACTCTAATGTAGTACTCTTGATTCCTCGAGACAGAATTAGTAAACGTCCAAGATAATTCCATGTCAAGAAATTGAGAACAATCCTATGTCAAAAATAATTAAGTTGTGCTTATATGGACTCGAGCCAACTGAAAGTAATATATTGAATGGTGGAAAACCAGGTCCTCATCAGATAACGGGAAATGGGGTCGGATTCAAGCCAGATATCCTTGACATGGATCTAATGGAGGAACATCGACACTGAAAAAGTAGTGAAGGATTTCCACGCTAAATATAACCAAAGTTACACAATCCCTTGAAAACGAAGTTTGTGATTAAGATATAATAGAGCTAATAAGTGAGTTTCCTATAAAAAGAATCAAGGATTACCTCAACTAACAACAACGTATCAAGTGTAATTCCACAAGTGGGGTCCGGAGAATTATCTCAAGCAAAATGATATTTCTTCTTGGGAAAAACTTCCGATTGAGGAATCGGCAAATACCAGAAGTTGATGGTTGGTATAGGCGAAGAACTTTTGCCTTAGACAGGACTAATTCTGTAATTAGTTTGTACCAAAAGATAATACTAAGAAAACACCATTAGGGTATTTTCATCAATGATTTTCTAAAGCAAAATACATGAGAAAGTTAATCAGAAGAGTCATCAAACAATAATCATCCAACTCAATAGTTGGAGTATCAATTTATGGATATATATATGTGAAGGTCACATAAACATATTCAGGTAAGAATTCATGAAAAATTTACCCACAAACAAATGCAATAAGAAAAATTAATAGGAAAAAGCAATTATCGCGAAAGAATGACACCTGATTACAACTGGAGATGAAGATGAAGATGGAATATGAGGAGGAGACCAGAAAGCTTGAGCATTGGAAGGACAAGAGGGTCGGCAAAGTAGCATTGCAGATGCAGCACAATTTTCAATACTTGTGAAATACCTAAAATACCCCAGACAACCAAAGTGACATTGACCGAAATGCCCTTGGGCGTCCGAAGAATCCCACACTTATTTAGAATGAGAAGATCAGAAGGAGTATTTACCAATAAATCAGCCTAGGGAAACTAAAACCCAAAGTCGGCGGTTAAGCCCAAAGCGACACCGTACAGTCCCTTTGAGCCCAGCCTTGTGTGTGTTCCTATCCCTTTTGCATCTTTCTCTTCAAAAAGATTCATAAAGATTGGATTTTTATTGATATTTTTGGTGAATAGACTAAAAACAAGAACATAGACAATCTTTATCCTGCTGGAGAATCTAAAGGAATCCATGGCGACTGACCACTCTGATGATTTAGACCAACTCCTTGACAGTAAGTATCATCACCCTTTTTGCCCATTTATCTATATGTATATCTGTTTTTATCTGTTTCTTGATTGCATACCTTAGAATTACATGTGACTGAATTGAATTGGGTAATTCAAAGCTACCCTTTTCCCCATTTATCTACAGCCTACAGGTATCTGTATTTAACTGTTTATTGGTTATGGCCTATGAGGTTATTCAAATGACCCTTTTCTTGTGTCCAAGAGTGTGGTCTAGTGGTCAATAAAGTGGGTTAGTAACCATGAGATCTCGGGTTCAAATTCAGTAGATACAAAAGTAATTTAGGCGATCTCTGTCCATTTGTCCTATAGTAGCCTTGGTGGATAGAGTTAGCTAGTACCTGTCGCGGCTGACAGGTATCTTGTGGAATTAGTCAAGGTGCGTGAGGGCCACATCTATCAACTTTTCTTTTACCCTTTTCTTGATTTCAAATTTTCAGGTGCTTTGGATGATTTTCAGAGCCTCAATCTCACTTCTGGTTCTCAAAGGTTTCTGCTTTCTCTTGTGGCATATATAAATTTACTTGTGTTTTAAGCTAATGGGGTTGAATTTTGAGTTTTGGGCTTAAAACGGGTTGCTTTTGATTGTAGAAGTGGAGATGGAGAGGAGAAGAAAGATAGTTCTTTTATGCCTGGTGAGGTTCAAGGGTTAGGGATGATGTTACCCGATAGGAATGCTAAGAAAAAGGGGAAGCAAAAGGCTTCTGGTGAGTCAAAAGACTCACACGTTGCCGAAGCTCTTGATAAGCTTAGGGAGCAGACTAGGGAGGCTGTTAAAGGATTGGAATCAGTGGCTGGGCCGAGACCTGGTGTAGAGAACATGGGGAATGATGCAATGATGGAGGAGTGGGTGAAGCAGTTTGAAGAGCTTTCTGGGTCTCAGGTATCTTGTCTTTACTGAATTTAGTTATTTTATTTATATGTTCGAACATAGAGACTGCAAAATATGTCTCTTCATGAAGATCCATAGTTGTGAGTTCCTTTTTTCTGGAATTCACTAGGAGGCTATGACATTTCATTTCTTGATGGTGGATTTTTTGTTTATGTTATCGTAATCTCTTTATTTAGTTTCACTAGAGTGGGTGTAGGTTGATACACTGATACGGTTTAGACTGTTAGAGAAACTATTGTGCTTTTTTTCATTGTCTTTCTTGTTGGGCATATTTAGCTTTTCTTTAAGTGGCTATCAAATGATTGTCTTGGTGCATCAGAATCCTGGGCAATGGATTAATTTGAATTTTCATTGTTACACCATGGTGTTAAACTTTCTAGATATTCCAAAGATGCTGTCTGATGTATCCAATTGGCCAACATCATATTTTCAACAATATAAACACTGCTTAAAGAAAATTAGTTGTATCTACTGATCTCTGGATTAAGTTAGCCTAATTAGAGCTTTTTACTAGCTGTGCGAAAACTTAAAAGTCACTTGATTGCTGTTGTATGAAACACTCTAAGCATCAAATAACAGCCATCCTTCTGAGGACTCATCAGGTGAATCCCATAATGTGATCCTTTAATAGACTTTATAATAGTTGGTTCTACTTCCTTTGCTTTAAAATCTCTGTGCGTAGCTTGATTGCCTATTTTAAACCAGCTGCAGATATGGATGTTGGTCTTTGGTTTTGCGTGAATGCTTTATGTCAGTTAGTTGCTTCCTCCTACTAATGCTAACTTAGTACACATGAATTGAAATTTTAGGACTAGTTGGATCATGGATGCTTGAAACAGCATGCTGACAATGAATAGTAAATATGAAGGCGGAGGCATGGAATTCTTGGGAGATGAATTAAAACTTGCATAAATTACTAAGACAGGGATAATCTGAATTTACAGCCAAGCCCTATAAGTTGTACAAAACATTTGTTTTCCAGAAAACTTAGGTCAGGCAATCAGGTAGTTTATGTCTGCAGTAGCAAGTTTTGATTAGGTATCCTTTAGTTTATACTGCTGTATAGATGGGAGAGGTTTCAATGAGATAGAGATTAGAGAATGATTCTGTATTTTTGAGGAATAACTTCTCTTTTCTAGTTATTTTTGTGGCTACGTAAGTTGGAACTCTATATAGGTTTTTCCTTACATTCCTTTAAACAAATATTCTCAGTGTGGGTACAAAGATAATTATTTTCTCATTCCTGGTGTATGTTTATGCAGCATAACTGTAACAGGGAGAGATAATAGAAATGTAGGATTTGTTTTTCACCCTGATGCTGATGTTTTCATCCCTGTCCAGTACATTCTCTGCGCTCTTCTTGCTAATCATTCACAGGGATTCTAGGGAGTTTGATCACTTAATAAATAAATATAAAAAGATAAAGTTAATGAATGTGTCCCTTATTTAAGGCTTTACTTTGTCAGGAGTTATTGTACTAGTATATTTTGGAGATCGTAAACCACTTCTTGTTCTATATGTTCCAGAAGGTGACACATGATAAACTAAACATAAAGCCTGAAAATTGTAAAAATGACTTCTTCGCAAGAGTCTGCTCCTTTTATTATAGAGCATCTCTTCATGTCCTGAAAACATCCAATGGCTGTTCCTATCTCCTCATTCAAGTTTAGCTTTAAAGCTAACTGGCAAAATACTTTGAATTTTAGAAATAGTTCACTTATTTCAAGAGTGCTAGTCTGGATTAAGTTGGATGTTTGGAAGCTGCACTGAAGGGTCAAGATATCTCTCTCCTAGCAGTGAATGAATTTCACAGCTTTGGACATGCATTTGAATTTCTTGGTCGAGTGTCACTTGGAAGAGATTAGTAGGTAGTTAAGTGTTGTGTTGCTTTTCCTTACATACTAGTTAGTCGTAGTATTACTCTTGTAGTTTCTTGTCATTTGATTTCTGTTACTATTTGTTGTTTCTTGTACTTCAATTATCAGAGTATTTTGTTGTAGTTACTGCTCCTTTTTTTCAAATTGCTTTGTCATGCTCTCCACTTCGTCATTTCTTTTTCGATTTGCTTTGAATTGCTTTTCCTTGAGCCGATGGTCTATCGGCAACGACCTCTCTACCTCCCAAGGTAGGGGGAAGAGATCTTTGAGGTTTCTTTTTCCTTTCACATGTCTCATTACGCATCATGTCTTATACCATAGCTTTTCACTTGCTTGAAGTGGATGTATAATACTTTTGTCTGATTCGTAGGACATGGAGTCTATAGTTGAGACCATGATGCAACAGCTTTTGTCAAAGGAAATTCTTCATGAACCCATGAAAGAAATTGAAGATAGATATCCCAAGTGGTTGGAAGACAACAAAGTTAAGTTAAGCACTGAAGAGTATGAACGTTACAAGAAACAGTATGAATTTATAAGAGATCTGAACAAAGTTTATGAAACCGAACCCAGCAACTTCAACAAAATTGTAGAGCTTATGCAGAAAATGCAAGAATGTGGCCAACCGCCAAATGATATTGTTCATGAGCTAGCGCCAGACTTCGATATATCTTCTCTTGGACAACTGTAAGTCCTCTAATAGTTTCAAGATTTTGTTCATATCAAGTTAGCTACATATTGATAACTCAGTTGCCGTTAAAGTTTAGAGTTGCCACATCATTTTTGAAAAATGGACTCAGTTCAAGAGTAGATTAGCATTATAATCAGTTAACTTTGTGGCTCGGGGATACACATAAGGTAAAAGCTTTTACAATACGAAAAAGAATAAGGATATAGAGTCTATCTAGACAAACATATGCCAAATTACTAGTATTTTTTTTTTGGGATTTGCGCCACATAGGGTCCATTTAGGGGAAGCGCTACCTGTCAAGGATTTTTTTCATATCCAGGTCTTGAAACCGAGACCTCTGGTTAGGGGAGGAGCAGCCCCGCTTTAGATTTTGTATGAATTATATGCATATTTTTATCATCAAGAATGTTTGAAGATGGAATGTGAGAACTATTTGATATTTTATATTGAGCTAAATTTCCTTATGGTTTTGCAGATCCCCAGAGATGTTGGAGGGCCAACAGAACTGCTCCATCATGTAATAGATAATAACCCTGTCTCTAATGACCTGCTGGCTCCTTAATTTTCTTTTGTCACAATTTGCATAGAACATCATTTGTTTTTGCCTGAATTTTACTTATGGTGTTATTACTCATCTCTTAATATCTCTATGCCATTTTCCTTCCTTTTTGGAGATTTACCCGGTGTGAGATATCACATTGTTCGAGGAACTCTAGATGTTGTGCGATATAACATTGTTCATATTCTCTATTAGGCGCACAAAATGGTTGTGATTCTAAAAATGGTGGAATAAAATGATGACAAACATGTTGATTTCGTTGCTTTCGGAGCCATAAAGGACTATCTAAATTGATTCGCTTGAGCTGATAAGCTCTAATTGCATCATAGGAACTAGAAAAAAGGGGTTCTTCCGTACATTTTGAGCGAGTATCGTCATTTTTATTATTTGGGTATTTTTTTTGCTATTACATTGATGATTATTCACTTACTTTAATACTATAGAGTCCATTAAGCATACCTTGCGTTGATACGTAAACGGGATTCCGATACAAGATTAATATGAATAGATTCCAAAAAAATAGATTACTATCACTTGCTTTATAAATGCCATTACAATCATTTTCTTTTCTATATAAACAAAAAATGAATGGAATTAAAGAATTAATTAATAGACAACATAATTATTTTTTTCAAAAAATTGTTCAAGCGTCTGATGGGTCAATCCAATGGCGTCCATTAACAAAACTCTTGGCTAGAAACTTATGGGCCGTATCGTAATCCAGTTCACGGGCCCATGATACACCTTTCACTGCTGCTGCTCCTGGACCTGAACATTTGTACACTCCAAAAAATGCTGTTCTGAAAAGAGGAATTTTGACATATAAGTACAAAATCGACACAATACGCTTCATCGATTCAAACTGAAATTTTTGTGTCCCTACTGTTACATACGATTCATGGGAAGATAAAGAAATAGAGCGAACCAAGTACCTATGTTTTTTTCCTTTCAAGGAAGGGAAAAAATGACATAAACATAAAGCATTTGCTTGAAAAGGGAAAAGTGCACAAATAGTCGATCTTGATATCACCATTTAAAAAAATTAGCAAGTCCCGTTTGATTTAAGCTCAATTTTTTATATTCGATATTCAAAACTCACTTTAAACATGCAATAAATAGTCTTACTTGTTCTTGTTGCTGACGTGGTCCATGTCATCCCAGCCATCGTGGGCCACAACGTCATCGAAGTATGTGTACGAATAGACAATTCTTGAGTACTTGCCCATAGCACGGCCCACATAAAGTGGGCCTGACCCAGTAACCCTACAGCCCAAGAATGCAAATCCAGTCTTCTCATCTGGGGATTTTCTATCTTGGGCTGCAATGGACCCAAATCTGCTGGCAATTGAATGTAACTCACAGTTCTGCACCAACACAAACAATAATTTGGACAGTTAATAAGAATTAATTACTATATACAAATTATAAAAATTACATAAATATATAACTTAAAATATCATAATCTCTAAAATTTCATACCATTTAAAAAAATTACAAAAATTCCTCTCGGATACATCCCTTCCCTCGCAGATACATTTGTGAGCTATGTATCCACAGATTTCCGGATGTATCCAAGAACCTATAATTTTAAGAGGTTTTTGTAATTTGAGAAAGAATAGGAATAAGATATAATTAACTCTTAACACTGTGGAATTTATGTAATTTTTACTAAAAATTATGAATACATTATTGTGAGTATTAGTTTTAGTGAAAAAGGTAAATATAACAGTTTGAGATGATTTTTTTTTTGTTTGAAATGAAATAATAGTGATTATGACAGTTTATTCTATATTCTACCCTATCTGCTATCTGTTTCAATTTATTTGTGCTATTTTGACTTGATACGAAATTATTATTTTTTAAAATTTTATGATTTTAAATTAACAATATATTAACTATATAAAAATATTCATTAATATTGTGATCTTAAAAATCGAAAGTAGAAATTTTTGACTGCCAGGTAGACATTAGCACTTGGTACCCTACTAGCTAAGTAGTACAACTCATACAATTATTTTTTTGACGTAAATAATACTAATTAATACTCTTTTCATATTTTGTTTTACCGCAGAAGCACGCAAAATTAAAGTATACTATATATAATACTAATTTCTAATTAGGCGTGAACTTTTAAATAATGGAAAAAAGTAATCCTCCTTTTATTCAAGATACAGACATCAAGACCAGACAAAGATTCCAGCTTTAGCAAATCTACGCAATTATCTCACGCTTTTGAAAAATAAATAAATTATTATACTATTATCTTCTTCTTATATACTCATCTTTTTCTATGCAAACAAATATTTTAAAACAAATTGTCTTATCTCATGGAGTCAGGTGAGACGAAAAATTTCACAGTATATTTAAGGTTAAAATTATTTTTTATGTATATTTCGTATGTTATTATTTTATATTTTGAATTCAATGGTGAAAATTCTAACTCCGCTCTGCTTATACTTTAAATAAATTTTAAAAAATTACATTGTATATATAAAATACGGGAAAACAATAAAGTGGATGTGTGTACCTTATACATAGAGCGCCCATTGCCAAAAATGAAGTCAATAGAACCCTCAATGTAACATTCTTTGAAGTAATGGCGGCCGGCGTCGTCACAAAGAGTGTCTTGTGCACCGTAAAATCCACAGCCGGAGAAGTAAGCTTTGTCGCCGGAGATTCGAAACGCCACTGCTTGCCATCCTTGCATCCCTGGCAATGGTGCTGGTGCTGTGTTCTACAAAAGAATTATAATAAGAAAATAAGAGACTTTTTTGTGACAGTTTTTAATACTGTGGTTGCATAATAATTGTACGCAGGTATATTTTTTTCAAGTTCATCTGAATTCAATAATTTAGTTTGACTCAAACGTATATTAAAAAAAATATTAAAAGGGTAAATTCCGAGCTCAAGACCATAATGTTGGTAAATGCCAGCAAGGATTTATCTAATTATGTATATAGTGTAATTGACATTATTAAGGCAATTATTTAATTTATTATGGAAAATTGTTTTACTTATTTTTTAGATAACTTGATAGTATAAAAATCCAGGTATATATCTAAACTAACAACGGAAGATAAAGTTTAACGAGGTTGAGTTTTTCAAATATTCTCCAAAATATCTAAAAACACACTAAGATAAATATCAATAATAAAAAACTTATAACCTAGAAAGAAAACAAAAAAAATATAGTAAACTTTTTTCTTTCGACTCAATTTATGTAACACTCTTTACATTTTAACTTCTCTAGAAAAAAAAGACACATTATTATACTACTATTTAGAAACTTGCATGGTATTTATAGCTAGATAATTTTCTAAAAAAATGTTTTCAAAAGCGCAAGTTTCAATTTTGTTTTTTCCGCTTAAACTTCAAACATTATCACATAAATTAAGATGAGTGATATAATATTAAGTGAAACTACAATTATATACACCCTTCGTTCACTATTAAAAAAGTTATTATTTATTTTTCTTTAATATATAATGGACAAACTTAAATGCCTTCTCCCATTGGTCCAAACTCAAAATTTTATGATATTATTCTCTATCATGCATTATGATCTAGTTCTGTATTTTTCTTACTTTGGCCACACACAACATAGAGACAGGCAAAATTAATGCCCCTTCTCCCTCTATCTTATCTTTAACGGTCAAACCCATTAATTATTTTTTTCTTCCCTTCATTAGAGTTCAATTAAATTTTGATTCATGCCAAAAAGTTTTACATTGGGAGATAAAACAGTCTCTAACCAAAGCGACTTCATACCTATGAGTGACTCAAACTTAAGACCTCTGATTAAAAATAAAAAAATACTTACTACTCCACCACAACCCACAGTCAAACCCATTATATTGTGCTGTCTACACACTGCACACACAATATTACAATAAAACAACATAAGTTCAACTTTAAAATTTTGCCAGAAAGAAACAAACAAAAAATGACAGATATAAGAAAATGACTTATCATATATTATATGTATATATAAAAATAAAATAAAATATACTTACTTTGAAGCTAATATTTCTAGCTGAAAAATAACTAGCATAAACTGTAACAGATGCTGTTTGATATGTACGAAGCTGTTGTCCATTTGCTCCTTTATCACTTGCTCTATCATGCCATTCTATTACTGTTACGTCTCTACCTGCTCCTTGAAATGTTATGTATGGCTTTGTTTCTGGGACCACCACTTTTTCACTGCACCACAATTAAAAAATAAAATAAAAATATACGACATATTTTTCTTTTTAGTCTCGACAAATATCTTAGATGTTTTTTTAATGTACCACGTAATTTGGGACGGGTATATATATAAAGAAAGCGACACATGTGACCTAGAAATTATCCATAACAGCAAAGATCACAAACTATAACATCTTCATTTTACGATTATAATGATTTATAACTATATAAATATATAAGATAAAAGAGCACTCTTTTTGATATTTTTACTTGTCTATTATACTTTTATTTTTTCTTGTCCTCTTTAGCATATAAAGGAAATTTTATTTTTTTTTAAGTTTGTTCTCATCATCAACTATTCATCTTTTCAAGTTCATTGAGACTATACACTAATTATAATGTGTATTATAGTAAAATATAGTACATTTTATGCATTAAAAGAAAGTGCAAAAATTATTGTGGACAAAAAAAATTAAATGAGGAAGTAAGAGACACCCGTGACCTATAGAAAGATATATGTACGAAACAATATGTTCACGTACTTGGACAAATAAAAATAAATGTCCCTCCATTATTATATACTCATATAATATAGATACTAATTGCACATGGTAAATAATTAATATAAGGAAAATTCGTATTATAAATTTTTAAGTGTCCTGCATTGACCTTCAATTAAGAAAGGTGTGAATCATTAAATACACGTCTTTAATGAAAGAACGATTAATTTTTATACAAGACAATGGATCGTAAACTTTATTATATTATCTAACTACTTAAACGATAGCCTGAAAAATTAAAATACGTTACGTTACCTGTTACAAGCAGGAAAAATCTATAACCTATATATATACGTGAAATTTAATTTATGATAGTGTATATAACTTAAACGCTTACATATAATAACCGGGGCAAATGTCAATAATGATATTCATGTTGTTATTTTGAGGAATTGAGTCCACTGCAGCTTGAACCGATTGGTAATCACCGAAACCGTGAACGTTAACGGAGATATGTCGGGTACCCGATGGCCCGACCCATTTTCTGGGGCGATTTTTAACGGAATTTGAAGGTGACGGAGTAGTACTGCTAACTGAATCTGCATGAAAAAATAAGTAATTTAGGAAGAAAATAGTGAAAGTAAAATAAGAATTAATGAAAACAGTCATTAATTAAATTATAATAGTATTTAAATGATTGAGAAAGAATGTGATGAGCTGAGAGAGAATATTTGTGGAAGTAGAGAAGAATGTTAAAGAGTGAATGAAGTATATATATATGTGGAACCTGTAACGGTCATATTTTGTGTGTTGAATGTGTTAATGTGTAAAATAATTAATTTGGAAGTATTTTATAATGTGCGACCATTTGCTCAAAAGTCAAGAAGTTGGACTCTTATATTTGTTCCCATCATTTGTAACTGAGATTTCTGTGCTGATTACTGATTAGCAGTAAAAAGTAACACTATTTTAAAAAGCAAATGAGAAAAAAGAGACTTTAGTAGTGCTTTTCCTTTGATGGGGACATTCGGCTAATTTTGTTTATCAAGACTAGAAATATTAGCTAAATGTTTGGTTAGCGTTTGACTCCAAATTTCTAAATATTCTTGGCAAATAATATTTAGGTCAAGTTTTTGGGCTACGTGTTTTGCCCCAAGTTTTCTCAAAAATATTTGATTATTTTAGAAAAATATGATTATATCCAAGAGTTTTTAAAACTATTAGAAATATCCATAAATTTATATTATCTATTTATAGTGAATATATTCCGTTAAAAAATAACTTTATAACATAATTGATAACAATCAACAACAACAAAATAACAATATAGGCAATACAATACATTAATCGCATATTCAAATTTGTCATTGATTTTGTTATAATTATAATCTATTAAAAAAAAAATAATCAATTTTGTCACTCAAATTAGAATTCAAACTTTTCGGAGAGGGTGGTAACAAATATTAGTTGTAATTAATAAATAATGGGTATTTTTTTATAAAATATAAAAGTTTGGTGTATTTTTGATTTTTTTTAAATTTTCAAATATTAGAACTTGGCTCAAATACTAGTTTTTTTTAGTATTTGCAAACTTGGGATACTTGACAAATATATTTACCAAGTTATATGACCAAACCATTTCCCAAGTTTTTTCCAAATCTTCTCCAAGATTTCATAATTCTCAACCACTTGATTAATCAACTATGTTACAATACATTTGGGTACTCACTTGATTGTTATGTAATTTTACTCCTCTATTTTAATTTATATGACGTAGTTTGACAGGACGCAAAATTTAAAGAATTCTTCCATAACATTTGTGTGATATTATAAAACTTTAAAAAAATTATTTTGAATCTACCATATATTTTTGTGACTATAAAAATTGTTCATTGAGAACAAAGCAAGAAGTTTAAAGTTAAATTATTCTCATATATCATTCTTATTGGGACAAATTAATAAGACAGTGTTACAAAAATTAGAGCTTGATCATACAGTAATAGAATATAAGTAAGTCGGATAAACTTAAGGAATAAGACTGTGTACATAACATAACACTTTTTTTCAGGATACACTCTTAAAATTATATTGAATATATTATTATTATATAAATATAAAATATAAATAATTGTGAGTAGTTACTTTTGAATTTTAATTTTCACACTTCAAGATATAGTACATTTCATAACTAGAAAATAAATTTAGCCTCCAAAAAAGATAATTGAATCACTTTTTAAGTAACTTATTCAAGTCATTAATTTTCTGTTATAAAGACATAGAAATGGCTGCTACCTACCAGTTAGAGACTCAGAATCATCGAATACCAGATATGCATGTCGTCAATTCTACAACTGTCTGTATACATAAATGTTTTTTTTCCTTTTCAATTTAGTGAAATAATCATAAAAGTGAATATAATTATTAACTCACTATTTTTAAAAATTACCTCTTGACTAACCTTGACAGTTATACGCAACCGAGACGCAATCGTGACATATAAATTTTGAGGTGTGGATATAATTATTTTGTAAGATGTGGAGTGTTCAACTAACAAATTGTAAAGATGAGTTGAGGTGTCTAGATACACATTCTCAGATCGAGTTAAAATATTTAGTTATTGTATCTATGTATTATGTGTCTTAAATAAACGTTGATTATGAACAAAGTATGGCACAAATTATTTAGCTATTAATCATTCTGAGTTTAGGGATAAATAAAATGTTGAAACGGTCATTTTATTAGGCATGCAGCTGCATGTGGGGGAAACATAGGTTTAATAGTAATGGTGGTCTGCATGAAGGGAAAAAATGGTCCTAGCATGGCCTATACAATTTTGTACTTATATAGTAGTTGCTGTCACTATGTGGAGACCCACTATGAGATTTTATAAATAAATTTGTGTTTATCCGCATTGGAGCTCCAACCAAAGCTAGATATTGTAGGGCTTAGTCTGGGAGCGGCGCTCCTATTAAAATATTCTTTATATTAAAGCTTGAACTCGAGATCTCTGATTAAAGGTTGATCAATCCTATCTCTTAAGTATTATTTTAGTTCCTTCTAATACGAAGCAAAATATATTTAACCATCAATTGATTGAAATATGTTTTTTTTTAATTCTTATTTGAAAAAAAAAACTAGAATAATATTACTGTCGAATAAAAAGTAACAATATATGTTTAACTTAATACATGCTTAATTAACTAAGTGGTGGGATAATTATTAAATTGGAGGAAAAAGGACAAATATATCCTCAAACTATCGTAAATAGTATGCAGATACCCTCCGTCATACTTTTGGGAGATTGGTGCCCCTACCATCCAAAAACCAGAGCATATATGTCCTTCACTCTGACGAAAGACTAAATAGGGATACGTGGCGCAATCTTTTCCGTCGATCCAATATTTAATAAATGTCGGATCTGTGGATTAATTATGACACATGTATGTTCGTTAGTATAAATGATATATATGCACTAGTTTTTGGACGGCAGGGGCACCAATGTCCCAAAAGTATGACGGAGGGTATCTGCATATCATTTACGATAGTTCGGGGTGTATTTATCTTTTTCCCTTATATTGGAACTTATGACAAACAAATGTATGAAAATTACAAGCAAAGCGATCAAAAGTGTATGTTTGAATTAATTAAAAATAAAATACATTTAATGAGATATTACAAACACTAAAATAAAAACTTAGCAATAACTAATAACTGGGGACCAAAAATGTTATGATCCCTTTTTTTTTAATGTTCATTGAAATGGGCCCTTCGAATTTAAAAGAGTTTTTTTTTTTGAACGTTGGAAAAATGGAGGAACTTTACCACACAAAAAGGGCATTGAGACAAAAACTCCTAACTTGTATAAAAATTGATCTTTTTTTCAAAAGAAACAAGAAAGCTATTTATGATGGGATGTTGATTTTGCTTGATTATAGGATGTAGGCCCTCATATCATTGAACAAATAATTAAAAGGCGATGAAATCTTGTTTATTAACCAAACAATATTTTTGGTGTAATCTTACAAATTAACATAAAAATATTCTTATGTTTATATGATAAAGCTATAATTCTCGATAGAATCTTGTTTATTAACTATTGAACAATAAAAAGTGATACGTGTGTAGAATGAATAAACACCAACTATCTTGTCATGTTTTATTCCATAGAACAAAAAAGGATGTCTCTCGTCATATTATTTTGCATCAAACAAATCTTCAGACTTCTAATATGAATAAAGTGCCTTATCGGTCTTTTTTTCGTTTAAGACATTTTTGTTTAAATTTCATCTTCACATTAAAGCAGAATACGATTATTAGTTTTGAAATTTTTGGGTCATTTGTACTTTTTGTTCTTATTCTTTAACTTTTGTCCCTCGTATAACAAGTAACTATTTTTGCGAGGCATAAATTTATATTTTCGTGATCCTTAAAAGTTTGAGATTCAATAGATATAAGTTCAATTGGTAAAAGAACAAAAATCAAAAGACTAGTCTGTTCGATGATAAAAATGAAAGACCAACCATTTGAAGACGGTTCGTGCAGTATCATCCTCATTTCTTCCTTCTTCTTGTGGGTTATTGTTGGATTATCAGAAGCCCAAGCCCATCAATTCAAGCATTTTGTACACATGTTATGGTATTTGAGGCCCAAGCCCACTTACCTGGACAAGGCCGGTCCAAATCTCTAGGCTGATTTGCATAAATGCTCCTTTTTAACTCACTATTTAAATTTTGTCCCTATTTTTCATTGTTGTAAACATGTACCCCTTTCTTAAATGTTTCTTAATCATACAGATAAAACATTAGACTGTTACCTAAAGTTTGAGCAACTTACAATTTTTTAGACCATGATCTTACGTTTTCTCATACAAATTTCAATTTGCACCAAGAGGATTTTTATTCCGTGGTCTAAAAATACTCTATCTGTTATAAGAAAAAACATAAAAGAGGGTAATTTACTAAATAGGTATCCGAAAAAAGTAACAACGAGTAAAAAATTCTGAATTTTGTTTGACTAATGCATTTGTTGCTGGAAAGCTAACAGTAACAAAATTCAATTTCCAAGTATAACACATACTTACAACAAGTTCATCCCATTTTTTACATTTTCTAGTTCATATAAGAATTTGTAACATATCAAAGAATTCCTTTAGCTTGTATAAGAGCACAAGCACACGTCCCAAGAAAAAAATATCCCCTTTTTAATATCTTCCAACTTTCAAATTTTCCATTTCATCAATACAACTTGTTGAAACCAGCAGGTGCAGCAGATTCACTCAACTTAGGCAAGAACCCTTCCCTCTCAAGTGAAACATTAAGACAAGACATTATTTTCACCAATGCTGTCCATGCCACGGGGGATGCACAAAACGCGTACGCGAATACAGCCAATGCTCTTACAATACCATCAGAATACCAAGGATAAGCCATGACCAGAAGTACCCCGAATATTCCTAGCCATGGCACGAGAACAGGCAGCATTGGCAACAAGAATGTGTTCATTGCTATACATGATAGCGCGAAAGAGCCTAGTAAGTAGAGACCCCACCCGATGAGTGGATGAACCGTGTGAGGTATCAAGAAGAAAGGGATAATGTAGGCTGCAAGAATGGACCATATCGCGATCAGCTTTAGGCCAGTTCGTATTAGGAAGATGCTCTTGGTGTTTTCACGTCGATAGCACAACTTAGATAAGTTGGGACGTGCTACGCGTGTCATTACAATTATTCCAAGGTATAGTACAGTTTGGATCAGCACTAGTGGCCTCTCTGCATCATACCTGCCAAATGCCAAACATATTAAACTTTGATGAATGTACTTCAGCAAGCACTCGCAACGTTCACAAAAAAGGGTGATTTCAGCTGATGACAACGATAACAGCAACGATATGAGGGAAAATTCAGGACATTATAGTCCAAAAAGAGCTCAAATGGAGCGACATGGATAGTTAGGATTCATATACATGACATTTTTTATTGATATTTTAAAGAGTGCAATGGTCAATCAAGGAAAATCTTTGACATATAGTCCAGACAGAGCTTAAATGAAATGATATGAACAGTGAGAATTGATATAACCGACCCCAACTTAGTCACAATTCAAAGTTGCTTGTAGTACAGACATATCAAAAGAGAGGATTTTCGTCTTACCCTAGAGTTTGAAGTCGTTGTTCATGCCACTGGATGCCTAAAGGAAGGACAGGCCACGACCACCAATACCACGGCTTTAACCATGGTGCACCGGGGAAAGTAATGACACTATTAGGTCCACATGGTACCGACCAATGAAGCCTGAGATCTACAAGAGTTAAAAGAAAAAATCAGTATTAATTTCTCTGCTTTAGAAATGTGCATTGTGGAATATCACAAACGTTGTCTAACAAAAACTACGCGATCACAAACTTACAATAATAAGAGGCGTCCATTTGGTAACCAAGAGGTAGTCGATAATTCCCCTGGAGCTTAGTACCATTAAGGGAAGGATGAAACATCGGCTGATCAAGCAAATCTGGGAAGTATGCTCCAATAAAACCTTGATCCGCGCCATCTGCGTTGTCCATTCCAACCTTAAGCTGATTAAGCATGTCCTTGAATACAATTGTTGATGGCTGCAATTCAACGTTTATAAGTAACTTGTATAATTCACCTAATACTTCATAGTTCGCGGAGAAAAGTTGTTACCTGCAATACAAAGAGACCTGTATGGAATATGCAGGGGTTGATGAATACTGCACAAAATTGTCCACATTGGAACAATTCATCTGTTTTCTGGAGGAAAAGGTTGTCTGCATCGAGCATGACGACTCTTTCATAATCTGTTAAGCTCCACGCGTAAAGTTTGTTCATCGTTAACTTGAATCTCAAGTTAAAATTGGATTGCCCTTTGTATGGATTGTTCAAATTTTCAACTCTCACTACCTTTGCACCATCTTCCTGCTCTCTGCAAATCAAACAACATACAATGAATAATTTTTCTCCAATGAAGATTCACATTTCTATTTTGTTATGATCCACATTGAGAAACTACTTTTCTCTCCGTTTCAATTAGTTGTCGATCTTACTTTCCTTTTAGTCCACGTGACATGTTTAAGATCACAAGATTAAAAGACATGTTGATACATTATGCACATACTTAGTTTTAAACCACAAGATTCAAAAGTTTTCTTTACTTTCTTAAACAACGCGTCAAGTCAAAACCAGACAAACAAATTGAAACGTAAGGAGTACTAAACTTGGTTGAAATACAGTACAGAGAACAGACATTTCAATAAAGAAAGCTGTGACATGTAACTACCACACTTAGTTATAGTACATAGGAATGTTAATTTGAACCCACAGCAAAATGTTGTCAACTTTTAGGTAGGAATAGACATTTCAACTATTTGATACTTCCGTCCATTTTTAATTGTCAGGATTTCATTCTTTAGAGTAAAACTAGGGATAAGGCATAAGTACCCCTAGACTATGATCGAAATTTCAGAGACACACCTTAACTAAAATAAGATCCTATTACCCCCTAAACTCATTTTTTTTAAAATTTTGTACAACTTTTGTCTTACGTGGCACACTCCGTGACTCCACGCAATTGAGGCGTGTGAGAGATATTTTGATGTCACATAAGCCAAAAAGGTATACATCTTTATTGACCTGACCAGGAAAAAAACAGTTTTTCTATTTTTTATGAATTTACAAAAAATGGGTTTAGGGGGTAATAGGACCTTAGTTTAGTTAAGGTGTGTCTCTGAGATTTCGGTCATAATTTAGAGGGGTACTTGTACCTTTTCCCATCAAACTATAAGAACTTTGACTAATATTTTACGATATATTTTTTCATCATATTGATATGAACAAAATTACAATTTGTAATTCTTTTCGTATAGTTTTTTAATATCTAAGTGGAGAAGTGTAAAATAGATATATTATCGGTAAAGTTTTAAATTAAATACAAGGTTTAGCAACCAGTCTATTTCTGAACAAGTTTTTTTGTCTGTTTAGACTTTTAAACATACATATGGAAAGCTATTTTTAACTACTTGGTCTGAGTTAAGTGGCAAAAATTAAGGAATTTTTTTAAATTTTTTTTTTTCATATTTTAGAAAGTACTTGTTTGTACTTGGCTAATCAATTTCAGAAATACTTTTGTTAATACTTGATCAGTTGCGATTTGGGTTTGGTGGTTCCAAAAGTGCTTTTGGAGAAAAAATATTTTTTTAGAAACTGAAAAACAATTTTTGTTACTACTCGGAAACACTTGTTCTCTCAACTCTATAAAATAATTATTTTCAAAAATACTTTTAGCCTCCTAAAAGTAATAAACTAGTTTTGGGACCCACCACTAAGTTAGGGCACTTGAACAGGATGTCTAAAAGAATTAGCAAAGGCAATATTATATAAGTTAAGACACATAGAACTTTAGAAAACACAAAGTGGCAAATCTACTTTAAACCAAATTAGTGGGCTTAGAGATAAACCATTAACAAACAAATCAAAAAAAGACATCCTTTGTCTAATCTCTATGAAGTGAAATCATCATTATCCCTCTCATAAACTAAAAGATATTAACTTGTTGGATAGGCTCTGTATTATTTTTTTTAATTATTTATAATTGTCTTTTAGACGATTTAATAGTTTAAAGAATTATAAAAATTATACTACTAATTGGACCAACACCAATGATTCAACTATCATTTAGAGATGTGTTCAAAATTTAAAATTTATAATTTTAAATATATTTAATGAATTTATAAACACACTTATATTAGATGATAGATTAATATTATTGAATTTTGTCAACTCTGTATCATATATGGTGTATCCGCCTTTGTTATCATTGTAAATGATATTAGACCATCTTCGTCCTTATCCCTTCAAGTTATAATATTCAACAATAACATATACAAGTATTTATATAAGTAGGTTATGAGGAAAGTAATATGTACGTGATTTACATTACTTCCAAAAGATTAAAGTAAGGAATCAGATGAATGGAATCATTATTCATAGAATTTCGAATAGTATATCCTAGAAGCAACCAATTAATTCATGCACCCAATGAAATGACTTATTAGTTTGATTAACAAAAAAAAAAAAAAAATTATCAAAAAAATAAATGAAAAAAATATGCACGTTCCTGTGCCAAAGACCTTTCATGCCAACTATATCTTTGAAATCAAAAGCTAGTAAACGTCTTTCTCCATTTTTAAGACAAAATAGCTTTGACCAAACTTCTTTCTGTTTTTGTTTGGATGATAATTGAGAAATCTCCGAGAATCAGTAATATATTATTAAGGTTGGAATTGAAATTTTGAATTTATGAATTTTAATTTTTTATGAAAAAATCTTAATGAATTTTAGGTAAAATATTTATAGCTATTAAGAGGTTTGTTAATACAACACACATGGTTTAGATTAAAGTTAGTGATTTTGCCAAATTCATAAGCAACACTATAGTTTCAACCCGGCACATTGTTCAAACTTGGTGGATGGTTGACTCACCCATCTTTAATTCAAAGTATTTGTGAATTTGAATTCGTGGCATGGACCTAATTTACCTATCACATCCTATATACAATTATTACTAAATCAAAAAAATTATGAATTCTATATTTTAAAAAAGACAAACAGTACGTCTCTAGGTAAATTATTTATACCTATTATACAATTTACTATTAATGCTCTTGGGTTATGCCAAACTTGTAGACAAAATTATAATTTCATCCCAATGCACTATTTGAAATTCGATGGACCCGTCTACCTTTCTAAAATTCCAAACTTTTGCTAAACATAAACTTTGAACTCATGGCGTACAGACGTACCTTAATACGAGTGAATTAACTCCTACCACTAGATCAAATTTCAAGAGAAGTTGTGTCAATATAAAATTAATTATTTTTTCTCATTTTATTCTTAAAAGTAATTATTTTAAAAAACTATAAACAGCTCAATAGAATAAAAAATATTTAATGAGGCAAACTTATATCTTAAAACAGAAATAAGGATAGTTAAGATATAGTTTTGTCTCATTGAATATGGATGTGTCATCACCTCATAATGAAATTGCTTATAAGAACAACTAATATTAAAAGTAAAATGAAAGAATAAAAAATATTCCTTAAAACTTCTAAGACAAATAATTTAAGACAGTCATTTTGCGAAACTTAAACGATAATTTGAGACTAAAGGAGTATAAAAGACAAACGCGTATAATATGCTGGCAAAATCAAGAGGGATATTACTTATTAATTTCTTAATTATACTATGTGACCTAATTCAACGACTTTTAAAACCATTTATTAGATGAAAAAAAGATGATGAAAATAGAATTGACCTATTCATACTGTATATGATATTTAATTTCTTCTTAGCATCATTAAACTTCCACTGCCGTTTGAC
Organism: Solanum stenotomum; assembly: GCF_019186545.1. Lineage (NCBI taxonomy): Eukaryota > Viridiplantae > Streptophyta > Magnoliopsida > Solanales > Solanaceae > Solanum > Solanum stenotomum. The sequence continues at coordinate 53,331,501 of NC_064291.1, forward strand.
AAAAGTTTTGAAAATTCTATTGTACTTGATATAAACAAGACTCTCACCCGTAAAGACCGTAATAGAGTGATATGTATTCCATTATTCTTAATCAGAGATGTCGAGTTTAAATTTTTTTAAATATAAAATCATTTTTATTAAGAAAGATTTTATTCTTTATATGAAATTTTCTAATAATTTTTAAATTTAATCAAACTCTAAAGTAAACCCTTGTTAAAAAATCTCCTTCTATTTTGAGTTTTTGACAACCTTGTGGACATGACCAAATTTATGTGGGCCTTCATAGACCCCAATGTGCAAGCTCACTGCCCATCTGGCAAATTAATGCTTAAAAAATTCAATCAAAATTTTATTCAATTATTAAAAATCAGTAAAATTTTGTCTAGTACGATGTTACACCGGCCAACACCGAAAGAACTATAGATTTAAACTTTTCTCTAATTCCCCGATGACTAATTTAATCGAAAAATGTACAAAACTTAAAATTCGTTCGATAACGAATTCATTCCCCTACATTTATCTACTATGTAATGTCTTATTTTACGTATGATTAAAAATTCACGTGTTTTTAATAGTAACTTCCGTAAATATAAGAACAGAGGAATTTGAACTTACAGAGTTCGGACCCAATGAAGAGGAACATCGAGAGAAGCAATAACGACGAGATCGGCGTCGACGCCGAGCCGGGAAAGTGATCGTAGCATGACACGTGTCGCGACGTAGAATTCATAATCTCTTGGTGTTCCCATATACATCATGGTAGCATAGGCATTTCTATGCACTCCTTTACTCGCCGGCGTCGCCGGCACTCCACCAATCGTCGCCGGAACTCCGGCAACCACCGTCGTTAAAGCTAAAATTAAAATCGAAATTAGTAACTTCAATTTCCCCATAAAAAACCGATCTTTTTTTTTCCCTTTTTGGCCCCTCGATAAATTTTAAGAAACTCCAAAAAAGCTAATGATTCTCATTTATAAGGCATTTGGTTCTATCCTTTAAAAGGGTGATAAAAGGTTCACCGGAAAATCAAGATTCCGGTGTAAAATGGTTAAATTAGCCTTAACAGAGCAAATCTTGATCAATCTCAGCAATCGGAAAAACAAGATTCCGGCTTTGCTTGTTATATCTTTGTGCTTTTTGGTATTTTGGGGAAAAAAATAGAAAGTGATTTGAGGGTTTAATGTATTGAAAGGGTTGAGGACTTGTATAGAAGATTAAAGCCAAGATGAACCAGCTTTTATAAGGTTTTTTTTTATTTATTTAACATTGATAGATATTTTTATTATAATTTTGAGTATGCATATCTAGATATTTGAACTCATTTTTATTGTGTCACTTAAATATTCTAACTTATGAAATGATTATCTAGATACTTCTAATATTTATGTATCACATCAAAGTTTGTGAGATATACAATGAGTATAATTTAAAGTGTTTAGTTGTTACTTGCTAGTTGAGATCAAATTAAGTTGTCTAGTTATGAAATTTCGAGGTGAAATATTTACTTATCAATATTTGTTTTAGGATTTTCAGATATACGTCGATAAATTTATTTTATGGATAAGTATTATGAACTTGTTTCAACAATTCATCACGAAAACGAATAATAAGATTGAACTCTTTTTTCTTTTTATGCCTTATGATAATGATTCCTCTAATATTATGACGGGACCCTCGATAGTTCATAGTTCAAAACTATACCTATTTTTAAGTATGTGGCTATCAACTCTAATTAAAATTTAAAACATATTTACAATTCCATAATAATCTTTGGTGGTTACGTTAGGATATTTGCGTTAATTCTAATGTTCCTTGGGAGTCTTCTTAGTTTTATTTGGTCAAATTCACGTATTAACAAGTTTATTGGTTCTTAGTAAATCCATCGTCCTTTTAATTTCTCTATTTTATTAAAAGTTGAAATATCAATTTCTAAAAATTAAAAATTCGATTTTGTGCCGGACAAATTAAACACTAAATTAAAATAGGTTATACATCAAACACCATAAACCTTAAAAATCCATGTACTAACACTTGCACGAAATTTTATTAATACTCCCTCCGTCTTACATTTGTGGTAAAAAATAATAATCATACTTTCAGTTTATCTCTTTAAGACAAAATTAATTATTTTTATACTATTTTATGTTTAATATTAAATATTTTTAAAATAAAATTAGCTTAAGTCTTATTCATATGTACAGTTTATTTAGAGCGAGATAACGGTGAAGTAATAGAAAAAAAATTAAAATACATATAATTTTTTAGGAAACGTGCAAAAATTAAATGTGACAATTAATATGTATATATGTTACTGTATCTTAAATGTGATTAGAGCTGTTAGTAGTACAAAAAAACAACTCTATTGAAGTATTATGACTTTTTATCTTTTTTCAAAAAAAATATTTGATTTTTGTTAGTTACTCTCTTGGTCCATCTTTATTTGTCCACTATACTAAAAATAGTTATTCAATAATATTTATCCTGTTTAGAAAATCAAGAAATAATTTACCCTTTTATATCTATTATACCCTTACTATTAAATACTATTCAATATCTAATACATTTGTCGGAGTATTAAATTCAATATATTCAAAGGTTAATATAGTAATATTACCCTTATTATTTATTATTTCTTAAGGTGTGTGTCAAGTCAATAGATAGTGGACAACTATTATTGAACTAGAGCAAGTAGAAAGAATCAACTTATTTTTGTATTAAATTTTTTTACAAGTTATACAACATCTGATAGTCAGGTAGAAAATGTGTTATTGTAATGCAAGATGAAAGATGAAATAACTAATCCACATACCATCTATATATATATATATATATATATATAATTCTAACAAATTACCAAATAATTTCTGTATTAAAGGAAAACATTCCTTTCACTTGAAGTAAAGAAGTTACGTTTTATAATTTGTTCTCACATTTCCTTTTCTAGTCCCTTAATTAAGTATCTTAACTATGAATAATTACAAGAAATCTTTATCTGCCTTCTCTTTGCTTTTATCTTAAATAAGTAAGTGGGACCCGAAACCACTCACTAAGATAATATTTTTGTTACGTGAGACATAAAATAAAATTTCTCGATTAACTATAGGATATAAACATTATTGTAATTAGTATTACGTGACAAAGATATTTTAATTATTTTAAAAATAATTGAATTAAATATTTTCTTTTAGGGAAATGCCAATAATTATCTTTCCTTCTTTACGTGTACAATTAGTTCAAGATTCATTGGAATGGACCAACTAGTCAGTCACCTGTAGTTTCTTCCAAACAGAGATCATGTCTTCAAGTGATAAATATTTCTTTATTTTTAATTAGAGGTCTCGAGTTCGAGTTTCTTTGGGTACAGAGTCCCTTTTGTTAGAATGTGTTTTACCCTCAATGTGAGACTTTCCAGCTCGAATTTGAACTTAGTTGGACTTTAATGTGGATATCAGACATCAGGTGAAAATTAAGAACTTGTATTTCACACAATTCATGTAGGAATAAATTTTACCATTAAATACTACCGCGATAACTATAGACATTTTGGTAAAGTAATTTTTTATCTTAAATTAGTCGTAAGTTTTGGTTTGGATTCCCAAAATATGTAATCACCTTTGGCATATGCATCGTGTAAATTTGTAACATTAATGTGAATTGTGATACCGACAAAGTCAATCTAATATTAGGAAGAGTCATAAAAATATATAATTTGAGATCATATAATAAACACATGTGACATGTCAATGACTAATTAATGAAAAAGGGAAAATGTGCAACGAACACTAGCCTTTGCTTAAGTAAGTACTTTTACCTTAATTGTTTAAGGGATCATAAAGATCTTGACTCTTTGAAAAATCAATAGCATTCCATAACATTACGTAAAATATTCAGTTAATCTAACGTAGGAGAAAAACTTAAAATATTGGTTTAAGCTCATACAACTTAAAGTGCCATTTGGTATGCACATTATCTTAGGTTAGCAAGGTGTAAAAAAGAATCACATTTCAAGAGGTGTGATAGAGACAATCCACCCCAATAAAAGTAAATTATAACACGTATGTCGAGAAGGAGGGTACTTAATAATTCGATCTCGGATATTAATTGTTTTGACAAATTAAAATGATTCTAAATAATTATTTAATGTACATATATAGGATAAATAAGAATTGATTTCAAAAATTTCTTCCAACAAAAATCTAAAAGTTGTAGATTGCAGTCTAATCAAACACTCAACCATGAACCAACTAGCCGTCTCCAATTACCATGAAGGCAATGGTGCAGTGAAGGGTGATCAGCTGAATATTTTTCATCAATGAATAAATTTTAAAGTATATCAATCGTCACTTACGTATCACATGTGTATATTAATTCTTAAACAATCTTAATAAAATTTCAAATTTCGTCACTGTTTGAAGATCGATCTCATCCACTAGTATAGATCAAGAATGTTTGATTTATCCACTGTTGAATTTTCCTTCAAATAAAGCAAGTGGATTCACTTAGGACCATTTCTTCAATGATCTGTTGACTCTTCCCACAATGTGGGGTTTTCAGTTTCTTCCAAGAAAGAACATGCATGTGATAATTAAGGGACATCATAGTGCGGGGCGGCGGAGTCAAGAGATCAATGTACGAATGCAATAAAACTTAATAATTTTGATTTAAATTTTATATTTATTATAAAATATTATTATTAATTTATTTTAAAAATTTAATTCTAAATTTATAAACTTCAAATATCAATTTTGTCGTTAAATCATAATTTGGGCATTGAATGGTAGGCTAGCTCACCAAGAACATAATAAGAGACCGGGAAAAAGATAGCTGCCACAAGTCAAAGGAGAAGTTTGGTCAAGAAAAAAATCAAACTAAAAGTACAAAAAAAAAAATAATAAAGAAAAAAATTAACTAAAAGAAAGAGAAAACAAGAATATCCAAATGTTTTAAAAGAAAATATTGTTAACAAGAATATGGGAAGGGGGAATAGAAAACATTATATTCGTACCTCAAAGTATTGTTCATTGTTGGGAAAAGGGTCTGAAAAATATCTCAATTTTGGCCAAATTTGTTGTTACGATACCAAACTTTCATGAGGACCTATTACCCCCTAGACTATTTAATACTATATTTTTTACCCCCTGAACTATTTAATAGTGTATTTTAAAAGTATATATGTGTCCACATGGACATATTACTATTTATAATTATGCAATATTTTTTATGTCCACGTGGACACATATATATGTTTAAAATACGGTATTAGATAGTCTATGAGGTAATAGGTCCTCATGAAAGTTTGGTATACAGCGAATTCGATCAAAGTTAGGTTATTTTTCAGACCCTTATCCCTTCATTGTTTTAGAAAAAAAAAAAGGTTATCCACTTAAAAAAGATAGTACTAGTATATATCTAGCAGTCCTAATGTATTTATCTAACTTAATAACTAGTATTTATTTAATCATTCAAATAATGATTGCCGTTTCTTTAGCTATATACATTACATATTTTCATAATTTACTTACACATGTAATTCCACTTTAACTATCACGATCAAATCGAAACGGAAGGAGACAATAAGTCTATTGAAATGGAGAATCATTCAAAGTGGCATAACTTTAGAGAAAGCAATAAGATGACACGTGTTTTACTTATTTATTTCAACAAATCAAGATAGATAGATAGATTTATTTTATTCAATTTTACCCTTGTACCTAAATAACTATTTGAAAATTTAGTAGTCAAATTTAGATTACTAAAATATAATTAATATGAGTAACTTATGAATAAATTTTAAATATATTGTTTATTAATAAGCGTAGAAAGTCACTATTCAACTAAAAAAGTATGTCAATATGCCAATTATCAAACTTTCAAGTAGATTGAGTCAAAACTCGTTGTTATTGAGATGTTCATTAATTAATACTTCTTCCACCTTCTATAGTGGAAGAAAAGACTTGGGGAGACTTGCACTTGGGCAATTGAGTGGTGGAAAATGTAGATTTTTTCAACTAATACTCATCAATCATCATTATTTAATTATTAAAGTAAATAAATACAACATTTTCAAGCAATCGTAATTATTCTTTATTAAGTATAAGTATAATATTTTCGTTCGTTCCAAATTAAGTGTTATATAAGTAATAAAGGTTTGTCTCAGTATTTTCTCAGGAATTCAAGACAAACCTTAGCATAGTATTTTTTTATTTTAAAATAAACTAATATTTTTTTCCATTTTTTTAGTTAAAATGAATTAAAGTTAAAAGGTAAAAATGTTCAAATGGGTAAAATAACATAGGTAAAATACCATTCTGGTCAAATTTTTTGGCAAAAAGGATTTTTTTCTATATGTTTTTCAACTATAGTCTTATATTCCATCTTTCTAAACATATTTAATTTTCAAGAGATATTTATTAAATATGAGTAGTTAACTTAGATGTACTCCATCTGTTCACTTTTACTTGTCATATTTGGAATTGATACGTTAAGAGAAAACAACAATTGACATGTCTATTTGTAACATCTCGCACCTAGAAACGACTATAAAGAGTTTAATATGAAAATATTGATTTTTGGAAAGAATAAGAAAATCTGGAAATTTTTGTCTAAGTTAAGAAGTGAGTTTGGTTTTTTTCAAACGGCCATAACTCCTAGCTCAAGATGATTTAGGAGCAGATCTGGATATTGTTGGAAACCTCTTGGAATGATCTTTCCAACGCCGCCGATTTTGCGCGATTCCGAGTTCGTATGAGTAAGTTATGCCCTTTGGAAGTTGGGCTATTGGATTAAGGAAAGTTCAAATCCGGATTTGTGAGGGGTAAACTAGTCTTTTCCTTACCTAATTTGCCTATTTCGTTTTTAGGAATTAATTGGGGTAAAACAAGACTTTATTCAGTTTAGAAAAAAAATTAGAATTTACGCTAGGGCTTGGAGAGGAGAAGAAAGAAGAGAAAAGAGGAGAGAAATCAAGAAATCACCAAGAATGTTCAAGCTTTGTGAGTGGAATTCATCGGGGGTGATCCCTATTAAGGTATGTGAGATTTCTTTCGTGTTGGGTTAGTTCATCCACACACTAACTTGTTTCAATTCAGTGAAATTGGAGTTGTTTGAATGTTAAGAAAGTGAAGTTCTTGAAGAACATTGTTGAATTCTTGTGGGTTGATTGTTGAATGCCTAGTGTTAATTTGATTCGTGTTTTCAGGTTGTTTTTCGAGTTAAATCTATCATGTATTGAGGGTATAAATCATCCTAAGTGTTTGGGGAAAGGACCAATGAAGTTTAGAGATGAAAAACGAAGGAGAAAAGTCAGGAATTTTCTGGGAAAGGGTTTGGGGCGCCGCGCCTGCCAGAGCGCCACAAAAGTTCCTCTGAACTTTGGCCTCTGGCGCGTCGCGCCAGCCAAAGCGCCACAGGCAGCCCTCTGAATTTTGAGGGCTGGCGCCCCGCGCCTCTCAGAGCGTCAGGGACACTAGTTCTCCCCATTCGTTCCCCACCTTCTCGTAATTGTTCCTAAGTGATGTACCTATGTTTCCTAGTCAATTTCAACACTCTAAAGTACATCTAAACACCATGAAATCATCCATAAACATGAGATCATGAACCTTGAATCCATAATTCAATTTAAGGAAAGTTAAGTTCAAAGTCAAGAAGTTAAGAGTCAAGTCTAGAAGTTAAGAAGCAAGTCAAAGCAAAGTTTCTTAAAGTTTCCAAGGATCTTTAACAATGTTTTATCGTCGTTTAAAGACCTAAGTTTTGAAGTTAAGCAAAGAGTAAAGCTATGGTTTGAAGTTTTTTTCTTCAAAGAGATATATGGGGACTATGTATTCCCAAAGAAGTTTTAAAGAAATGTTTTCACATTTAAACGAGATCGGAAACTGAGATTTCCAAAGATGCCTTTGGGCTAGTTTTCAGAAAAGAATAATGGCTTTCTAAATGAAACAAGCAGGGGAAACTGAGAATTTCAAGATAGTCTTTAAGCTAAGTTTTGAGCACTAGTCTCAAATTTGTAGAAAGAAAAATGTTTTAAAAACATAAGAGCCAGTACATTTTTGGTAGTAGTATCGAGCACCGAATTGGGGGAGCGTTCAAAGAACCCACAGCCCCCATAGAACCATGTAGCCATAATGGGTAGAAGAGGTTCATACTTTTTAGATGAATCCTTTTCAAATTAGACTAGTGATCCATTAGGCAGTTCAGGTTCTATACCTTTAGTCGGGTATAAGATGCTTTGGTAACGTGAGGTTGATCGTTGTATCATCACTATAGCTCTTATGTGATGGTTGTCGGTTAGAGAAACTTCCACAACAGTTATTGTATTTTTATATACATCAGTTCATTTGTATTTCTACATACATCTCAGATTTATAGTATTTTTGCATACACACAGAGTTTATAGTATATTTTTAAACAGTTTTTCTTTACATTGCACTTTCTTTAAATTGTTGTATATTGAAATGAGTCAGTCAGGTTGAGTTGAGTTGAGCCAGGTAAGTTATTCAGTTTCTTTCAGATTTCCTTCTAACCTATGTTGCTTAGCATTCCAACTCGCATACTTGTACATTCAATGTACTGATGCCAGTTGACCTGCATCGTCTTATGATGCAGATTCAGGTAACCAGGATCAACATCCAGCGCCTCGTTGATCCAGTTGAGCAGCTCAGAGTCAGTGGTAAGCCTCTTTGTATTTCGGATGACTCTTTTTATTCATTTTCAGTCTTTCATTTATTAGGATGTTGTGGGGTTTGTCCCAACATCCATCTCAGTATTTTAAAGGCTTCATGGACGGTTAGATAGTTAGTAGTTCAGTAGTCTTTACATTATTCATTCAGTTGTTGTTTAAAGACTAAGTTGCCATTTTGGCTAAGATGTTATTTCTTTAAGTTATTGTTTAAGCTTATTATGTTGAGAAATTCTTCCGCTGAGTTCAGAAAGCCAGGCCAAGGGTTCGCTTGGGACCAGCGATGGTCTTTGAGTGTCAGTCCCGCTCAGGGTGTAGGCTCGGGGCGTGACACTATTTCACCATACCACCTCTATTAATAGATGTTTGTATTAGGTTTTGGAAAACAATGATTTGATGATAAGAGTAAAACATAAGAAAAAAATTGTTCTCTCTTGATATGTTAAAAGTGACAAATAAAATTGAAAATCTATTATTGAAATAGTGAATAAGTAAAAATATATAAAGAAAATAATTATTAATTTCTTAATAGACATAAATTTTGCTCGGATAATACTTATTTTGACACTAAAAAACTACTTTCAAATAACCTTTTAAAAATGGCACATACATACGGTCTAATTATTGAGTTTTGAATAACTGGACTGAGATTATCTAGGGAAGCTTTATGGTAACCCATTTTTTGAAGTCCGATAATTGAATTTTGAGTGCTTATCTAAGGTCGAAAATGCATATTTTTAATTTGAAAAGATGTGTCTCGTGAAGTTCCTTTTTTTAAAAAAATAAAATAAAATTAAATAAGTAGTTTTGGATGGCAAAAATGTATTTTTAAAATTTTTGCAAACACAAATTGCTATTCTAGTATGGCAAAATTTTTTTTTAATATATTAGTCAAACACAAATTATTACTCTTTAAAAAACATTGATAAGGAAGTTTTAGAACTCAACCTTTTCAAATAAGACTAATTAATCTAGAAATTATAATTTCACAATTATAATCTTGAAATATATTAGTTATATAACTACATGTCCACATTTGTGCCTTTTTTTTCTCCTTCTAATTGGATAAATCATGATAAACAATTTGGAAAAAGTCACATCTAAAGATTCTATTATATTGTTCTGTTATATAATATATAATAATATATAAGATGCTCAAAGTTTGATCTCATCTTAGGATTTTCAACCACAAGTACCAAAATATCATATTGCTATTTATGAGATTCTTTGTTGATAACTCTACAAACTTTAGCTTTTTCCAAAACATTATTCTAGAGAGAGCAAGGGCGGAGCTAGAAGTTTATATATGAATTCTATTAAATTCATAAATTTTTATTTAAACAGTGTATCTATGTTAAGAAAGTCATTAAATATGTAGCACATATTGAATTTAGAATCCAAATATTAATAATTGAAGTCGTTATTTCAAAATTCATCAAAACTCATAAAGTTGAAATTCTAACTCCGCCTCTAAGAGAGCAAGATGGAATATTTTTTTAATGGCTTAGGTTCATTTGATTTGGACAGGATAGTGATCAAGCATTGTTCTTGTTGGATGCTAATTGGGTCTTAAGCTACGTAACTTTTACATTACCTAAATAGGAAAAATTGAAATTGAGTTATTTAATTTTGAAGGGATCTTTCTTTTTTTAAAAAAAAAAAAAGAAGAAGAATTTGGCTATCACATGATGATAAGGAACAATTTTTTGTGATATTTCAATCCTCTTTTTGGCTTCTTGCACTACCCAATAATGGGTTACTTTCCCTTTTTAAATTTGAAAAAAATATATGCAAATTGCAAACTTATAGAATTTTTCAAATAATTTTGAAATATTTAAATTTAATTTTTAAAATATTAAATTAATTTAATTTAATTAATTTTAAAATTCAAGTCATTAACTATTTGATAGGCAAAAACGACACTGATTTTGAGATGAAGGAAGCACTATATGGTTTTATTTAGATTTTGTACCGACTCTTGTCCAACTATACGTTGAGGTATTATTCACTTCGAGTTTAATCTCACAAGGATTTGTCCATTAGATTTTTAACCCAAAGGACGTCGCGATCGTTATTTCTAAACTCATTCTTTTAACTTTCCTCTCTCATTTCGATGTGAGATTTACCTAAGGTGTAATGTGTACCCTTCTTTTAGAGGTTTGTCCTTCGTTATAAGTGTCACATACACCCCTCATTGAAACTCAACGTCCTTGCTGAGGTTTGTCCCACCATCATACTAAGTAGGCGTTTGGCCATGCGATACCATACCACGATATGGTGTTGTGAGATGGAATCAGCGTTTGGACATGCGATTACGTTGATTCCATCTCATGATTCCATATCATGAGAGGTGATACCATATTCTCCAAAAACCATGATATGGAATTATATGGTGATTCCATATCATGATTTGAGATATTTTAATACAATAATTAATCCATGAGTTTATATTTTGTTAAAACAACCCCACATTTATATCTACCATTTGTTTCATATGTAAATAAAATTTATAATCACATCATTACTTTTTAAAATTTATTATTCTCACCAATATAAAATTTATTATTACTTTAAATTTGGTGAATATAAATGATAAAGTAGAAATTCATTTGGTGAATATAAATAAGAACGAAGGGAGTAATACTTTTTTTTTCATAATAAAAAAAACGTCTTAATCTTATGACTAAGCATAATATTGATAAAAGACAATTTTCATTGGCGGTGCCGCACTTTCTTAATCTTAGTATTCGCAAAATGTTCGTTCACATGACTGAAGAACATCAAGTCCAATGGATTGAGGACTTGGGAAAAAATTGATCAATTAGTTATTAATATTTAGTCAAGTGGACTAGTTATAATTTTTTTGATTAAATTTTATTGGAAGTGTTTTTGACTCAAACTTGTGGTAACTTTTTAAAATTTCGTTATTCTATAATATTTAACTATTGATTTTTCTTGTAAATAGTTAGAAGTCAGTGATGTTTGTTAATTTTTATCTTAGTGTATTTAACTTCTAAGTTAATATTTACTCACCAATGTATGTTTTTTTTCTACTTTATAGGTTATTTGTAAGAGTAGTTGAGAGATATGAGCATATCAAGTACAATTTATGTTCAATTTTTTTTATTAAATTAAAGTTAGATGAAACAATTACTTAAGTGGAGAACAAATAACTTTGTAATAATTTATTATGCAATTGTATAATTTTTTGTTTATTTGATAAGATTGAATAAACAATTGGGGCTATTTTAATAGTTTTACAACTTATGAGATTTTTATGTTTATGAAAAAATATACAACACAAAAATTTCATATCGCATGTCCAAACAAACCTTCAAAATCATCTCATGATTCCATATCATGATACCATATCATAATTCCATATCATGATTCCATATCATGATACCATATCATAATTCCATATCATGATACCATATCGCATGGCCAAACGGGCCCTAAGTAGGCGTTTGGTCATGCGATACCATATCACGATATGGTATCATGAGATGGAATCAACGTTTGGACATGCGATTTTACGTTGATTCCATCTCATGATTCCATATCATGAGAGGTGATACCATATTCTCCAAAAACCATGATATGGAATTATATGGTGATTCCATATCATGATTTGAGATATTTTAATACAATAATTAATCCATGAGTTTATATTTTGTTAAAACAACTCCACAATTATTTCTACTAACCATTTGTTTCATATATAAATACAATTTATAATCACATCATTACTTTTAAAAATTTATTATTCTCACCGACATAAAATTTATTATTCTCACCAACATATAATTACTTTAACTCACACCTCTCGATTGTGAAACTTTTCAACATTCACTTGAAACAATTAACCGGCATGTTAAAATAGTTGCCGAGGCAATTAGCAAGATGACACCAACATTTATACAACCAAAAAATATGACTGTGTACATTCAAAATTCGACATAATACTCGATTTTGGCCTTGGTTTAAGGTAAAATTTCAATCGCATTAATAAATTTATTTTATGGCCTTAATAAGTGAACATTTATATTTTATGTGTAAGTTATTAGTATTTAGTTACGTATTTCCTATCAACTTTGTTTAAAGAGATAATATTTATTTTATGACTTTGCATTGTCTTGGAAGCACTATTTTTATTACTCTTACAAACATTATTTTTATGAAGTGCATTCTATAATGCTTCCAATTTATTTTATGTTCACTAAACTAATATTGATGTATTTTCTATTTGGTAGGATTGTGTTAGTGGGATTGATGAAACATATATAGAAGGGGAGGTTCCTAAAGCGGTGCAACAAGCATATCGTAATCGCAAAGGAAGAACATCACAAAGTGTCTTATGTGCTTGTGATTTTGATATGCGATTTACCTTTGTTGCTGCTGGTTGGGAAGGTACTGCACATGATAGTAAAGTACTTGAGAATGTACTTGTTGAACCAACATCACAATTTCCATTTTCTCCACATGGTAACTTTAAATTACATCCTTAGAATAAATACTATTTATTTGCACAAAGCTGTCTCATTTACGTCACATATGCTTTTAGTAATTCTTTATAAAATGTTTTTTGGTAGATAAATATTATGTTGTTGATGCTGGTTTCCGAAACACATGAGGATTTTTAGCTCCATACAAAGGACTACGCTATCATTTGCAAGATAACCGAGGAAGTGAAAGCTTCAAAATGCCAAAAAACTATTTAATTATAGGCATTCATCTCTGCGCAATGTGATTGAACAGACTTTTAGAGCTTGGAAAAATAGATTTAGAATACTGAAACAAGGCATGAACCATTATGATATTGATACACAAGTGAAAATTGTCATAGATTGTGCAGTGTTACATAATTATTTGCGAGAATACCAAAGTAGTGATGAAACATTTATGGTCTATGAACATGAAATTATAGTTGTGGAGGATATTGACCAACAAATGACTCAAAGTAACAATGTTGGTTCGTCTTTCTCTGTCACATGAGCGAGAAATGCAAGTTCAACGTGAGGAAATTGTCCGTACTATGTGGGAGGATTATATTAAAGACTAGTACACTACAATTTATGTTCAATTTTTTTTATTAAATTAAAGTTAGATGAAACAATTACTTAAGTGGAGAACAAATAACTTTGTAATAATTTATTATGCGATTTTATAATTTTTTGTTTATTTGATAAGATTGAATAAACAATTGGGGCTATTTTAATAGTTTTACAACTTATGAGATTTTTATATTTATGAGAAAATATACAACACAAAAATTACATATCGCATGTCCAAACAAACCTTCAATTTCATCTCATTATTCCATATCATGATACCATATCGCATGGCCAAACGGGCCCTAAGATATAGTCCTGCTCAGATACCATATATAAAGGTCATGGCCCAACTGTTAAGGTATTATTATTCGTTTTCGGTCAAGATCTGCAAGAACTTGTACATTGGGTTTAACTCAAATTTTGAAGTCTTCTTTACATTAATGTTTTTTTCACATATAAAATTTGTTTTTTCTTTCTTTTATCTTTTTCACTATTCAGATCATTTGTCATTTCAATTATAAATAGCAGGCTTGCTGATGTAGGGCCGATAATCCGCCGGCTTTCCGTTTTGGATCTTTAGGCTGATGGACCTTGTACATTTTATTATGGGCCTAAGGAATTATGGTAAAAAGGCCCAGATTTTATGAGGTTCACATTAGACCATCCAGTATTCGTATCGGAAATGTATCGCAGTTCAAACTTCAGACCTCAAGTCCTCAAGTCCTTAAAAATCTTAAAATCCCAATTATTCGGTGTGAATTTTGATTTTGAAATAGCTAAATTTGAGTATTTTGGAAATGATGACTATATTTTCAATAGTGATCTTTAAAGTTTCTATTTATATACTTCATCCTCTTTCATCCTGCGTGATTTTTATTATCGTAGCTCAATAATTAATCAAGCACTTCTCATTATTATCATCCATTTCGTTGCGTATGGTATTTGAGATGGAAATAATTGACTAAATAATAAGATGATAAAACTAACAAATAAGTAATGTGAAGGTCCATGAGGAATACAATTTCCTAGATTTTACTATTCAAACAATTATACAAATTTATTATTTGTCACATCTGGAAATCATAGTAGCTTAGTTGGTTGGTTACATAAACTTATCATTTGTTGATCAATTTCCACCCCCATTTCCTTCCCCCGTCCTCAATTTTCTAAAAAACTCTCACCTCAAAAAACTACATCATGCACAAGAAAAAAAAAAGTAGAAACCACAAAATATGATTTTTCCTATTTCTTTTTAGAGTTCTTAATAAAATACAGTAACTACAATTCTTAAATATGTAACGATGACTAAGAATATTTTGTTTAATATTTTAAATAAAAGTGAGAAATGTTGAAAATACTTCTAAATTCGGCCCGAATTATTATTTTCATTCTCAAATTACTGACAACCTTAAAAACAAATCTTTACTTGACTAGCTTAATTTGAATACACCTTTGTTATGCTAAAATTCTCTTATTATATAAGAGAGACTTCACGCTGAAGCAGACACGTCTTCGAAAAAAATTATAAAAGAATTATTTCTTTTGTTCTACTTTAATTTAATTAGTATATAATATTTTCGAAATTATAGGATCCGTTTTAGCTATGACTTTTTAGTTTTAAATTCATATTCTTTTGTTATAGCTTTATTATTTTGAATATCGGTATTATTTGTTTATATCTTGCAACTACTTTGAGTAAAAAATCAACGATCGATGATGAAAAATACTTTATTTATGGACCTCTTCACAAGAAATTTGCACAAACAAAAAATAATTAACAACTTAAAATATCTAAACATCATATTAGAATTTAATCTACTTTCTAAATTATATCTATATTACATAAATTAAAATAAAAAATAATAGATATTGGGCCCGTACTAGCACGACACCTATGTCTAGTTGAAAAAGGGGAACTTTCGCATATAACCACTTAAAAATAGATTAATTACGCTCCATAGCTATAGTTTGCTAATTACGATTCGTAGCTGCATGTTATAGGGATGAGAGTGGCGAGCGAGATTGGGAGAGGGAGGAGAGAGGCGAGCGAGAGAGGGCAGAGAGTGGAGAGAGGCGAACAATATATGTATATCTATAAGATAATTGTATATATGTAACTGATATACATATGTATTTGTATATTTGGAGAGAGGGATTGGGAGAGGGAGGAGAGAGGCGAGCGAGATTGGGAGAGAGAGGAGAGAGGCGAGCGAGAAAGGTCATAGAGTGGAGAGAGACTAATTGTATTTGTATATGTCATATAATTGTATATATATGTGTGTATAATTTGTATTTGTATATGTATAAAAGAGGACAAGTGACGTAATTAAAGCTAAAATTAATTTGTGAGCCGTAATTAATTCAAACTATAGCTATATCAGCTAATTAACTAGTATATGTTTGCTTTTCCGCGTAATTTTCCCATGAAAATATAAACTCCACTTAAAACATTTGCTATTTTTTATAAAAAGAAAATTCATTTTTTGTCTTAAAAACATTTTATTTTTTAAAAAAATTATTGCTGGAAAATTTTTTTTTTTAAAAAAACAGAGAGTGTGGTATTGGCATCTAAAAGAAGTCACTGGTAAGTCGTAATTGTTCTTGAACTTGCAAGCAATTTCAGAAATGGCGACTCTGTAACCCCAACCTCACGAAACTCATTCAAGGGTTTTTTCTTCTTACCTCAATCTTCAAAATCTTCTTTGGGAGTTTCTCTGTTAGTACCTTTTATTTATTTATTCAGATTCTGTTATAAACCCTAGAGTTTAATATGAAAGAAGAAGAAAGTGGGCCGCAAAATAGAGAGTTATATGCATTGCTTCATATATCTCCAGAAGCTTCTGATGAAGAAATTCGAAAAGCTTATCGTCAATGGGCTCAAATCTATCACCCTGATAAATATCAAGCTCTTGAGGTACTCACAGTCCACTCTTTGTACTATGCTTGTTTTTGGTTTGGGAATGCTTAATTTTTTGTTTTTTTTATTTTCGATGTATTTTTTGTACTATGCTTGTTTTTGGTTTGGGAATGCTTAATTTGCGTATTTGGAGTTAAAAGGGTAATTCACGGTTGTGTCGGATCAGCTTGAGCTCACCTTCCGGCAGCAACCTGAATTAAAGGATGAATTATGCGTTATTGGTTAAATTGGGTCTGTATAGAACAGAATGGATACATAGGATTCATATAGCTGATTCCAACTAGTTTTGTGAACCCTTAAATTGTGTATTTGAAGTTAAAGGGTATTTCACGGTTGTGTCCGGGTGAGCTTGAGCTCACCTTCAACATGTTACCTGAACCAAAGTATAAATTATGTGTTATTGGAATTGAATTAGGCCGTTATAGAACAGAATGGATATATAGGATTCATATAGCTGACCTCCAAGGCTCCAACTAGTTTTGAGAATCCTTAATTTGTGTATTTGATGTTAAAGGGTAATTCATGGTTGTATCCGGGTCAGCTTGAGCTCACCTTCGGACTGCTACCTGATTTAAAGGATAAATTATGTTATTGGAATTTATTGGGCCTGAATAGAGCGGAAGGGATACATAGGAGGAGTCATATAGTTGATCTCTTACTAGTTTTGAGAACCCTTAATTTGTGTATTTGGAGTTAAAAGGATAATTCACGCTCGTGTTTGGGTCAGCTTGAGCTCACCTTCCACATGCTACATGCATTAAAGGATAAATTTTGTGTTATTGGAATTAAATTGGGACTGTATAGAACATAAAGGATTCATATAGCTGATCTCCAACTAGTTTTTTTTTTTTTTTGATTACAAGGGAAACCCGCAGCCACTACCCTTTGGGTGCGCATAGGGTAAAACCCCCGCTCCTATGCAATAGCTCGCAAACCACATAGGAGAGGTAACCCGCACTAGGCAAGCCCGGTGCGACGAGCTCGACCCAGAAGGCAAACCCCTTGCTTTCGCTGGTAAGGGGTTTCGAACTTGAGACCTCCAACATGGAAGTCCCAAGCCCAAACCACTGGGCCACCCCAAAGGGTTCCAACTAGTTTTGAGAACCCTTAATTTGTGTATTTGGAGTTAAAAAGGGTAATTCACGTTTGTATTCGGATAAGCTTGAGATCACCTTCTGCCTGCTACCTGTTAAAGGATAAATTTTGTGTTATTGGAATTAAATGGGCTTGTATAGGATGGAATGGATACCGACGATTTGTATAGCTCAACTCCAACTAGCTTGTGGTTGGGGCTGAGTTTAACATTTTGATATGTTTTTAAACTGTTCTAGTTTTAGAAAACCCTGGTTTGCCTATTTTCTTTAATGGTGAATTGTTTAATGTGGGAATGAAATGGGCCTGAATAGAGAACTAGTTTTTCGAAAACACTAGTTTGCCTATTTTTCCGTTAGGGATAAATTATGTAGTGTTGAAATGGGTCTTGATTAGATGGAATGTATACATATAGCCTTCATCTAGTCAACTTCAACTAGTTTGCCATAAAGTAGCAGTTGTTTGATTGATATGTATGAACTACAACTATTCTTGTTTTTGCCTTTGATATTGGTGGAAAGTCGCTGTGCTTGATTTTGCTCAATTTTCTTCCAGGTATTTTGCATTGCAATTGGCATATTTATTCTTTTCTCCATGCTTTTGTTTTTGCATTGCGATTGGCATATTGATTAGATATAAATTCAACCTTTTTCCATGTGATTAGACAGTTGTGAATGTTTTACTTTGTATCCAATTTGGAATTTTGGTGCTTAGTATTCGATTTACCATCATAAAAGACAAAAAGAAACTCACTTCCCATTGGCTCATTCATGTACTTGTTTAGTGGAGGGAGATTCAATATTGACTGAATTTTTGAAGATGGGTATAACATTGTTTTGTCCTTGGTACATGTTTTGTGCAATGGGACTAATAGCTTGTTAGCTGGTACTATATTCAGGATCTTCTTGAAAAAGTAGGACCAAGATCATAAGTATCAATTGCTGGTGCTTTCAGGTTCAGAGTCATAATACAAGTGATTCCTGCTGAGATTCTACATATTGATCCTTGTGTAATAACTGCTCGAGTCTCTTCTAAAATCTCTGTTCTTTAGCCTAAAAAAAGAGGGTAGAAGAGAGGAAGTGTCTTTCCAATGGGGAAGAACGTGGTAGAAAACTCAATAGTTGCCAGCTCTTCAAATTTTTGCTCTTCGTAGTCTCCTGGGTGGGGGATCGGCAAAACGTAAAATTGAGTTCAACAGAATCTATATCAAAGATTTATGCAACAGTGCCAATTGGCGGAAAAAAATTGTACGTGTCTAGATTCCTTGTTTTCCTGCTTATGATGGTCAAGTTAATGTCATATATCGCATGTTCTGTCTTATGGGTTTGGTAGGGGAGGCTTCGTAAGTACTGTATTACATTTTTGTTATTTGGCAAACAGCCATTATTATGGTTCAGGGCCTTATCTATCTGAAAACTAGGACGTAGATCTTTCTTATTGCAGTGTTTGGGCAATTAGGTTGTGAGACGTTATATAGGTGGTTTCTTGAGATTACTACATTTTGCTAATTTCTTCTAGAAACCTTTTCTCATGAAGGAATAACTAATAAGGTTACAAGAGAAAACTGTCTCACAATGGGGAAGAATATGGTAGAAACTCAGTATTTCATGATATTGAACTTGTTTTATCCTCTTAGTTCAGGGGGTTGGGGATCTTGCAGTGAGGTCAAGAAAATCAATATTTTTAAAATCTTAGCAACATTATTACAAGATATTAGATAATTGCCAACTGTTGGAAGTAACTTCTCTGGCTTTCTTATTTTTCTGATTCTGAAGGTCAAGTTGTGAGTATTTAGTGGCATATTTTTCCTGTTTCAGATGAAGGAAATTGCAACAGAGAATTTCCAACGAATATGTGAAGCTTATGAAATTTTATCGGATGAGACGAAAAGACAAATATATGACATATATGGTATGGAAGGGATTAATTCTGGTCTGGAACTTGGTACTAAGCTGAACAAAGCTGAAGAGATCAAGGAAGAACTTGAAAGACTACGTCGTCAGAAAGAACTTCAAAAGGTTGCAGCGCATCTCCGACCTTCTGGGTCAATTATGGCAAATCTGTCATTGCCACAGTTTTTAGAGGGTGATGGCATTATGAAAGGGTAAGCATATGTACTTCTTTTGTATTTCTATGTCTTAATTGCTTTTGTAGATATGTGTGACTAGGTAATTGATAATCCAATAGCATGGCAGAAGCCAACTATTCCATCTATCACATTGTACATGTTAAAATTCCTTTGTCCTTAATCCTAGAAGAATATGCAAAGCCATGTTCCTTTAAGTAACTTGCTGATAAGTAAATTTCTTTTAAGTATGCGAGTTATCATTTTTGTGGGACAACCTGCAAAAGAATTGTTCTAAGCTGCCCACAAGAATGCTGGTGGATTTGGTGCTAACGAGCTTATGCTTTAAATTCTTTTAGCTTCAGTGTGTGCTTCTATGACATAGAAGTGAAGCAACATATTAGAAACAGGGATCTTGAGGAATCCTTGTTGTGAGTCCTTAATAAGCTATCTAAGAGTTTTTTAAATTTCAAGTAAGGTAAAGACCATTAAACATATTCAAGAGTCGCTCTGCATTCTTTTGTAAAAGTTTGATCCTAATTATCTTCCTCGACGGCTTTTGGCTATCTCCTCAAGAGATTTCAGTTGTCATGATTCCATTATATTTGCACTTCAGTTACTTAATACATTACACCGTGTCTACAGAAGTAATGACCTGAGCAGCCTGTAGGCTTAGAAACTGCAGAATTGAGTTGCTCTAGTGGAATATGCATTGTGTTGCTAGCACTACTGTCATTTTTGTTCAGAAGCACCAAATTTTACTTTATTGTACGATATTGCAACACTAATGCTTAAGCTTGTTTAGGCATAGTTAGCAATATGTTTCTAGTTGAATTTTTTGTTTGTTTGTTCCTTCAACATGTTGATCATTCAGCAAGTCCAAGTTTGTCTTCTATATGATTATTCAGCAATGCCTCTTGATATTACCTCATCTTACCTTACATGTTTTTGGGCTTGATTGCCAGGATGGCTATGGCTAGTGAAGTCCAGTCTCAGATTTCCAAAAACAATGCTGTTGCCATTGGTGGAAATCTGGCGGTTAATGGGAATGCCGGCGGTGGTGCTGCATCTATTGTTTTTAGGCATCAAATGTCATCAGTTTCGTCAGTAGAGTTTATGGGATCTATGGGTTTGAGAGCATTACTAGGAGTACAGACAACTCGGTAGGATGATCCATTTTGCTATGTGTTGCAGATCTCAAAAATTTTAGCCAAATATTGACCTGTTCTTTGTCTTATCAGTCATATATCTGTTCACTCTACGGCAACAATGGGTCTTGCTATGTCTTTAAGAGATGGTTCTGTTAATCTCTCCAACACTTGGACTCGCCAGCTATCTGATACCGCTCATGGAAATGTAAGCTATTTTTGAGTTGATACATATCTAGAAGCTTAAAAATAATTTTTCATAGTTGCTACTTGCTACTATTATTTATGCTTCGTGCCTGCAACTTAAGTCAGAAGATTGATGATATCTTGGACCATAGCATTCTGGAACATACTCGTTTAGGGGCTGAGGCATGAAATCTCTGTGCATCTCACGTTACTGATAATCACTCATTCTTTTTAACTTATCAAGAAAATCTTATATTTTTCCGTTTCCCCTTTCACTTTTTTGTGCAGATACATCTTTCATTAGGTCCAGAGTCATCTATAGCTGTTGGATGGCAGAGGAAGGAGCAGAAAAGGTCTGCTTCTGGAGAAATCAAGGTTCCACTTTTCTGCTCTAGCTCTAAAGACATTTATCTTTTGATTACATTCTCTTATAAAAGCTAATTTAAGAATTCTTGTTTCCTATTTAAGACTTGACCATATCATCTTTGTTTATTCTTGAATTGAGTAATTACTGGCTGACACTTTCTTTGATCTGGTTATGAGGGATTCTGTACTTACAGTTTGAAGTCCACACGAACATTAATGCTCTAGATATTTTCATTGGTTTTGTTAAAAACAGATGAATTTCTCTCATCTACCTGTTGATATGGAATTAGGATCCCTTAATGGTTAATTTATTGTTTACTTTGTGGCCTACAACTTACTTTTTTCTGGGCAAGTAGGACACACACCAACTATTAAATGTAAATCCAGCTTTCTAGTAGACTACACAGCATAATCTCCCTACATCTGAGTAGGCCTTTTTATTACTTGGTCATGACTTGTGTCCAAAAAACCTTACCAAGCTGTTGAATTAAATTTAAATGGTTATTTAGGTTGCTATGTTACTTTAGTATCAATTGTTTGGTTTAGTATCATTTTGAGAAAAAAAAATCTGTACGGTAGTGAGAAGCTTCCTGATTAAAAAAATAAAGTGACATAAGTAACAATTTGTATTTAAAATTAAGAAAAAGGAAGAAAATGCACTTTAAGTTTTAGCAGTTCTCGAATATTCTGCTGCCAAAATCTGGGAAATGAACTTGTGTAGATTGGTGCCCCTTGAAATGTGCCCTAACAGTGGAATGCTCCCTAATAAAAAAGAAAGAAAGGAACTCAAACTGGACAAGCTGGGCGAGTTCTATTCAAGACCTTTGCTTGATTTGTTCTTAAAAAATAAGATTATGATTTCTTCTGCTCTTGCTCCCACTTGCTTTAGGTTATTTTAGAGCTGTAGATGTTCCACAAAGTTCTGACTAGTGTACTAGCAGGAACATGGAGAAGTTAGCAATGATAGTATTGTATTAGGTTCTGTAATAACGTGACCTGTTCATGTTCCACCCTCTAATTTCCCTTACTTCCGCGTGAGAAGAAAATAGAATGATATATATGTTGGGCCACTCCAAACATATTTTAGAACTATGAGTCTATTTGTGTATATAATGCAAATATAACAGACTTGCAACTTCATGTTCTGTCAAACAGACCTTTTCCCACTTTAAACAAATTCAACATGAGAAGTACATTGGGTTCAAATGATATTAAGTGGCATTAAGTCAATAACCCGCCTTCAAGCAGCATCTTAACATTACCAATTTTGCGAGACTTTGAGTATTCTTTTATCTACCTATAATTTGCATCCAACGTAATGCAGCTAGGGACAGGGTCATTTGGTGCAACGGCTAATTACACCCACCGCTTCTCCACAAAATCACATGGGCGTATCGCAGCCAGAATCGGAAGGTTCATTGATGTTAATAATTCCTCCTTTCTTTTTTTGAATAGTATTCGACTTATTGCTTTTACTGTGTTAAAGTTAAAGGTTCTAAGCCTTGATATTCTGTACTTTTTTGCTTAAATAAACTAAACGATCTGTGGTCTGAATAAGCTAATGAATGCCTGGTACACTTGATGTGTTGCAATTCTATTTTAGATTTATTTTGTTGAATGATCAAATCTCTCTGATCCTTGTTCATCTCCGTGTATCTAGTTTTGGGTAGTGGCGTAGTGCACATGGTAATGGTGATGACTAAGGCCTAACTTTTACCTTATCAAAACAAAAATGGTGATGACTAGGCCTAGTACTCGATTGTAGCTTGAGTGAGTCAATACATAACTTGCATTAGCTATTGTTTTAAATTCTTGTTTGTAATCAGATTTCTGTAAAATCTGGTAATATAAGCGATTTAACAATATTTTCATGATCGTTTACTTTATAAGTCCCTCAATTTGTTCTGGTATTAGTTAAACCTTTCAAGAACTTCTGGGAAGAGCAAACCTGCTAGTGTCTTGGAAAAAAGGCATCATAGATTTCTGTAAAAGATGGTTATATAAGCAATTTCTCATTTTCTTCTTGATTGTTTTCTTTATCATCCCATCACATTTCTTCTGGTATTAGGTAAAACTTTTTTACCAACTTCTGGGAAGAGCAAACCTCCTAGTATCTTGTAAAACAACTCATCGCATCTTAAACCAATTGAAATTCTTTGTATTTTCTGCTCTCTAGTTTGAACCAGGATGGCATTTTCTTGGATTTTCAGCTTGTTTTTTAATATGTTCCCAGTGAACCGTATCTTCAAGTTAAGCCAAAAACACCATAATCCAGGTTACTGGATTTATCTTCATGCACAAAACTTCATGTTTAATTGGTAGCCTCTTCTCAGGACGTTCTATATTATATTGCAGTACGGCACTTGAACTTGAATTGGGAGGTGGAAGAAAAATATCTGAATTCAGTACCATTCGGATGCTGTATACTGTAGGAATTCAGGTATATATTGGCAAGCCAACTCCTTTCACCCCTTCCCGAAGAAAAGAGGAGTGGTGCCTACTTTCGTCTATGCTTTTTTTAGACATGTTTTACAATTCATTAGAAGTCATTGTTGCAAGATTGCACATGATTTTCATGTTTTTTTTACACCTCATATCCTTTTTTTTTTCTCACAGGGGATCTTTTGGAAGTTTGAGTTACATCGTGGGGGACAAAAGTTGATTGTTCCTGTAAGTAGTCTCAACTTGTGCTTATATGCGTTATTTTGGTTTCATGCTATTATCTTTTCTTTCTTTTTCCTATTCGGTTTGCTTGTTCATATGCATGCACATGTGTTCGTGACTTTGGGTACATATTCCCCAGAATTTCTTGCATCTACAGTTGCTTCTTGATCATGATCTTAATCAGGCACTTCCAAGATGATCAGGAGTCAATAATGATCTCGAATTATAATGAACCTAAACTAATGCAAGATCACTTATTTTGAGAATATAGTACGGTACCTCAACGTGTTGAACTAATGAAGTACTATATCCTACAATGCAAAAACTAGATTTCCTACTCAAGGAATTGGATATTACGTATGATCTTAACTAATTTTGATTGGATAATGGTTCTGATGGTTTCACCAAAATTAGGTATGCGTTTGGCCATGAGTTTTTTTTCAGGAGTTGAACTCTGGAAAACATGTTTGACCATAATTCTACTTGAAGTTGAAATCGAGAATTTTCAAGAATTTGAAAACAACTAAACGATATCTTCACTTTTTCACTCCAAATAGTCACAAAAGTAAAAAACAACTCCAATTTGTATTTATGGCCAAACACAACTCCAATTTTCAAATATCATTTTTCATTAACAAAAACTACTTTTTTCAAATTTCACAATGAAACATGGCCAAACACCCACTTAAAACACATGATTTAATCCAACTTTGTGAAACAATCAAAAAGTAATACAAGTACACAACTATAACTGGCCAGTTGAAAGTTATTTGGTCGTACTGTAACTTGTAGATAGGAGTTGCAAATTAATTGGTACATATAGGTGAAAGGTTTTGCTTATATTTCAAACCTAACTTTATTTTTGCATTCAATGCCATAAACCATGGCGAAAATAATAGAGCATTAATCTATCTAGGGTTAAAAGACGTTTTCTGGGCAGATTCTACGGTTTACCTCTGAGCGAGGCATCCTTGAAATGCCTTGGGGTGGCAGTGGCAATCGCAAGTATCGCGAGGCATTTGCTCAAACTGGTCTGCCTGGAGTCGCTTTGAAATAATTCAGAGGGTGTCTAGTTCTGCCTAGTTTAATAACCAAGAAAGTGAATCCTAAAGAAAAATAACAAAATTTCTTTTGCTTTTCTTTGCTGTCTTGCATTAAGAAGCTTATGGAATGGCATGTTTGAGCGGCTATAATCTCTATGATCTGTATTCAGCCATCTGATTCACTCTTTTTAATCTACTTTTTTCCGGTGATGTCCCCCCAAAAAATTGACTTTTCTATGGATAGTGGATAATCTAAGTTCCTATAAATAAGTTATGTTACCAATTTCAAAAAAAAAAAGTTCATCTAAATAAGTTAGCTCAAAGAACTTACCATTATCTAAACATTATCTGTCTCAATCAAGATCTTCGTTGTTCATACTGTAAGTGTTCTCATTTTTGCTAAATATTTATGGATGCAGGTATTGCTTTCTAGGCATTTGAACCCTATTTTTGCCACCGGAGCATTTGTGGTACCGACCTCACTGTATTTTGTACTGAAGGTTTGTGTTCTGTCTTCAAACTGACATTTGAAAATTTCTTTTCGGTCAATAGCTAACTACATGGTGGTTCTCAATTATTCTCTGGGGGAATTTGCTATATTACTGCTTTCCTTGTATTTCTGTTATAGAATACTTAATTCGGTCGAGACAGAAATCCTAGTTCTTCTGATAAACATATCAATATCCATAGCGAGTTATGCCAAAACATTTAACTTCTTTTTTATTTGGTGACCTATGAGTAGGTTTACCTTGGTAGTTACCCATTTTAAAGATTTTACAATTGATTGCCCATATTGCTTCTACTTATTTCCTTCCCTGGATGTTTCAAATATGTTTTACTGTAGCCACTGGTTTTGATTCTGAGTTGTTGGAGGGGGGTTGGAGGGGGGTTTGGGGGGGGGGG
>NC_064291.1:53357622-53377466 GCF_019186545.1 Solanum stenotomum
GGGGGGGGGGGGGGGTTCCTCGTGGTGGCAATATGAGGAAATGTCTCCTCGAAATGATGGCTTGCTAGTTTCGTAACTGCTCAGTTTCCATGACTGCCGATTTCTCTCTTGTTGAGATATCTTTTCCTTTACTCCTTCCGTTTCAATTTGTTTGTCTGGTTTTGACTTGCACGAAGTTTGAGAAAGTAAATTAGACTTTTGAATCATTCTTGTGGTCTTAAACTAAAGATATGTAGAATGTACGAAAATGCCCTTTAATTTTGTGGTCGTAAACATGTCATGTGGAAAGTTTGAATTAAAGAGTTGTCAAAAAATTTAAGAGACAATTCTTTTTTGAACGGACTAAAAAGGAATGTAAGACAAACGAATTGGAATTGAGGAAGTATTATTTATTCTGAATTGTTGTGGGGCCTTGTGTTAGCAAAATGTATCTCATTGATTATACTTTATAATTTTCTTACTTTCTTAATAGCTCATTTTCCAGTCTCTTTTTGACTGTTTTTCTCTTCTATATTTGCAGAGATTTGTTGTGAAGCCTTTTTATCTTAAGCGCGAAAAGCAGAAGGCATCAGAAAATATGGATAAAACCCTTGTCCAGGTAATTATAAATTATACATATTTCGGGTGACTGGCATTGCTGCTGCCTGAATTCTATAAATAGCTTCCCCTGTTCTTGGCAGCCAGACATTAGGATGTTTGATAAATAACTAGGCTTCAATCGCAAGCTAGTTGGGGTTGGAACATAAATCCTCTCAATCCCCCGCTTGTACCTTGGGACATTCTGTGAGCCAATATTTTGTTGTCCACTTCAGTAGTTTCTAAGTGTTGATGCAGTTCGTTGTGCACTGCCTCTTCTGATATGATAGAGAATGTATATTGTTTTGTCTATGAAGCATTCTCATGGTTCTTTCCTTGAGCTTATAAGTGGATGGTCCAATGTGAAGCCAACCTCTACTGCAGCTTTGCTCCTAACACACTACATTGTTGTAGGTTCAGGAGGCTAGGACGGCTGCTAAGAAAGCTCAACAACTATTGCAAAATGTGGCCAATAGGAAAAGAAGTAGACAGCTTGAAACAGGTGGACTGGTTGTTACAAAAGCACTGTATGGCAGTCGTAAAGCTCTGAAGAACAGAAATCAATTAGAGGAAGTGAAAGATGAAGTGGCTTCTCAAATCATTGATGTCGCTCTACCTTTAAATTTTCTTGTGAGCGACTCGGGGAAACTAAAGGTCCGTTTTTACATAGTCTGTTCTTAATATATTTCTTTTTGTTATCAGTCTTAAGGATTCCTTGTTTCACATTTGATGCCTTGTTACTCTTCTTTTTAGTTTATATTACTTGCTTTAATTGATCTTCTCTATGAACATCGTAAGCTATTAGAGGTCATAAAGGAAAGAGAATTATAACAGCTGCAGTAGCTAAGAGACGTGGTTGGCTTAGATGGCATCAAAAGGAGGAGAAGGAAAAAAGATGGGCTATATGGAACACAATCATGATAGGTCAAGATATCTTCTTGGTGCTCCTGTCATTTTGTCTGTTTGGCTTGAAGGAGTACTGGGACTTGCAAGATGTTGTGTTTCTCTGGTAGATTAACATAGCCATTGTATATCATGAGGATTAGCCCATGTTTTAGGCCCCATGTGGTTAACAAATTAGGTTTCCGAGATTTTCCCTAGGTTGAATTCACATAGATAAAATTTTCCTTTAGTAGCAAGGAACACAATCGTTTTGTGTATTTGGAATGAAAGGAATCACAGATATATTGATGAAACCTCAACTCCAACGCATATTTTGAAAGCTAGATGTTTAGTTAATCTCTACAGTTGGAATTTCCTTAAGCCTGTATCTGTCCCAGTTGATTTTTTTGATTTTGTTGGCTCCTTGATCTAATTGACTGATCAACTGTTATGGAGCTAACAGTACTTATTTTTCTACTTCTTTTGCATCTCCTTGATGCCAATTAATGATATATTCGTACTACATAGAAAAAAATGAACACAATTGACTATCTCCTCTGTAAAAGCTACACATCTGTTGTTTAATCAATATTAGCCTATGTACTTTTAGTGTTTGGACGCTTTCTTTGGAATAACTGTTGAGATGAAAATAACTACATATGGACATATTTTTGCTTACATTTCACTAGTTCATGAAACAACGAGCCAATATCTTGTCTGTTCAAGATGGTTTTACTTTTTACTATTGGATATTTCATGTCTCATTATTTATATGCAGCTGCACGAGGGTGTAAAGAAATCAGGAATTATGGGATTTTGTGATCCTTGTCCAGGAGAATCTAAGCAATTGTATGTGGAGTACACCTTTGATGGTAACAACTTTGAGGTAAGTCTTCTTCTTTCTATCTTTTTCTGACGTTAGAAAACATCCCCTGTTAACTAAAATTACTCTCAAAATATCAACAGGTCATTGTCGACGATTTGGATGAGTTGCTTATACCCCAAGAATCTCACAGAATTTGATGACAAGTGAGCTGCTGAGTCTCTGTTTTTTCACTTCACTGAATATAGATTTAAGGCTGTTGATTCCTCCAGATGAGTATGATAGTCAATTGGAGAAATTTAAGGCAACCAATTGAGAAGACTTGGTTACCTCTTCAAATTTTGCATCATTTGCTATGCCTCTGAAGTACTCTTTGTTCAATGTTACTCCCCGTCGCTTCCCTTCTTGTCCTCCTTACCCTCTAAACCAACAGGAATAAGAGTGTGGGAAACTAGCAGAAAGGAATAGAGTTTTCGCACCAACCCTAGCCTTAGAAATGTTAAAATGGGATGCAGTTCCTTAGGGTTTTGGTTAAAGATTACTACAGAGTGTATTCTATTTTGACAAAATAAAGGCAATCTAGCGATATCTTATTCTTTCACCATTAGACTATTTGGTGAACCCCTTGTATTCTGTACCACAACAGAGAGCAAAACTGGTGCATCAAAAGAGTTGATGCCTCAGAAACAGAAGAGTTTTAACAAACTTTTGCTTTCTCATCTGCCCTCACTAGTTGTTTTCACACTTGTGCAACTGTTCTATTACAAGATTCTTCATTTACAAAGTTATACCACTCTGCATGTATTCTAAAAAAACAATCATAGAAGGTTAGCAATATCCAGCTTTAAACCCTGACAGGAGCAGCAGATTGAGGATTCAACTGGCAAAATAATGTGAGATTTGTTCCATTCAAGGTGCATTATATCAACCATGGCTTCTTTTTCATCTTCTGGTCAGGTAAAAGTATATATCAATCATAACATTCAGTAAAATCTTTGTGCAATAGATATACATACATCCCGGTTTTGACCTGTTGTCCTTTATATTTTAGGAGGCGTTATTGCGAAAGAAACACTTGCTGATAGTTTAATTTGCTAGTATCCTAAAGGCCTTAAGATTATAGTATATAGTTTCGGAGTGACAAGTTTTCTCATTATAAACTGCTGCTTGCTGGGAGAAAAATAACAAAGTTTAGACACTCTTGTACTGAAAGAATATTGCAAGTTTCCGTAACAAGCTATATGATCCAAGTTACGGAGAAATTTTGAGTTATGATATGACGATCCAATATGATTTGTGACTAATCCAACATGACAGCTAAAGATTGAAGTGACTCAATTTTCTATCTTTACCATAATTTAAATTTTAAGATTGCACTTTTTTCTCTAACGTAGGTTCTAATCGACACTTATCCACACAAAAGGTGGTTCGAAACTCACTATTTTTGGCTCGAACTATGTGTGTATGTAACGAAAAAAATAAGATCCACTCATTTTGAAAAATGAAAATTTTGAATTTTGGATTCACTTCTTAATAATGTACACGGTGACACTTGGCGAAACCAGAAAAGAAGAAAGCTGTCACATTTAAGAATAGAGTGGAAGATATCAAAGAGGGACAATTGTTGCACTCTCTTTTTCCTCTTTTGTTGGTAGTGTATTAGCTGGTTGATGTTGCCATTACGTGACAGTATTCTTCAGTAGCACCCTAACCTATTAGCTCACAAGCATGGCATGAAGATAGCATGGATACAGCTCTTTAAAGTTGAGTACTACTTTATTATCATCATCTTTATATTTGCAGTCATCTTTGGTGGGAAGCGCCTTATTCTCAAAGTAAGATCCAATTTCAAAATGGATACCGAACATTGGGTAGAAATCACAAACAGAAAAAAGATCATGTCTATTATTTGTTAAAATCATTTATCTGCTAGGTATTGGACTATTGGATTTGCTTCTCCTTATTGTCGTGAGCGGGTCTGTCGTCCTCCTAGAATCTCCAGAGCATTTCGTCGAAATACATCTCGTCTTTTCACCTTAGTAGTCCTATGCATAGTCAGTACTATAGCCCTAATCATGGCTACTAATATAGTAAAACTTCAACAATAATTGCACACTAAAAGAAACGTAATTAAGAAGCCCCCTATGGATTTGTTTTTCTTAAAATAGCCACATGAATGGTTTCTATTGCTAGTAGAGTTGGGCTGAATAGTTATGGCCACTTCTATGAAACAATTGGCTGGATTACTATATTGGAGAAAATTAATCATTTACATGGAGATAGCGTGTCATATAATACCTCTGTTCACTTTTAATTGTCATGATTTCCTTTTTTTCCCTTTTTATAGTCAAACTATAAGAACTTTGATTAACATTTTACGCTATATTTTTTCACCATATTGATATGTGAAAAATTACAATTTATAGTACTTTTCGTATAGTTTTTTAATATCTAGTTTTATTGTTTAAAATATTGAATTGGTGTAATCTAATTTAACTTTAAAAATTAGTCAAATTGACATTTAAAAAGCGCAATCTGACAAATAAAAGTGGACAGAGTGAGTATCTCTTTTTGGAGGTGGTGGTGGGGTGGGGGTGGAATTGGAAGAAATTGGAATTCTAATAAGGTGATAAGAAAATGGAACTTCATAAGAATATAAAGTTTAGCCGCTTCAAAAACAACTTAATATATACATGAGGTCTGAAGTTAGGTTTTGGTAGAATATAACTAGATATAACGATACTTCAAGCCCGCAAGTCTAAAGGTGATTTTAACATGGATAAATTTTGGTTATTCCTTAAATATGGATTTTAAAATGGCTATTTGTTCAATTTGCCCTTTAAAAAAGAATAATAAATACTTCATCAATTTTACAGATTCAACTCAAGAGTCATTCTTATAAATCACCTGTTATTATTCACATTCATCAATTTTAAATTCTGAATCCATTTAGGAACGTCGACAACCAAAAGTTTTTGAACCAAGCTCATAATTGTCCTTTTTGTTGTAATCCAAATTAATGAACCCATGCAGGTCCACACGTTGACGGCAAAATTCTTGGTAGTTGAAGCTTCCAATTATTGTGTTTAGTTAAATAATAATTAACAAGGATAATCATATTAATTATACTGATGAATTCTTAGGCCTTCCTAGCTTATATTATTAGTTCAACTAATCTTCTCATAATTAGTAGATAAAGAATGGATAGAACCGTAAAATTTGGAAAGTGATAAAGGTAATGGATTACCAACAAGTTGAGTATTATTAGTCATTAAAGCATCATTTTTAAAATATGTACTCAATTATTAGCAATTCCACACTGGGATCCACCAGTTTTATCAGTAGTACTAAAAATTGACTGATGATTATATTTGGCAATATAATACTGGATTAGTTAAGATATGTCTCTTCATATTAAATACATTTAGCAAAATACGCTTTATAGGCTTTGGTACTCCTTTTTCTTTTAACAAAAATGGTATCAGTATATAGCTTACATGCATCTCAATTATTTCACCAGATATACTTTCCATAAATGAAGTTATCGAATGACTTTGTATCCATAGAAAATTGATAAATAGATATCTCACTTCGTTGTAAACTGAACCTAGTCAAGCAATAGAAGCAGAAAAAAAAAAGACTTTCTTTGCACATAGATGGACTATCTTTAGCGAAATTGAGCATGAATCCAGAAGGGGTTCAGTCAATTTTTTTCATCGAAAAATCACACAAGGTTAATTATTATGTATATATATTGGTGATGGATCCCTTAATAAAAATTCCATATCCGCGCTCAAATATGGTGTACCTTTGTCCTATATGCTATTCAACTTTAGTTAGATTTGTAACATAGTAAGTATTTTAATAGAATACGACAATCTTAAAAAGAAAAAGTAGTAAGGGAGTAGGAAGATGTGGACAACACTTGAGAGTTCTTGTTCAAAGTTAATAATGCAATATAGGTATGGCAATAATCATGAGTCATAATCAAAATACTTCACCACCTAACTCTTAGTTTTTGGTCTCCATTAGCCAACCCCATACATATCTATCTATCTATCAATCTTTCTTTCTAGTAAAAAGTTTATTTATTTTTTTATTTCTCACTCGGTGTTCGGAGTCTGCAGATTAAATTCAGATCACATATTGTAGGGTCCATGTGGGGTGGCGCTTCCAACAAAATTTTCTGCATACCTAGGGTTTGAACCACAAGCTTCTGGTTAAGGGTGAAACAGTTCCATCGCTACACCATAACCATGTTGATCTAGTAAAAAACATTAATATGACTTTTAGATGCAAGTGTTTGTCCTCATCATATCCTTCTCAAATTCCATTGATGTGATAGACATATTGGTCTTACACACACATCAAGTATATAGAAATTTCACATAATTGGATTGTCCTTTGACTCCAAAAGAGAATAATGCTTTGATCGGTTATTCATTGAAATTTTTGTAGGAGTATACATCCATCTTATTAATTATATATATGTCAATGGGGTTGTGATATAGAGTTGGGTAAAATCAACAAAATTGAGTATGTAGTCCCTTTAATTATTGATGGACCAATTTGATGGCCATTGAGAACAACTTATTTGGGAAGAAATTAAAGTAAAGATACTTTATGTCAAGTAAAGCGCGGCCCAATGGTCAGTGAAATAGGTTGAAAAATCATGATATTTCAAGTTTAAATCTCAACCGAAACAATAATATTAGACAATTTTTTTCATTTGTCCAAGTCTTGATGGATAAAACTACTTGATACTCGTACTAGTGAGAAATAATAGGTATATCATGAAATTAATTGATATGCGCTCAAATTAACCCTAGCATCGCATTTAATGAAAAAAACATATCTTGATATAAGTTACTTTCTTTCTTAATGAAGAAGAACGTTGAAAAATGGATAAGATTATTTCATTCTTAATCAAAGATCTTGTATTTGAGCCCTGAAAAAATAGAAGAAGAAAAAACTCCGCATGAAGTATCTTTTTTTAATGAATTTTACACAACATGAGTTCAAATTAGTCAAAAATACTCGAGACCTCAAATCGAGTACCAGACATCGAACGACAAATTAAAAAAATGATATTATATGGTAGTGACAAGTTAGAGACAGTGAGTTAGGACACGAGATTTGAATGTCCAAAATAAATGGTCCAATGACAAAAGAGAAAAAAAGGATAAAACAAGATGGGTTTAAAGTGTACCTTGTTATTAAAATGAGGGTCCTAATTTCTGAACTTAGAAAAAATCCTTAAAATGGGCCCTACATAGAGGATTTGGCAGGCAGCACAGTGTAAGGTGCCACGTAAGGAATCTTATGTCTTTATCTGTTTTGGTGAGCTGGAAAGTGGGCCACCAATATACTCAATAGTTTCTAGCCTCCTGTTATTCAATGCAAAAAATGAGTTTTTTTATACTTCATCGGTCTCATTTTATGTGACAATTTTCAAATTTTGAAATTTAAATAAGTTTATCTTTGATCGTAAGTTTTTCATAAATCTTTTAAACATTTTGAATTATTAATTATTGCGACTTATAGTACTTTTTACGTAGTTTACAAGTATATAAACTTTATTTCAAAAAAATTAAAGATTTCATGCGCAAATTTCTGATCAAACTTAAACTGTTTGACTCTTGAAAAATGAAAAGTGTCACATTAATTTAGACAGAGGGAGTAGTAGCTTTATACAATAAAGTTTAAAAAATAAAAAAAATCCCCTCCACCCCACCCCCTTAAAAAATAAAAATAAATTTGTATTTCTATGCCTAGTAAATTCTAACAAATGATCTTGTAAATTTAACATCAACAAAAAAAAATTCATAAATTGCTAGGTGGTACCTCTACGATCTATCATCTTTATAAAATGAAGACTTTCTATTAAAGATTAATTAATAGCAATATGAATTCAATAAATTGCTTGTTTCTTGCAATTGCAAAGTAATTTCAATTGGTATAAATACAATTTAGCTCTTGAGTGGACATTAATCACAATAATTTTGGTTGGTTTTAGTTGGGAATAGACTATAGACAACATAAATTAGGGTTGTGGCGGGGGGGGGGGGGGGGGGNGGGGGGGAGGGGATTAATATGATTAATTCATGGTGGGAAATGTCATCATCAATATTCAATGGGTTATTAGTAGAATGAAGTGACATTGAACTCAAAAACATTGGATATAGAGCAAGAGTTGTCCCTATAGCCATTTCATTGGAATTAGGTTCATGAACCTTGTAATTGCTCCTCTCTCTACCTTATTGAATCCCTGACTAATTCAGACTGCGCACAACATACAACATATTTTGGAGATGATGCTTTCAATATAATTTTTTCTTCACTTATTTGAGTTCTTCTTGGTTATTAGAGGAGATGGGTGTGGGTGTAGGTAAATATTGGGACATTTTCTTATAATTAGGCATAAGTTAGAATTAATAGTGATGACAACGAAGGCTAATATATAGGTAATTTAGTGATATCAATGAAAAATCACGACCTATATTTTTCCAAGAATGTCCTAGATTTATCAAAATAAGTAAGAGTCGATAAAATTCAGATTATAACAATTGTAACATAGAAATTCCTTAGACAACAACCTACACAAATTGTTGTGTCCCTCTTCAAATCATCCTTATATTTCTCAAATATAATTGTTTAAAGGTGTGTAAAATGTAAACTAAACGAATAAAAATGAACGAAACTTAGTTAACATTTGCTTTCAGCTGCAATAAAAGATCTGTGAAATGTCTTTAATTTTGGGCAATGAATGGACTCTGTGCTCTTAATACAGCTCATGCCATTGATGATACTCTCTCTTAGTGTTTGACCTTGGCATTGTTGACTTTCTACTATTTTAATTTCTTTAAATTTAATTTAATTTAAAGTTTTGGTCTGACATTAAATAAGTTCAAATATTCCCTGGGTTGTTACCTGTCCAAAGATTTAGGCTTATCCAATCTTGATTCATCTCACTGATATTTTATCGTTCTTTTTTACTTGTCTATTTTAAATTTTGTACGTATTTTAATAAATAATAATTAATATAAATATTTTATCATAAGTAATAAGATATAGTAATTGTTATATACACTTAGGTTTTGAAAAATGATTTGAGAATAAGTAATTAATATTTGAGGAAGAAATTTGGAGAATTTTTTTCCTTCATACGCTAAACAATGAGGAAATAAGAATTTTCATTAAGACTGTCACGATCCAGACCGTTGTGATTGGCACCCACACTAACTCTCTGGTGGAAGAATTACTACTACAACTCAAACCAAACAACTAAACCAAAACTAAGACGTTTAAGTTATGGAAACAAGTTAAATACTAAGGAAATAAATAGAGTTCCCATAAACTCTAACAAAAGCCTAACAATAATAAACTAACAATGCGGAAGTAATGCCTAGAACCTGAAAGTCAATGTACCAAAACATCTAAAGTTCAACAAGTCTAAATAAAAGAGATGCATGCAACCCCAATCTAATGAACCAATCAACTAACTAGAACATAGTCTAAGTCCAAAAATGGTGAACATAGTCGAAAGAGAACCCATGGCAGCCCAGAAAAATTGGCTCACCCTTGAATTCGAACGATCACTGATCTCTTAAACGAGGTCTGTCAATAGCCGCTTGAAGATGCCCTGTACTCAACAAAAATAAGAGTAAGTGCAGAATCAGTACACAACCACAGTGTACTAGTAGGATCACGCGGCTATCCCACTAAGTGCAACATACATAAGTCAAATAATAATATAATCACATGCATATATCGAACATATACAATATCGTCAGCATTATGAACAACGAACAACTTTACATGTCTCAAAATACACAATTATAACAAGTCATTGATCCTCTCATGGAACCCAAACAATTAGCATACTGCATAGTACCCGATCCAATAATTATGCTGGAATGTGGCGATCGATCCCATAATTATGCCAGAATGTGCAACCGATCCAAGTTAGTTATACCGCAACGTGGCAACCGATCCATTCATCACACCAAAATCACAATCACAAGTATATCCTCAAGATCATACAATTAAGTCATAATTTCATGGTAACCATCATTCATCTATCTCATTTACAATAAGTGTAATCAATAATGCAACATTAATATACATGCATGTATCATAATGAAGCAAGAACAAACATACATCACACAATCATAGAATCACAACTATTACCTACCTCGAAACAAGCTTGAAACCCTAAGAAACTTGATCCTTCCCTTTTCGGATTCGTTCCGCTTGTTCTTGGTCTACAAATAATCAATATAATACGGGAATCAATGAACAATCACTAATTACCCAAATTACTAACAATTCTATGAACCCTGGATCAAACTCATGATCCCAATTATCCAAATTAGAGTTGTTTCCACCATAGAATCTATAACAAAACCCTCCTCCATCAATATTCACTCATTTTGTTACGTTCGACGGATCGAAAAAAGGATTCGGGGAGTGAAAAACTTACCTTTAGCCTCAAGAATGGTGAAAAACGAGTAGGAGTCGCTGGGGTTCGTTCTTTAGCTCTAAAAGTCGAAAAGTGCATAATAAGGTCATTTAGGGGTTTATTAACGACTTTAAGTCGCGTCGTTTAGAAGCCCCACCAGAGCGGCCAAAACCCCCACCAAAGCGGCTTGCACGAACCAGTGAGGTATTTAAAGAATTTCAAAATTCTCATTTCACAACACACCTCTAATCCATGACGCTCAGAAAATACCTTTCACGCTAAGATTGATTCTGGGAGTTCTACTCGCCTGAATTCAATTCCGTAAAGTCGTACGGATTCCTTAACGAGTTATCTATCCACCCATGTAATCATAATCATAAATAAATCACCCGATTGTTACCAGATTTCCCTACACCTTAATGACTTTGATTTCGTCCAAATCTGGACAAGGTTTGGAGATTTCAAGTTACTACGAAAAAATTTTCCTACCCAAAATTCCCCCCCGTTGGTTTTTCTATAACGACGGGAACAAGTCGTTACAAAGACGGTTCAAAATATGAAAAGTAAAACTCACAAAAAAGTTAATGGAGGTTCAATATCTATTATATATACATAAAAATAATAATTATAATAATTTATAAACTATAATTTTCCGCTGAAATAGCTAGGTTCGAATGAACTATTTTGATCCTACTAGGCTACACTCTTAATACTAAAAGTGACAAAGTAAAAAATAAAAATATACATCTAATATAATAGACAAGTAAAAGTGAACGGAGAAACTATGATTTCGTATTGAATTGACTCATATTTAGTCTATACTTTGACTATAAAATTAACTATTAATACTTCAAGTTTGTACTGCTTTTTCATAATGAATAGACTCATATTTAGTCTCTACTTTGACTAGAAAACTAAGTATTAATACTTCAAGTTTACTCAAACGTCCTATTCTCCATTGCTTATGA
Source organism: Solanum stenotomum (assembly GCF_019186545.1). Lineage (NCBI taxonomy): Eukaryota > Viridiplantae > Streptophyta > Magnoliopsida > Solanales > Solanaceae > Solanum > Solanum stenotomum. Next base: position 53,369,333 of record NC_064291.1, read on the forward strand.
AGTTAAAATCGTAAAAGATTTGATCAAACAAAAAGTGATTATAAGTTGAAAATAAATAAATTATGAGTGTTCAATTTATGACCCTTTTTTTTCTTTTATGATTTTGACTTTGACTATAAAATTAACTATTAATACTTCAAGTTTGTACTGTTTTTTCATAATGAATAGACTCATATTTAGTCTCTACTTTGACTAGAAAACTAAGTATTAATACTTCAAGTTTACTCAAACGTCCTATTCTCCATTGCTTATGAAGTTAAAATCGTAAAAGATTTGATCAAACAAAAAGTGATTATAAGTTGAAAATAAATAAATTATGAGTGTTCAATTTATGACCCTTTTTTTCTTTTATGATTTTGACTTATAAGAATTTTTTTTATTCACTAAATATGTAAATAAGTGAAAAAATATTTATAAGTTAGTTTGACTAACTTATACGCTTAATCAAGCAACCCTTTAGTTATACAAAAGAGAAGATCTATATTGAATTGTTTCAAAAAATTGTTCACGTTATTCAAGATCATTGAAATCGTAATAATACTACAAATCTCTTGTTATCATTCATCTCTCCTTCATAAACTGATTATAGAAGATTTTAACTAATTTGGATTAGTTAAAATGTAAATATTTAATCAAAAAAGGACTCAAAATCTATAATTTTATCCACTTGCTTATACTGAAAGTAACTGTTTGCTTTAAATCCATGCACTTGGATAAGAATAATTATAATCCCATGATAGATTTATATAAGTCAATAATTAAATAATATAGTATAAGTTTATCCCATCAAATTTGAGGTTATTTATCCCACATTCCAAGTGGAATAAATTATTCCAAAGATTATAATTTCAAAATTATTTAATCGACAAATCAAATGACTCCTAATATTATTGCATGCATAGAATAATTATCCTTATACTGATTCGTTTGATATGAGGAATTAAAAATAATTAATTTTAGAATGAGTACCTTTTATATTTAGTTGGAATTTTTGGGTAACTTATCTCAATATTATAATTTTTTTCCCTCATTAAAAATAGAATAACAATTTCAAGATAACTCGTTCCCTAATCAAACGAAAAAATAAGAGTGGGAAACGTTTAATATGAGACAAGAACGGTCAATTCAACTAATAAAGATGCCTTTCCATTCAAATTCAATTACACAAGCCTTTGAAAATGTATATTTTTTAAAATATGCTAGTACTTTGTTCATTTTCAATTGAATATGATGTTTCACCCCAAAACAATTTGACCCCTTCATACATATTTAAAAAAAAATCTTGTGAAAATGCACAAAAAAAAGAGTTTCATTATGCTTCACTATAACTTTAAACCTATAGGAGTTATTTGATTCACAGATTAAGTTGTCTCGGTATTAAAAATATAATTTTTAAACTTTTGAATTAATTTATTTCACTTTAGAAATATGATTTATACCTAAACAAAGTATAAATTATTCAAATTTAATTTTGAAATATCCTTATTTTATCTCATAAACCAAACTAATGACTCACTATGTCCCAATTCATACAAAAACAATTGTTATTAGGGACAACCTGGATTTCTTCATATGTTGTTTCATTTTACTTAACTCATATATTGAAATAAATATTTTAGCAAATCAAATAATTTTTTATACTATTCTTAATATTAAATAATTATATACAATAATAATAGCAAAATTTATAGTTCCTAAATAGTATTAATAATATTGATTTAATAAAATATACTCTTAATTAAATTTTCTTTAAAAATATGTCAGGTCAATCAGAGCTATATAATATAAAACGGAGGAATTATAAAACTATTTTAAATGACTTACACAAGATTCAAAGAACTCAAGATACATCCAAATTATAATAGACATAAGAATATATTGGTGTCTAGTAAATTTTTGTTTTTTTTAACTCCATACATAATTAAATTTTGAATGGTGTATAGATACAAAATATTCTTACCACATACCAACATTTTATAAAACATTTTATGAAGTAGAAAGTGGACCAAAATGAAGTGGGGAATCCCCAATCTCCATCAATTTCATGTCTTTTCCTCCTACATAATGACACTATACGACTATCACAATTCACACCATTCCATACGCAACGGCCCGTCCCCTCATTTGAAAGCATATGAGTATGGACGTCATATCGTCAGTATAAATAATTTTTATTTTTAAAATCGAAGATAAAATTATAAAATCAAAACTTTAAAGATAAAGGTGAAATATGAAAGGATAAAAAAAAGGAAAATTTTTGTGTTCATATATAGAAACACCTCAAGAGTTTTTTCTGCACATCGTCACTCGATTTCGATTAATTTATTAATCCGCAGAACAAAAATTTAGGAAGGACCTGCGTTTCTTCCAACAAACACCAAACTTATTTTGAATAGATGAGTTCACGCCTTTTCAACCAATATTTTTGGCTATAAATGATGAGGTTTACTCTTAGTTTTCAGCATTGAATAAGAAAAAGACATTTTGGCCAGAATGATATTTTTTCTATGTTATTTTATTTTTTAAAATATTTTTACCCTTTTAACTTTAATACATTTTAACTAAAAAATGGAAAAAAAATCAGTTTATTTTAAAATAAAAAAAATATTGTACACTTTTTAAATTTTCTAGCCAAATCCTGACCAAGTTTTCTGGTCATTTAGCATTACCCAATGAATAATTACTTCTTCTGCATATTTTCTTACACGTAAATATTGAGTCTTTGTGTGATTTATTACAGACTTTTGAGTTTGTCGAAGTTACTAGAATATAAGTTACTGCTATACCAATAACATGTATATTCGTTTTATCTTGGGAGGAAATAATTCATGACCTCGAGTACAATAAGGTTGAATTTCCTTAAGGACAAACAGTGAATGATGTGATTTCAGATATATTTATCTTAAATAGTTTCTGATTTCTATTTCTAAAACTTTTTTAGTTTACTGATTTGAACTTAGTAGAATAATAAAAATTGCTCTACATCAAATATATTAAGGGTATATTTGGTCCTAAAAGCTTATTTATACGTATCTTTTAAATGATCTAACGGTGTGTAAAAGTTAAAATTATAGTAGATGATATACCAAACCCCTGATGAAATGGAGTTATTAGGTCATGCAGTCACTTCCAAGTTGTTTTTACCCATTCTCTGAATTGTACGTTTCGTGCAAGCACCAAATTGGATTCACTTGTCTTTACTTCTCTACAACGATAGCATATTACTATTTACTCTACTTTTTACTGCTCCCTTCGTACTAAAGAAATAAGTATTCACTTTAATCATAGGATTTTTATTCGAGTCCTTTGAATATAGTCATTTTTATTGAAGAATATTTTATCTTAATCAGTATTTTCTGATACGAATTTGAATTAATCAAGTTGCCAAAAAAAGCTTTCCAACATAGTGTGATTTTCCTTTTTACAAATGTTAAAATATTTATATGAATTTGGACTATATGAGTTGAAGTTACAAAAATAACATTTGAAATTCGAGTTTAGAAAAAGTTTGTAACATTGAATATCAAAGAATCTTCACTTACCCCATTCATTATTTTGATTTGGGTCTTGGAAACCCATCTTCACTTGGCCAATCATGAGACACTATTTCATTAGACATAAAATTATCATTTTTTAAAAATAAAGTAAAATTATGAATTAAAATAAATCATCTATTTGACTTTAAATCATTCCATGTAAATTGTAACGATAGAGTTAGAGCTTGTTTGAATTGATTTAAAAATTGATCAAACATACTTTTAAGAGTGTTTGACAAAATTAAAAATAACTTAAAATATAAACCGAACTTAGCAAGTATTATACGATAAGACATTAAGATGGATCGATTCTAGCCACCTCCAAACCAACTGAACCATCCCGGACCACGAGTAGGAATGTTTGAGTTCAAAGAGAAAGGCTTTGGCAATTGGCAATGGCCCTCCTTTTTATGTACAATTAAAAGATTACTATTTCTCATAAACCCTCCCCTAAATCCTCACCAAACCAGTAGCAGCAGCAGCTTCGTCCTCTTCTCCTCTGCCACCTCCTTTATAAACCTCTGTTTTCTTCCACTCTTTTATATACAACAAACAAAGCAAAATCTCTCTTCTCTCTCTCTCTCTATCTGTGAGTCTGTGTACATAAAAGATAAGGTACAGTACAGTTTTCAGCTGTTAATTTATTCATTTGAAACAATACTCTGTTTTCATCAACAATGGCTTCTTCTTGCTCTGTTTTCTTCACTATTTTCGTTTTCATCTCTCTGTTCCTTTTCTATTCTGCTTCTGGAACGTTGGTTTTCCCTTTAAAGCATTCTTTTTCAAGAACCCAATTCAACAGTACTCATCATCTTCTCAAATCCACCACCGTTCGCTCCGCTTCTCGCCTCCACCACCACCGTCATCCCCACCGTCAAGTTTCTCTTCCTCTAACTCCGGGAAGTGATTACACTCTCTCCTTTTCACTTGGGTCTCAGACTATTTCGCTATACATGGATACTGGTAGCGATGTCGTTTGGCTCCCCTGTCACCCCTTTGATTGTATTCTCTGTGAAGGGAAGTATAATCCTACCTCTATCCCTAACCCTGGCCCTATTAACCTCACCTCCGCCGTCCCTGTCTCGTGCAAGTCACGTGCTTGCTCCGCCGTCCACTCTTCGCTACCGTCCTCAGACCTCTGCACTATTGCGAAATGCCCACTTGAAGATGTTGAAATTTCTGATTGCAAGGGTTATTCGTGTCCCCCTTTTTATTATGCTTATGGTGATGGAAGTTTCATCGCGAAGCTTTACAGCGATGAATTATCGATACCCATGTCATCTCCGTCATTGATTTTGCAGAATTTTACATTTGGGTGTGCTCACAGTGCTCTTGGTGAACCAATCGGAGTAGCTGGGTTTGGCCGGGGAACTCTTTCGTTGCCGGCGCAACTTGCGAATAACTCACCGGAAATCGGAAATTACTTCTCTTATTGTTTAGTTTCTCACTCTTTTGACACCAATCAAGTTAATCGACCGAGTCCGCTCATTCTCGGTCGATACTCAGTCGATGAAAAAATGAAACAGATGAAGAATTATTACTCCGATTACGCTTACACCCCAATGCTCGAAAACCCAAAACACCCATATTTCTACAGCGTCGGACTCGAAGGTGTATCTATCGGAAAAATAAAGATTCAAGCGCCGGCGAGCTTACGTCGAGTTGACAGAAGAGGAAACGGCGGAATGGTGGTGGATTCCGGTACGACTTTTACTATGTTACCTTTGAAGTTCTATGAAACAGTGGTGACAGAATTCGACCGGAGAGTTGGACCGATTCTTAAAAGAGCAAACCCGGTTGAAGAAAGAACCGGGCTTCGCCCGTGTTACTACATGGATTCCGGTTCAAAAAATGTGCCGCAGCTGTTACTACATTTTGGGGGAAATTCCAGTGTGGTGATGCCCAGGAGAAACTATTTTTATGAGTTCGTTGATGATGAGAAAGTGAAAAGGAAAGTAGGATGTGTGATGTTGATGAGCGGTGGTGATGAAGGGGAAAGTGGGCCCGCAGGGATATTAGGAAATTATTTTCAACAAGGATTTGAAGTTGTTTATGATTTAGAAAAAAAGAGAGTTGGATTTGCAAAAAGGAAATGCGCATCTTTGTGGGATAACTTGAATCAACACTAACGTGCGCGGTTGCGTAGCGGATTAAATTTGACGTTGACTTTGACTTTGTGAACTCTGTGAGTCAAGTCAAGTAGGGTCGGGTGTTGAATGGGCCGGGTTGGGTTAAGGATATTTTGAGAATAAAAGTGTTTGATTTATTTTTTTTCTATTTCTGTATGTTATTGTATAGCTGAAGTTTTGGTACATATTAGACAAAAATAATGAAAAATAGAAAGGAGGAGAAAGGAATAAAATGTGGATGTAAATTTTTGGCAATTCGATTTGTTAATTATTTGTCTGATTATGTATATTGGCTCTGAATGTTTAATTTTGATGATATTTGGTTGTGTAGTTTTACTTAAATGATAATACTCAAACAAATGTATCTATTAGGGAATTTGTTAGATTTCAATAAAAATATTCCTTATGTTCCTAATTATTCATCTATTTTTTTTTTCTATTTATTTATTTTGACAAATCAAGAAAGGATAAATTTTTTTATCTTATATGTCACCATTTTTAAATTTATGTGCATTAGGAAATTAAGTAGTTTATATTCTACCCTTGTTTAATTTTTTTTGAAGTTAACTTTTTAATCAATGAATGAGTTAATTTATTTTAATTAATTAAAATTTGATCAATAAACATGAATTATTCATTTTTTTTATGTTAGTCAAATGTATATTTTTAAGGCTAGTAACTCAAAATGATAAAATAGGAAGAAATTGTAATTCATGCATTGATTTTATGAAATGATAGATATTATGGACCAACTATTTATATAAGGATAACATATAAAAAAAGTGAAGGAAATAATTAACAAAAGTAAAATGATAAACTCATTATATTAATTATTATTTCTTTAATACGTGTGTTAATTCAAAAATGGATAAATAATTAAAAGAGCGAGTAACAACATAAGGGAGAAAACAAAAAACAGAAAAGGGGTATTTCGTATTCAAATATTTATGTGAAAGCACACAAATACAACTGTTGATACTAGGGGTGTGCATCGGTCCATTTGGTTCGATTATATGTATTATTGGTTCGATTTATCGGTTTTCGATTTTTAAATATGCTAACCCAATAACAAATTAATAAGATATTTTTTATCAATTTTTGGTTTTTGGTTGTTATCGATTCGATTTTCGATTTACCCAATAAGAAAATGTCCGTAAAATATTTTATGACTTCTTACTTCTCTAAATGCTTTGATATAGTGAAACAAGAAAGATAATGAGAAATTACATCAATAAGAGAAAATATAGTACGAAGACTATAATTACATGTCACCGTCAAAACATAGTACAAAATTTTTGAAGTTAATCCTTTATAAATTTGCAAAAGCTACAACCTACAATTACAAACTAAAACTAAAATCAAAAAGTTCACAAGACAAACTAAAATCAAATAGCTACAATTGCAGTGTGAACTGGATAGAGTTCTAATAATTTGATATTATTTTTTTTAAAAAAATTAAATATGGACTCAGGATCCCTTTATTAAACAACCCAAAAGAGCCAATATTTACATAAACAAAATGGTTCCTCGTAAAAGTGTCTAGTTATATATTAAATTATTAATATTTAGGAAGGGTAAAGTAATAAATTTTTATCGTCTTATTGGGTTATTGATTTATCCAATAACCCAATAGTAAAAATCGAAACCAAATCAGTAACCCAATAACTTTTTTTTATAAACCCAATAAACTTAACCCAATAACATTTTTTCGTTTCGATTTATTGATCGATTCGATTTTTGCACACTCCTAGTTGATACCTCATCAAACAGAGGTCTGCTTCGGCGGTCTCTGAAAATGAATTACAGTACTAATTTTTTTTTATTGATAGTGTTGCTTCAGATAATAACTCTCGCGCAGATTTAAATTTAATCGAGTTTCGAAAGAAAAAAATACGTCATTAAAACTAAACTATGGCAGGTTCTGCAGTCTTCTTGTATAATAACTGTTCCTATTGTTGTTTTTTCACTTGGTATTTGCAGTTCAACTTGGAACTTCAATTAAATTTAGATTACCTATTCCAATACTCATTCGTAAGTGATGCTACCAATCAAATTTCTTTATATTCACAGCTCTAACTCGATCTTTGATTAAGTGTGAAATAGTCATACATGTTGGTAATATGATAAGCTAATTGAAATAGGTTGAAAGATGAGCCAATAAAGGGTTGGAGGGTCAAATAGAAGAAACACGTGGCGAAAGAAAAGAAAGCACGCCGCCAATGGAGTATGAGAAGATGAGGTCATATAAAAAGTGTCGCTAATTTGAATGACAAAAAAGTGGGCCCCATATTTTAGAAACGTGTGTGTCTGTCCATTGCTTAGCTGTCTCCCACTGTACACAGTATTTGGTGCATTTTATTATAAGCCATACGTGTGCACTCATTATTATTATTATTATTATTTCTACATACTTCCTTCGTCTTATTCCTTTTTCACAAATATTTTGTGGACATCTTGTTTATGACATTG
>NC_064291.1:53377546-53393760 GCF_019186545.1 Solanum stenotomum
ATCGGTTCGATTTACCAAATAAGAAAATGTCTGTAAATTTTTTTATGACTTCTTACTTCTCTAAATGCTTTGATATAGTGAAACAAGAAAGATAATGAGAAATTGCATCAATAAGCAAAAATATAGTATGAAGACTATAATTACATGTCACTGTCAAAACATAGTACGAAATTTCTGAAGTTAATCCTTTATAAACTTGCAAAAGCTACGACCTACAATTACAAACTAAAACTAAAATCAAAAAGTTCACAAGACTAAAACTAAAACTAAAACTAAAATCAAATAACTACAATTGCAAACCCTTACTTTAGTCTTTAGGTTTTGAGTAAACAATAAGGACTAGTAAAGCGGCATAGTGTGTGGGTAGAGTTCTAATAATTTGACACTGTTATAGTGTCTAGTTATATATTAAATTATTGATATTTAATATTTAGGAAGGGTAAAGTAGTAAATTTTTATCGGTTTACCCAATAACCCAATAGTAAAAATCGAAATCAAATCAGTAACCCAATAACTTTTTTTTATAAACCCATTAAAAACCCAATAAACTTAACTCAATAATATTTTTTCATTTCGATTTATTGATCGGTTCGATTTTTGCACACCCCTAATTGATACCTCATCAAACAGAGGTCTGCTTCGACGGTCTCTGAAAATGAATTACAGTACTAATATTTTTTTTATTGAAAGTGTTGCTTCAGATAATAACTCTCGCGCAAATTTAAATTTAATCGAATTTCAAAAAAAAAAATACGTCATTAAAACTAAACTATGGCAGGCTCTGCAGTCTTCTTGTATAATAACTGTTCCTATGGTTGTTTTTTTTCACTTGGTATTTGCCGTTCAACTTGATTAAATTTAAATTACCTATTGCAATACTCATTCGTAAATGGTGCTTCCAATCGATTTTCTTTATATTTACAGCTCTAACTTGATCTTTGATTAAGTGTGAAATAGTCATACATGTTGGTAATATGATAAGCTAATTGTAATAGGTTGAAAGATGAGCCAATAAAGGGTTGGAGGGTCAAATAGAAGAAACACGTGGCTAAAGAACAAAGCACGCCGCCAATGGAGTATGAGAAGATGAGGTCATACAAAAAGTGTCGCTAATTTCAATGACAAAATAGCGGGCCCCATATTTTAGAAACGTGTGTGTCTGTTCATTGCTTAGCTGTCTCCCACTGTATACAGTATTTGGTGCATTTTATTATTAGCCATACGTGTGCACTATTATTACTCCCTCCGTCCCTTTTTAGTTGTCCACTTTAGAAATGACACACAGATTAAGGCAACAATGATTAGCACAGTGAAGTTACAATTTTGTCCTTATGACAACTTTTCACTTCAAAATTACAACCACTTATTTGAATTCAAGTGAAATAAATTGGAGGGAAACAACATACACTTTTACAATTTTCAAGAAATGTAAATAAGGGTATAATAGGAAAAAATTTATTGTCCTTTCTTGATTTGTCAAAATGGACAACTAAATAGGGACAACTAAAAAAGGAAATATGGACAAGTAAATAGGGACGGAGGGAGTATTATTTCTACATACTTCCTTCGTCTTATTACTTTTTCATAAATATTGTGGACATTTTGTTTATGACATTGACACTCAGCTCTCTTTTTGTGTTTTAAATTTTTTATTTAGAATTTAAAATTATATTTGACATGTATTCTAATGATTTTTTTCTCGAAGTTTTATAAGCTAAAGTTTAGAATATTCAAAAATAAATCTGAGCTTCTTTTGAAAATTAGAGGTATGTTTGGTATCAAGTATTTTTTAGGGAAAAATAGAACAACAACAATAACAATAAAATTTCACAAAATAATATTTAAAAATAAATAAATTATGTATACATATATTAGTACTGTCACTTTTCTTTTTTAAAGAAAAGAAGATTAGATTGCCAGCTTGCACCCTTCCATTTGTTTTCATTCCAACAAACATAAAGCAGATTCACCAAAAAGAAAAGATAATATAAAATAAATTAGTACTTGTCCATCACCAATCATTAAAATTATAAGAATTTTCTACGTGGCATCATTTACTTTTGTATAATTTTTTTTAAAAAAAATTATGGTCTAAATACTTCATGACCATTTATATTGGTATAAATTATTTTATTAATGGTAAAAAAATGAAATATTATTTCAAATTATAGTAAAGTAATATTTTTTTTGAAATGAATTAAAAAGAAAAATATATCACATAAATTGCAAAGAGGTAGTACAATGATTGACTTTTTGATTTCTCGCCCAATGTTCAATACACACATTTAGACTCTAACTATATCAAAATTTACGTCGGAAATCCCCAATTCCAAATTGAGGGATAAAGCACCCTCTAACAACAACAAAGAAGACTCAAACTCAAAATCTCTGATTAAAGATAAAAAATACTTACTACTCTATCACGACCTTTATCGTCGATTGGCTGGCTTTGCTTCTACTTACAACCATTTTGAAAAGTTTTTGAAAGATGGTGACACATATATATTTAGAGGTAGCAAAGTTCCAGTTGTCTTTTTTAAAATTTTTATGTTGTTTGTGCTTTTTGGTAGGGAGCCATTTGTCTGGTATAGACTAATAGCAACAAAAAATTATAATAAGTGAAATTCTAGACCTATAATATGCCACTTGAAAAACAATGGCTTAAAACACAACCAAGTGGTTCAACCATTTTCTTTCCATCCATAATTTTTTATTTTTTATTTGTTAAATAAGTGAAGTGGAAAAGAAAAAAGAGGGGAAATTGTCACACATCAAGTAGCTTTTATTGATAGTGGTGGAGACAAAACTTTAAAAAATACAAAAATATCACATCTAGAATTTTAAATTAAGGTGTATTTGATGCTAATAAAAATATTTTTCTGAAAAATAAGTAATATGACAGATATTTTAAAAATATTTATATATATAATTTAGATGAATATTATAAAAGAATAAATACAACAAAAGTGTAGCGGAGATGAGGGGTTGGGGTGAGGGTAAATATTTTCTCTATTTATACTAGGAAAGTTCATATATGGCGATGGAATATTGGTGTATCTATTCATTTTGTCTCAAATTAATAGTATGAAATTTGATAATTTAAAATCTTGAATCTATTTCTATATTCAACACAATTTTAATTAAAAAATGTTGCGAATTAGTACTTAATAGGTAAATAATGAAAGGAACTTTCAACTATTATGGTACTTTATTATAATTTTGGTACTTTATTATACTCTATTCCTTTTATTTCATTTGAATCCAATCAAAAGCGTTTTATTACTTATTCTTTCTCATACATAGAGGCGAAGCTATAGTATCATCAAGTGACTAGTTGGACACTCTTTATTGAAAAATTACAATATATGTAAGTGAAATCTTACTATTTTAAACACCCTCAAAATCAATAGAGACCTGTAGCATAGTGGCAAAGGTATGCACAAAACTTTCACGACGTCCAAGTTCAATTTCTTGTGTCCGCACAATTTTGATGTGAAGTGAGTAGTAGCTCGGTGACAATTGGGTGCAGAAGTATGCAGGGCATGCAAGAATTGAATCCCTATGAAGTTACTTTCTTTTAGTGTGCTATCTAAAATTTAAACACCTTTAATGAAATTTTCTGACTACGTTACTTTTTATACTGCCCTTAATAATAAATTGCTACGTAAAATAGTAATAGTCACATTTAAAATTTCAAAGCATCATTAACAAGATTAGTTTAACATAATATTCCCTCTAACTAATACATTCTTAAAAGGTGTTTCAGGTCAATAAGGATGAAATAATATGAAACCGATGAAATATTAAATTTAACACACAATATGTCCATAGATGTAAACTTCTAAATCATTGAATTCTTAACCCACAATAATTGAAGATTTCTGTGGTTCTAAATTTGTTAAGGCATCACACTCAACAGTCTTTTCCACCAATTTATGAACTTTGTCAAGTAATTGTTAGGTCCCCATAATTAAATACAACCCCATTATTACATATATATATATATGCTAATAGATCAAAGAACAATTATATATGTACAACAAATTTGTCTTAGTAAAAAACAAGATAACAAAATATGATGGCTATTGCAATGATTGTGATCATGAGTTAAATTTTTTTTCTAAAAAACTGATTAGGATATGAAACCATGAAAATTGAAAAATAATACTTTTATTTTTCAGGTGTAATACAGTTAAACTTCGCTATAACAGATTAACAATATTGTTCATTTATTCAAATATATATTTTGGCTGTTATAAAAGAATGATGTTATTAAAAAATAATAATATAAAATAATATGTAAAAGTTATAGTGAAATATTTCTATAGAGAATGATTGTTATAAAGAAATTTAATTGCATGAGAGATGTTCTCGTGAAAATTAATTATTCAATGTACCAACTTAATCATTGTTTGTTTAGCACCTCATATTTTATTCGAGATTTAAAATACAAAGTTTTAGCATCTAAAATTGGTGAAAAATTAACCTTTTGTTCCTTTGTACTTAATATTATTTAAATAAAACTTATGAATTTAAAAATTACATGAAAAGTAATTACATTTAAAATATTTGTAAGTTGTTGCCAAAGAAAAAAAGTTAAATTTGAATCTTTAAATAATGGACAAATTACTTAACTACACTCCTTTACTTACCTTAATATCCATTTATCCCTACTTATTTCAAAAATTTCAAAAATCCCTTATTTCCCCCAATTAATAAAATCTGTAAGATACATAAAGATGTGCACAACGCTATGTATCCCGCATGCATCCCGTGCACAACGCTATGTATCCCGCATGTATCATGTGCACAACGCTATGTATCCCGTTATGTGGAATGTATCAAACCTAATGTATCCCGTGCACAACGCTATGTATTCCGCAAACATTATTTTTAAGGGATTTTTGGTAAATAGAAAATTAGAAGGGATAGGATGTTATTTAGTACTTATAATATGTGGTTCTTATAATTTATACTTAAATAATTGTGACCCAAATTTAACCATTTTGGTGGGCCGAAGCTTAATGGGTTTCTGATGATCCAATATACACGATCCACTTTAAAACTAAAATTGGGCCTTGAGTCCAAATTGGAGAAAATAAACAAAAATAGTCCCTTATATTAGAAAAATTAGTCTCTTAAATATTCTCCCAAGTAGTTTTGCTCTTTTAATTTTGTCAAAAGTGAGCATTTTTTTAATTTTCGTAAAATATTTAACAAATCTATTAGTTAGACAGAAGAGATTATGGGAAAAAAACCTTTTAAACTAGAAATATCAAAGAAAAAAAACATATCAAATCCTACAAATCGTAACACCAAAAACTATTCCAAACACCGAAAATAGAAATATAAAAAAAATATAAAGTAGCAAAAGTCACACATACTTCAAAAATAGATCAGAATAACAAAAACTTTATCTCCAAATATGAGTTCATGTTAAATTATTTTTTCACAATTTCTACTAAATTTAACATTTGATGTTTATTATCAACTTTCGATAGACCAAAGTCATTTCCTTTGTTCAGATCGGGAAGAAATGAGGTGACTGAGCCCTATCACAAAATGAGCAAATTAGCGACTTATTAAAACAATACATACAATTTATGTCGATGCTAACGCCGGATTATTTTGAACCTACCCTTACACTTTCTTTTACCATCATTTCTCAAATACAAGTAGCTACTTTCCTTAGTGTAAACCACGTTTCACAATAAGAATATGCATTTCTCTCGGATTGAGAAAAGGTATTTTGTGCTTTTTTTTGTAACCTATATTTTACTTTCTTTTTTATTTGTTGTTGTACTATTGCTAAATACTTTCTCCCATTTCAATATGTTTGACATATTTGAACTTACACATAATTTAAGAAAGTAAAGAAACTTACGAATTTTGTGGTAATCTCATAGCCTTAAATATGTCAGGTGAAAAGTTGAAATAAAAAAATTAGAAAAAAAGGAAAAGAATCACTTTTTGAAACAGACTAAAAATGAAAATGGGCCAAACAAATTGAAATGGAGTTAAGTTCTACTCCATCTGTTTCAATTTATGTGACTTACTTTTTTTTTAGCCAGTTAAAAAAATTGACATATTTCTATATTAAGTAACAATTTAACTATAAAATGTCTATTTTACCCTTTATGAAATAATTTACAGCCACACAAATTTCTATTATTCATTTTGGACCACAAGTTTTAAAAGTCTTCTTTTCTTCTTTAAACTCCGTGTCAAATCTAACTACCTCACAAAAAATGAGACGGGAAGTAGTATTAATTACTTATAACAGTTGATCCATAGTTAGCTGTCACTAAGGTTTCCCGGGGTTTTCTTGACATTAAAACATTCGAAAATTATGAAGTATATGATTCCATATACTCACAAAAAGTTAATTCCTTTCAATAACTCTCAATGCATCTATTTATCTTTTCTTCATTCTTCAATCAATTCATTCTCTTTTGGGATTCTTCTTTCTTAATTTTCCAAAATTTATTGGCAAGTTTCTCTCTTTTCATCATATTTATTTTACCTTTTTCCAATTCTTGATTTTTGATTGTACTTTCCTTGTTTTAACCATATATTTGATTAAGATTATTGTTGGATTTACACTTACTACAAAAAAAAGAACTTTTTTTTTCTTCTTACATTGTGTTATTGTATATGGTATTATTAATGTTCTATGATGTTTGGATTTGATATTAGTTGCAACACCCCTCCCCTTAATGTTGTATGGAAATGAATGTTTCCCCTCTAAAGCCAATATCCACGAGATGAGTGATCGTAGAGATGCAAATGTTAGGATGGATATGCGGTGTTACAAGATTAGATAAGATAAGAAATGATCATATTTGTTAGAAGATGCAAGTAGCTCACAAACAGGATAGAATGAGTAGACCTAAATTTACGAGGAATGAAGTTATCTCGTAAGATCTAGCAAAAGATAGAACACGAGGAAAATTGAAAACTAGTGTGCTTATGGAAGACTGATCTTCGTAATGTTAAAAGATATAACCACTAAAGTGTATTAGTGAAACCTCTAGTAGTGTTAGATTATCTTTTGATACAGAGTATTGAGAATTCACATTGCTGATCCCAACTATAGCCAGGGATTGAGATATGAACTTGTGCTTTAATTTCATGATTCGCAAACTAAAACTTGATTCTGTTGTTTGTTTACAGTTTAACTAGCTACACATGCGTACATCCAAAGAAACGTTTAAGGAAATACTAATTTCCGCTGGCATTAAAGGAAGCAGACAATCTTCAAGTTCTAATAAAGAAGGAGAGTCTACTAAACAAAAGGCCAAAATTCTCCATCCTCCCATAGAAACTTTTTGGCATTTACCTCCAACAAAAGAGCAAAAGAAGTCTACCAAATCAAGAACCAAGAAAACCATAATGTCTTTGACATTTAAGAGAAAGAGCAAAGATTTGCAAACAATTCTTGGAGGATCACATGATCCTAAGGATGAACAAATTGTTGATTCATTTCGTGAGTTGCTTTTTCTTGAGGGTCAGCAGATAGATAAAAACAATGACTACCATACACTTTTAAGGTAATGTTTCGCTGGTAAATTTAGTCACTGCTTCTACTCCATGTCAGACTCTAGTTAGAAAAGAGAAAGATAAATTGAGTTTGATGTTACTTTATGTGAATACAGATTTCTTAGAATGAGGGATTATGATCTTCCAAAAGCAAAGAACATGTATTTGAACTATTTGAAGTGGCGAGAGGAGTTTCATGTGGATGAAATTTCCAAGGTGATTGAAAGACAGTATTGTTAGTAGACGTCCTTCGATTTCTGTTACTATCAGTTGTTCCTTGTACCTCGATTATTGTATTGTTTTGTTACTATCTGTTGTTTTTGTTATTATCTGTTGTCTCTTACTTCTTGATTGAAAACTTGCTTTATGTTCGACAGTCCTTTGATTCTTTGTTCATTTTTGGGTTGAATGATGCTGCAGGAGTTCAAGTTTGAGGAATTCAATGAGGTTAAACAGTGTTATCCTCATGGATTTCACGGAGTAGATAGATATGGTAGACCAATTTACATTGACAGAATTGGAATGGTAAATCTCACTAGGCTCCTTGAAGTAACTACTACTGAGAGATTTGTGAAATATCATGTGTCTGAACAAGAGAAAACATTGAACTGGAGATTCCCTGCATGTTCACTTGCTGCAAAGAAACATATAGCTTCCACCGTCAGCATCGTGGATGTGAAGGATGTGGTAAAAATCTGCTTGTCCGTTTGATCTTTCACTTATTTGATAAGCATATTCACACTTTATTTGTTTTGATAAGAATATTACCGAGGACATGACCTTAGATTAGGAGGTATGGATGACATGGATTATGGTTGAAGGTTATTTAGATAGTTGAGCGTTGTCTCACTTATCCTTCTGGCTTCTGTATAGGGATTACTGAGGACATGATCTTAGATAGGAGGTATGAATGACATTGTGTTCGTGCTGCATAGCATTCTCTGTCCCTGACCTATCTTGACAAAATGATTTGATCTTGGCTTGGTTAACACAATGAAATTAATTTGCTCAACGCAACCATAAGATGCTTGAGTTGTCCCACCACACATAGCAAGTTTAGATCTCTTACCGTGTCTGATCATTGGACAAATCTCTGGCATGATCTATTGAGTCTTCATTTATAGGTATCAATATACGTCCACAGGATAGTTTCTTTAAGTTGTATTTTCATGTGAATTGGCATATTGTATGGTTTTTTACTAAATTCAACATTCATTCTCCTGTTATGAGTTTCACATATTATAAATGGTTGACTAGTTGTTTCACTATGTCAGTTGTAAGAGTGTCATCAAATGAACTTTAAGAAAAAATCAAACTTCTTTGATGACAAAGTTCCATACATAGATGCTCAGCACTTCCAAGAATTCTGCATTACTGATAACAAATGGATGCTTAGATTCTTTTATTCTTCGGAGAATGTCTAAACGAAACAAACCAATCTTCTTTGACAGGGAGTTTCAAGTTTTTCGAAGCCTGCAAGGCTTCTCTTTCTGGAAATTCAGAAGATAGACAGTCACTATTATCCAGAGGTATGCTAGGTGATGCAAGTCTATTCTTTCTCTTCTGGAAATACCAACTTTTTCAGTTAGTCTTGCTCCCTATAAGAAAATTGGAAGAAGGAGCAATATATATTGGCATAGTACTGTTATGCACATTATAATAGATTGAACTATGGTAAAAGAAGAACGACTAAACGCAAGAAAACTAATATTTGCTAATCATCAACTTGCATTTTTACAGACGTTGCATCGCCTTTTTATCATTAATGCTGGTTCTGGATTCAAAGTCCTGTGGAAAGCAATCAAGGCATTTCTTGATCAACGCACCCTAGCAAAGATTCAAGTACTTTCTTTTCCTTCTCCGTCACCCTCCTCTATGTTTCTTGGCTAAACTAGGCCAACTAGGGAAGGGAATTATACTTTTAAGACATACACCACAATTACAGGTGCTCGGGAGCAACTACACGAAGACCTTACTAGAAGTTATTGATCCAAGGTAAAAAATTAATCAGCTCAACATTTTTCCATTTTATGTTTAGCACCTGATGAATGGATGCAAATACGCGTATACAAGGTTGCTGTAGGAGTTGTTTTCTTCTGATGCGTGAAATTGCTACTGCAGTAATCTTCCAACTTTCCTCGGTGGCAACTGCACATGTTCCGACTATGGAGGCTGCCTCTTTAGCGATAAAGGACCATGGAATGATCCTTCAGTTACAACTATATTTCAGGTTTTAACCTGTCGCGATGTTGATTCAAATTTAATGATGTTTGGTATATCATGACATGTCTGAAAATGTTGAGTAAGATGTCACATTTTTGTATAGGCAATGCTTGAAGCCGAAGAGGAGAATATCGACGATGAAGAGCAGAATTGTTCTGCTTCAAAAGATTCCTTTGATGGTTTTACTGTAAGCAAATTTAGTTCAAAAAACATCAATAAGTAGAGAACATCTAAGATAACTTACTAACATATTTGTTAGGCCTATCTAAAATGTCTAGTAAATACTCCATCCGTTTCAATTTGTTTGTCTGGTTTTGATTTGACACGAAGTTTAAACAAGTACATAAGACTTTTGAATTTTGCAGTCTTATGACTTAAACTAAAGAATGTACCAAAATGTCTTTTAATCTTGTGGTCTTCTGAGAGTCAAGGGTCTGATCTCGAGCTTTGTAAATGCAGCCGGATAATGTAAGTATTAAGGATGTCTATGATGGGACTCCATCAACAGAAGATACTTTTGGACTGCCAGTTCTACAGAAGATCCTAACACTTCAAAGTGTTGTCAATGACACAAAATCAGTAAGTTGATTGTTTTTCGTCTTCCTGGTTCTTCCTCTGTACTAAAGTACATCGATACTATGTTTATGGCACAGAAAATCCAGGCATTGGAAGCTGCTCTTAAGGACACAACATCGGTTAGTATGACAAAAATATTGTTGTACTGTTAATTGTTGCTGCAAACAGAACCTAAATGATCATGTTTTATAGGTGATAGAAGGACTTGGACAACCAATTGAAGAGCTGAAAAAACATATTTTAGTATCAAAGTTAAGAGCTTGAGTTACCAAATGAAGAATTTCAACCTTTTTTTTTTTTGAAGTTTCTTGCTGTTGTCAATTGATTTTAAATAAAAAAGAGTAACTATGTTAAATAAGACAACCTGTTTACAGACAAAATTCAAGTTAAAGAATCAGTTCTCTTTAAATTTTGGTATAGTTTTGCTCCTACCTTTTCAATTTTTATGCATGTTGTTGTATCTATGGCTAAATACAAACTACATATCTAATTTGACCTATGGACGAATATGTTTATATGTTACGAGAATTAGAATAGACAGGGGTGTGGTGTGAAGTATATGTATCTAGAGTTTGTTCTTCGTGGAATACCAATAATAACTACGCCTTAATTCCAAGCAAGTTGGATAAATAGACAAAATTGAATGGACTGGTAAAGACAATGATTTGAATTTGAGCTGCTGGAGACAAATTAAGTATTTGACATATTATTGGTTTTGGTTAATTTTACTTTGCATGTTAATGTACCACAACCCTTCTCTTTTATTCGAATTTGAGATCAACAATATGAACAAGCTCACACATAATTTTTTATTTAAAATTTAATAATTAGGCAAGTTGCAGCTAAGCAAACCTACTATATATGATTGCCAACAAGCCACCCGTGGAAGCTAAACTTTTTCTTTTTGGACCAAAGTATTAATGATAGAGACATTTTTTGGATCAAAGTATTGACAAGAAAGACATCTTTGAACCAAAATATTAACGGTGGACATTTTACATTTTTGTTTAATTTTACATAATCTCAGAAATATTTTTGGACCAAAATATTGACAACATCTTTAAATCAAGTTATTAACTATGGATATTTTTGTTTAATTTACATAGTTTAAAGGCATTTTTAATCTTTTTCCATAATATATATAGATTCTAAATTTTTTAAAAAGTAAATATTTTCTAATTATTGTAAATTCGAGACTTGAAAAAGGAAACAAATATTTTGAAATATATGTAAACTAAAAAGAAGAAGTTAGTATTTACGGATCACTCCACATACTTTTACTAAAAGGTAAATTGAGTCCACTTCAAAAAGCTTTGTGAATTGGGGTTTTTTCCCTCACAAGTACAGAATCAGAAGAGATATATACGGATCACCCCCCAAGTTTTATTACATTGTATTACCAGACGAAAAAAAAGTATCCATTTTTCCCCTTTTGATTCACCTTTTTGTGCTTTCAGAAGAAAATGAGCAGTGGAGAGCTTTTGAAAATCGAACCCCTTGAGCTCAAATTTTCCTGTTAGTTTCCTCAGTTTCTCATACCCTTTTTTCCTGTTTTTTTTGCACAATTTTTTCGTATTTTTTTTTGATGCATTTCTGTGTATAATGTGTTTGATTAGTCGAGTTGAAGAAGCAGATCTGTTGCTCGATTCATTTGTCAAATAATACTGAAGAGCATGTCGCTTTCAAGGTAATATTAATTATATAATTATATTTTCTTGTTGAATTTTCGAATTAGCAACTTCGAATTGTTGTATATACTGTTTTCAGGTCAAAACGACAAACCCCAAAAAGTATTGTGTTCGACCCAATACAGGGATTGTGTTGCCCCGATCGACTTCTGAAGTTATAGGTACATATTATAATTTTGTCCACTAAAAATAGTGATAATAGTACTTTGAATCACTGAAAATATTCTTAATTTAGTCCTTGTGATGTTTAAAACATATTTAATCGTCGATTGATTGAAATGTGTATGTTTGGTTCCTTTAGAGTAATAGTGGAACATATGGTAATCATGGAAAAATTGTGAATTTTCACAAGTAAAGTATCAACAGTGCGCATTTCAAGTAATTGAAGGTTAAATGAGCTTAGTTGGATGCACAAGGACTAAAATTAGAGTTTATCAAAAATTGAGACAAAAAATATTATTAGCCCAAAAATATTGAAAAAAAATGATTTTTTGGAAAGTGAAGTCATCTAAGATGTTTTGAATTTTGAGGATGAAAAGTTAAAGAAAATGTAGATTGAATTTTGAAATAAGCGTTGTGATTTATGCTATTAAAATGCCATGGTTGGTGAATAGTGTTTGGTTATGCATCTTTTGTAGTTACAATGCAAGCTCAGAAGGAGGCCCCTTCTGACATGCAATGCAAGGACAAGTTTCTACTTCAGAGTGTAGTTGCAACTCCTGGTGTCGCTGCAAAAGATATTACTCAAGAAATGGTAACAGTACCATTCTTTTTTGTCCTTTTTAGTTTGTCAAGACTAGAAATGTGGAACCGTTGCATATTTTACTGTCCAACTAGTGTTTGATTCTAAACTTAGTGTTGACAATTGAATAAGATAAAAAGAAGTTGGATCAACTATAGTTTCTGTATTAAACTTAAGTTTTAGTTTGCTGAATTGTAATGATCTCTTTGTAGTTCAATAAGGCAGAAGGACGTGTTGTTGATGAGTGCAAGTTGAAAGTGATTTATCTTCCCCCAGCTCAGCCACCATCCCCGGTTGCAGAAGGATCAGAAGAAGGTTTTTCACCAAAGGAATCCATGAAAGATAATGGCCATCAAAATGGTTCTGAGGTTATTTACTTATTATATCACTTGTTTATGATGTTAATGGATGTGAGTTTGTGCACTGGGAACCATGATCATTATTTTGATATTATTGTTACTTTCAGTTGTCTAGAACTTCATTGAAACTGATGAAAATTATCAGAGATGGATGTTCCACTTGCATTCTATAGTTTCTAACCATGTTACCAATAAAATGTCATTAACCGATGTGCTTCAGAGTGTGTGCCATACTTTTATGTATGAGGATCAAAATTTAATGTATTTTCTAGACATATGTCAAATGAAAAATTCATTAATGTGTTTCTGAGTGTCCATACGTATATGTGTGAATATAAAAAGTTTTTAAGAGTGTGTGGCAGGCTCTTATTGATTTCTAGTTACATCTGGTGAGTTGTGGTAGGTCGACTTTGGCATTATGGCATGTGTGCGATGCCTGTTCCTACAATTAACTCAAGCCATATTTATTCTATGTCCTTGTATAAATGTCATATGTGGATAAAAATAGCACAATGAGCTAGATAATTCAGAAATATCTTAGATGTGGAAGATACGCCTTTGATGGTGTCAACATTAGACACAATATGTCGTGGCTACAAGAACACTGACCATATTTATTCTATGTCCTTGTATATTTAATGTCATATGTGGATAAAAATAGCACAAATGAGCTAGATAATTCAGAAATATCTTAGATGTGCAAGATACGATTTTGATGGTGTCAACATTAGACACAATATGTCGTGGCTACAAGAACACTGATTCTTCCAAAATATCTCTAAAGCCACAAAGCATGAATGCTCCATTGGTATAGGAAGCTGATAGTGGTTTGATTAACATGAGAGAGAGAGAGAAGGGTGTTGTTGGGATCTACGCCTCCTGCTAACAATTGGTATTGCCTTCTTAAAGTTAAGATTTTCTCATGACATTTTCCTTACATTTATGTTATGGTAGAAGATTTTAAGCGAAATTGCAATTTGTAGTGTGTTGGGATCTAACCGCTCCTGCTAACGACTTGTATGGTAGAATGGTGTTAGCAACGTAAACTTATGGTTGTTGTTCACATCAGAAAGGATATTTAAATTCTTTGGCTGAACTATAATTCAGAAAGAACTAGCTTTATCCTTGACCTCTTTTCAGTTAGTTTCAAGTTTTTACATTTCCACTCAAGAATATCAGTAATAGAATTCTACCATGCTGAAATATCTGTTTCACTAGTTTTCTCTCCCAAGATGTCAGAAGTGTCTAATATGTTAAGGTCAAAATCATTTTGTATAACTTTGGAACTTGATCACTCATTCGGTCTGCTGGCTGCTAAGGTACCAGTAATGTCCCAAAGCTATCTTAGAACAAGTTCTCTTTGAGAAACCATCAGACTATACAACAACAACATACCTAGTATGTCCCACAAGTTACCAGCGGACTATAAATTTTCATATTATCCCATGTGACATTGAGCTGTGAACAAGCTGGTTTAGCACAGTTTCTTTCTTTTCTTAATTAGTCCATGGAATTATTTTGCTTCAAGCAATTGATAAGCTGAGATAGATGGTAGAAACATGTGGTATTACAGTCATAATCACCTATTCATCTTGATAACTAGGTCTATGCAACTGACATATCATTTGTTTATGGAAGAACTTCTAATTTATTATTGTAACCTTCCTAATTTGTTTGATACTCTTTCCATTTTTGTCCATCCCCAAAAAATATTCAGAATGTATCTACTAATTTTAACATTCCAATTTTACCATTGACATGACTTCTTGTTGGCTCCACCAGATACAAGACAGTGTTTGGTACAAGGGTACTTTGGTAGTTTATTCATAAATGGGTTAAGTTTCAAACGTCTTTTTTTTCTTTCTGAAACTTCATGTCTGGTCAAACTTCATGAGGGATAGATGGACTATTAAATATTTTTAGGTTTTTTCTCCAGTGTTGATTCTTTCTGAAACTTCATGTCTGGTCAAACTTCATGAGGGATAGATGGACTATTAAATATTTTTAGGTTTTTTCTCCAGTGTTGATTCTTCAAACATTCTTTATCTTGAAATCTAGTGGATGATGCAATTAAGTGAATATCACTCTTTTCATGTTTAATTCTACATTTCTTCCCACCCTTCGGGGTGGCCCAGTGGTTTGGGCTTGGGACTTCCATGTTGGAGGTCTCAAGTTCGAAACCCCTTGCCAGCGAAAGCAAGGGGTTTGCCTTCTGGGTCGAGCTCGTCGCACCGGGCTTGCCTAGTGCGGGTTACCTCTCCTATGTGGTTTGCGAGCTATTGCATAGGAGCGGGGGTTTTACCCTGTGCGCACCCAAAGGGTAGCGGCTGCGGGTTTCCCTTGTCAACAACAACAACCCAGTGAAATCCCACTAGGTGGGGTCTGGGGAGGGTAAATAGTACGCAGACCTTGCCACTACCTCGTGGAGGTAGAGAGGCTGTTTCTAAGAGACCCTCAGCTCAAGAACATCAAATCTAAGTGGCAAGAGAGATATATGCAAACATAACAGCCAATACAAAAGATAGTGTATAGTCAACCAATGAGACAATAACAAGAAAGATATAGGGAGTGAAACGTAGTAAACAGCAAAAGGCTAAGACTGCTCCAAACGCTAACAACCCAAACCCTCGCAAGGGAAGACAACCCGCTAACCCTACTAACCTTCAACCTTAATTCGCGACCTCCACTCTTTCCTATCTAGAGTCATGTCCTCGGTGATGTAAAGCATAGCCAAGTCTTGTCTAATCACCTCTTCCCAATACTTCTTGGGTCTACCTCTACCCCTCCGCGTACCCTCTACCACCATTACCTCGCACCTCCTCACTGGGGCGTCTGCACTCCGTCTCTTCACATGTCCAAACCATCTCAGTCTCGCTTCCCTCAGCTTGTCCACCACAGAGGCCACTCCCACCTTCTCCCGGATAACCTCATTCCTAATCTTGTCGCTCCTAGTGTGCCCACATATCCATCTCAACATCCTCATCTCCGCAACATGCATTTTATGAACATGTGCGTTCTTAACTGGCCAACACTCCGCTCCATACAACAAGGCCGGTCTAACTACCACTCTGTAGAACTTACCTTTAA
>NC_064291.1:53393820-53470086 GCF_019186545.1 Solanum stenotomum
TTTTTCTCCAGTGTTGATTCTTTCTGAAACTTCATGTCTGGTCAAACTTCATGAGGGATAGATGGACTATTAAATATTTTTAGGTTTTTTCTCCAGTGTTGATTCTTCAAACATTCTTTATCTTGAAATCTAGTGAATGATGCAATTAAGTGAATATCTCTCTTTTCATGTTTAATTCTACATTTCTTCCCTCATTCTTTTATGCTATGTATGGTTCCGAAAAGTAGAAGGAAAAGATAAGTGAGGGAAGTTCACTGGTTAATTACTTCCTAGGTGGAGCATGAGTCATTCTGGGGTATAGTTGTAATCAGAAGGTTGTCGTGAAATAGATACTTCCTCTCCTTTTTATCCAAAACTTCCTCATTTCCTTCCTTGTAGAATGAGGGCAATGACCAATTGGCCTTCCTCTTTTACTTCCCCTTTTTACCCTATAATTAAAATTAGTGTGCATATTAGTGCACTTGCTTTTTGGTCCTATTTTGGGTAAGTGGCTGCTAGATTTGTACTACCATCTCACTTTCTCTTATACATTTAACTCCTTTATCAAAACCAAAAAAGGTGAAATACCTGACTTAACTACAGGATGTAAATCCAAAGATGGCTTGGTGTATGAGGCAGTGATACTGGTGTCTAGTTGACATAGTGCTGGCCTGGTTATTTTCACCTTTTGCTTTGTTAAAAAGTGAATGAACAAAGCTGTCATGTATTTAATGTGTTTGTCGGTTAGGCATCCGTCAGATGAAAGCACTTCTTAAGGTATGTGGTTGCATTATGTTATGTCTACTAAGAACAAATGAGGGAAGGAAACATAGGATTAAAATTCCCGATTGGCTTTCCAATTGGATTACTTGCTTCAATTATGTTCCCCTTCTTCAGCAAAGGCTTTTCTGTTTCCCCTTTCCTAATTTTCCCACTTCTGGAATGGACTACTATCAGCGTAGGACCTTTTGGGTCCACTTGGTATGTGTTAATAGTTCCTTGGTTGTTGAAATGTGAGAACGCCTACTATTTATCATCTAGCAACTCAGGCTTTATGTCCTAGATTCCTTTGATCGTTTGATGCTTGGAGTTAATCTATAAATATGTCCAAAAGGATATATAGGCCTGCTTTCTTATTACAGTTGATATGACTAAATGGAACGTTGTAAATTTCAGGCAAAATCGGTTATTTCCAGATTGATGGCTGAAAAGGCTGCTGCCCTTCAGCAGAGTATCAAACTTCGTCAAGAGCTGGTGAGCTTTTATCTTTGTTTCTTTGATTTCTTTTTCATGTCGCCTAAAATTCCAATGCTTTTCTTTCATTCATTTAACTGTCATCCTTTCCCATCTTTGATTTTGTTTTTCTTTTCTCCTGATTAGTCCAGGTCTCATTCTTGTGCTTTAAACTTTAAACAATGTATCCTTTCAACAGTTTGGGTCTGACTGTTTGTTATCCTTTAGTCACAATGCTCTACTTCATGAATCCTTTCTGTAGGAACTTGTAAAACGTGATATGACTAGAAGTCGCAGAGGTGGCGTTTCCTTCATCCTTATCGTCGTGGTTGGCTTGCTGGGAATACTTTTGGGGTACATTCTCAAAAAGTCATGAGCATTCATCAGATGATCAGTCATTTTACATTGTATCTCGACTCTACAGAATCGATCAGTGAAAAAAGGAGATTGTGGCCGGTGATAGCAGCAATTCTCACATTGTCTTAGTTAGCTGCAGCCTTTAGTAGGAAAAAATTGTGCAGCTAGAACCTTTCAATTGGCCTATATTTATATTTTTATTTAACTCGTAGTTTCTCTTGTATTGGATCGTAAATTGTTATGAATAGCTATATCAATCGTTTGTCCTCGAGGAATCTTCTCGGCTTCTGTTTCTACTTTCTGTAAATGTGAACGAGCTTTTTTGAATACTTCAAGTATGATGGTTCAAAATCATACTTCAATCAAAACATTTGATAATGTAAGGTAGAACAAACATTTAAAAAGTCAATTAAGGTAAAGGGAGAAGAATGACTATTTTTTGCAAAGTTAAGGGACAAGTTAGATTTTTAAATCAAAGTTGAGGATGTAAATGACTTTCATTAATATTTTAATTGATAAATATTTAACGACACTATCAACATATTGTTCATGTAAGTCTCACTTATTTGATAAAGAAATTACATAAAGGCATACATTAATATTACAAAGCCTTTGTATATTTTTGTGTAAATTCGAACCGCTTCACAAGGAGAGAATTTTATGTTTTAATCTTAATAAATTAAATGAAAAGTTGAGAACATAATACTTTAGTAATTTGAAAAATCCGGAAGCGTTATGTCTATTTTCTACTAGCTTCTAGAAACGTCTTCATAAATCGTCTCGCCACAATTCTGGAACTTTCTACATGATGCTTCTATGAGTTTCTCGAGTCCTTTTTTCCCCTTCTCCAAGCCACTAACAAAATATAAAACCCAATCACCACATTCTCATTTGTCATCCTTATCCAACAAAAACACAACGTGAAGCTTACTCAATTGGCAAGTTATTCAGAAATCTTTGATAGCAGAAATGGCAACTTCACTTGCTCTCAGGAGGGCCACCGCCTCATCACTCTTCAACAAGCTCGTCAATCCTGTTCGTTCTGCATCTGCTTTCCGTTCATTCAATACTAACACTCAGATGACAGCTTATGATCAGGATGATCGCGGTGTTGATGTTGACCGCCGGTCCGATCGCTCTGTCTCTCGCCGGGATGCTTTCCCTAGTTTATTCTCAGGTTACTTCTCCAATCTCTGTTTTACTCAAATTTGTGATTAAGTATGACAATTAGTTCGCTCTGTTACTGTTAAACTAGAAACTACTGTACTTTTAGACTCGTTTGGAGTTTAATTTGGTTTTACAAATGTATTTCTTCAGATTTGTGATTTAGTGTATGATAATAACAAGTCGGATCTGTTAAACTAGTTACACTATTATTTTAGTGGACTCATTTGGAATTTTTGGTTTGACAGATGTATTTGATCCATTTTCACCACCAATTAGAAGCGTGAGCCAGCTGCTGAACATGATGGACCAAATGATGGATTCTCCATTTGTAGCTGCACCGCGTGCTATGGGCGCCGGAGTTGGAGCAAGAAGAGGATGGGACGTGAAGGAGGACGATAACGCTCTGTATATAAAAATGGACATGCCTGGGCTCGATAAAGAGAACGTAAAGGTGGCAGTGGAGGAGAACACGCTGATAATCAAAGGAGAAGGTGAGAAAGAGTCAGAGAATGAAGAGTATAGAAGGAGGTACTCTACCAGACTAGAAATTCCTCAAAATATCTACAAATTGGATGGAATTAAAGCGGAGATGAAGAATGGAGTGCTCAAGGTAGCTGTTCCAAAGGTGAAGCAAGAAGAGAGGAAAGATGTTTTTGATGTTAAAATTGAGTGAGCTTTTTAGCTATGCCAAATTTGTGCAATTTGAGTCTGATGTTGTAACTTCTTCCTCTTTTTGGTTCTTAAGCTAGGTTGGTCTCTGGAAAATAAAAGATGATGTGCTAAAAATTGGAAATGTGATTGTAAGAGTCTGTTTAATTAGCAAACTGGAAAGTTCTTGAGACCACTGTTCTCTTATGTTTTTTTTTGTTCTCTTAACAATTGCAGCTATCTTGTGAGCTTTAAGACTCTTCTAATCTTTTTTTTTTTTCAAGTCAAATTTTTGGTGGCCTAGAATTTAAGGCTGGGCACCGGACTGGGTCCGGTACCATTTTGGTCCGTTTCGGTCCAGTAATCTACGGAACGGAATGGGAGACCGTGAATCCGTACTTGAGATGGAAAGTCTACGGAACGGAATGGGAGATCGTGAATCGGTACTTGAGACGGAACCATTTTGGTCCCTTTTGGTCCGGTAGTCTACGGAACGGAATGGGACACGACCGGAATCACAATTTCATCCCGGAATTACCGGTTGATTCCAATATATTCCGGTTCCGGTCTGGTTTCGATAATTCGGTTAATTATTTTTTATTAATTAATTTATATTTATAATTTATATGTATTGGCATATTTTTTTTAAAAAAAAAAAATTTGGAGTGGATTGATATTTTTTTAATTTGTGTAATTGTTTTATCTTTATTTTTATTTAATTTTTTAAAATTACAAAACTTAACTTATTTAAATTACAAGTTATAAATATAACTTATAACATATTAATAAGTAATAACTTGAAAACTTAAGTTCAAAAACTTTAAAACAATTTTTTTTATTAAACTTAAATTTATTATCTTTAAAATAAACTTAAGTAAAATTACGTTATAAATTTCAGCGTACCACCAACACTTGGTTGTCTGTATTAGATTTTTTCCTTCTATGCCCAGACCTACACAAGAAGCAAAGTACCTCCACAGCTTTTGGGCTATGTAGGTGGTTAGGAATAAGTGGGACATTGTTTCTATTTGTTGTGTTTCACAGCACTAACATCGGGATACAATATTAATTCTCATCCTCCTCAAATTATCATCAGTGGCAATCCTCCCTTTCCATGATCTCCATAGGAAAAAAATGATCTTAAAAGGCAGCCCATTCATCTATGTTAGAGCATATTTTTCTTCCCTTTCTCTTTTCTTCCTCATAACTTCCCATGCCGATTTTACAGAAAAAAACCCATTTGCATTGCTCATCCACCATGGTTTGTCCTAATCTCCACTATTGATTTCCGGCGATATCGTGGTCATAAATGCTCAGTCATTTCCTCCGATACATTGTTTAATAGTTTGTCCTTGTCCCACTGATTTCCAACTATGAAACTTCTGACTTCCATCTCCTCTTCCCTTCTTCTGTCCTCTTCAACATAATACAATGACCCTTGCTTTGTCCGGTTATCATACCAAAATCTCGCATCTCCCGATTTGATATGCCACCATATATTATGTTCTACATTTTCCCTGATTTTAATCATTTTTTTCCACACATGCGAGGCTCCAATTCCCTGAGCCATAATAGGATGCCATTTTTTACAATATTTATTCCATATGAATTCACTCCATAGGAAATTGGTGGAAGTTCTGAATACCCACCAGAGTTTAGCAAACAAAGCATCTGAAACATCATGGAGCGATCTAAATCCCAAACCACCCTCATCCTTAGGCAAGCATAATAAATCCCATACAACCCAATGTTTCCCTTTAACTCCTCTTATATGTCCCCAAAAGAATTTAGCTAATATCTTGTGAATCTAATCCACTAACCCTTTAGGGGGATTCATTGCTGATAATAAATAAATAGGCATTGATTGTAGAACATGAGCTATTAAAACATACCTCCCGGCTCCCTCCATATGTTAGCAATCTATTCTGCCATCCCATCACACGTTTTGTCACTTTTTTTATGAGATCTTCATAGTGTGCTATCCTTCTCCTCCCATAGAATATAGGACATCCAAGATATGTAAATGGAAAATATACCTAACTCTTTGTGAGATTAATGAGTTGCCCCGATACATATTCATATCTCTTCAGCACTTTCATCACTTTCCTCATCGACCTCTCATGCCCCGAACAAAATAAGATTGTGTCATCTGCATCTAATAGGTGATTAATCTCTTTGCTCCATTTAGGCATGCCAAATTTTCTAAAATTCACATCATTATTCAGTCTGTTAAGACTTCTCGCTAGCACCTCCGCATGATGAACATTGTGGGAGATAGGGGATCNATCTGAAACATCATGGAGCGATCTAAATCCCAAACCACCCTCATCCTTAGGCAAGCATAATAAATCCCATACAACCCAATGTTTCCCTTTAACTCCTCTTATATGTCCCCAAAAGAATTTAGCTAATATCTTGTGAATCTAATCCACTAACCCTTTAGGGGGATTCATTGCTGATAATAAATAAATAGGCATTGATTGTAGAACATGAGCTATTAAAACATACCTCCCTCTATATGTTAGCAATCTATTCTGCCATCCCATTACACGTTTTGTCACTTTTTTTTATGAGATCTTCATAGTGTGCTATCCTTCTCCTCCCATAGAATATAGGACATCCAAGATATGTAAATGGAAAAGCTCTTTGAGAAATACCAATAATTCTCCTAATCTTGTGACAAACAACAATCAACACATTCTCATGCAAATATACCTAACTCTTTGTGAGATTAATGAGTTGCCCCGATACATATTCATATCTCTTCAACACTTTCATCACTTTCCTCATCGACCTCTCATGCCCTGAACAAAATAAGATTGTGTCATCCGCATATAATAGGTGATTAATCTCTTTGCTCCATTTAGGCATGCCAAATTTTCTAAAATTCACATCATTATTTAGTCTGTTAAGACTTCTCGCTAGCACCTCCGCATGATGAACACTGTGGGAGATAGGGGATCACTTTGCTTCAATCCTCTCGATGATTCAAAGAATCCAAAGGAAGGCCTGCCCGTTGACCAACATTGAATACCTATTATTTGATATTAATCTCCATACCATATCAATAATTCTTTCATCAAATCCAAAGTTCCTCATAACTTTTGTAAGGAAAATCCATGACACCCTATCGTATGCTTTTGTCATATCTAATTTCACCACCACATTATGAAATTCATTTCTTCTATTAATATCTCTGATAATCTCTTGGGCTAAAAGAGCATTTTCTGCAGTACTTCTTCCTTTCATAAATCCCGACTGATTTTGTGATATGATATTAGGAAGAATTGGTGCTATCCTCGCATGCAACACTTCTAATTTTAAATTTTATAATATTTAGCCTTCAGGTAAAATTGAAAAGATACTTTTTTTTTTCCAGGTGCATTCAAAAAGATCAATTCAGAAATGACAAATAAAAAAAAAATTTAAGAGTTTGTTACATGTGATGAACATAAAAACGACTCAATCATACCAAACCAAATATTAAATAAGTGTCTTTGGATCGATCAAACTCTCGTTGAAAGTGACTATATTAATCATGTCACCACGTTTAACCAATGAATCACACCATAACCGAAATCTTCCTTTGGGTGTCCTGAATGAATCACGTATTATATCGCGGCACTGAAATAGTACATCACCATCTGCAAACCTATAAACAGGTTTGACTATAGAAATAGCGGCAATTTTTATTTTAAATAATTGAGTCCAAGATTCTTTGACACCATACTCTTTCATTTCCCACAATGTAAAAGCATACTCCCCATCAACCTTACAAGCAGAAGAAAAGCAAACCATTCCATCTAATATTGAAACATGATAGTCCCCGGAGCCAATATGGGAAAGATAAGAGGACATTTGCTCTGAGAATGGTATAATTGTATATACCTCATTTGAAATATTGAATGAACCCACACAAAGACGCCAAGTAACCCATTGAAATGCTCCATGTACAAATGACAAAGGATTCTCAAAACCGAACGCATCCTTCCTAGTTGTAAATAAGAGAGGTGACTCAATATAAACATTTCTCCAAGAACCACTTTTTAGTGCGAGAATTCCACATTGTGGTTGTGATTTGATTTTGTGAATTGCAAGTATCTTATAGTCATGAGTAGTTGGGTCATATCCAAATCCAAAAGTAGAATTTTTTAATCCAAATATCGGAAAGGGAATATGTACTGATTCTCTTGTTGAGGGGTTCCACAACAAGAGAAGTTCATGATTGTGTCTATTAGGAAGTCGGATGAGAATCAATCCATCACAAGAACCACATAGTATGTGAAAACGTGTATCGTCTGAAGTGAGATAATCAATATTTTGTAGGTCGTCAGGGGAGGATAAAGAAGAAGTAGAATACAAGTTATGAACATTCTGAGGGCGACGGAAGTTGGTATGGGCAAGAAGAAATCTAAGGGAATTGACATTATGCTTCAATCTAAAGTAAGGATCGGATGTTATATCCCAAGATTTTGCAACACATTTGAATCGTAAAAGAGATTGCACGGGCAAACAACTGAGGATCTGCCTTAGTAAGTCTTGTTGGGAAATAATTGATCCCTGAGAATTATCCATCTCCACAATGCGGCAAGTATGAATTGATTTCTTCTTTTTCTTTTGTTGGCATCTGGAAAGATTGGACTTTTTGATATCGCTAATCCGATTCCCTTTTGTGGTATTTGCATTGGATATCTTCTTCTTCATCATCCCTGCCTTTGGTGTCATCCTTGGAGCTTCTCGATTTGCTAATGTTCCCCTCACCGACTTCATCCTCTTTTGTGTCATCTTGGTATGCTGGGTTTCTCTATGGAAATGAAAATATCCCTCTTATTGGATCTGTAAATACTAGAATCTTGTCTGGTGAGATGAACAGAAAAAAAGATCTACATTGCAATGCAAAGGCTCAAGACGAAAACGACGGCGGCGGCTGAGTAGGGTTTTCAGAGAGTATTGAAAAGACACTTTAAATATTTATTTTTAATTTAATTCTTTCATACATACCTAAAGTAGTTAAAATCCCAATTACATACCTAGTGTAGTTAAAATCCTTTATTATAAAGGCTATATTTTTAAAAAAATGAATAAAGTCTATTTTACCCTGTCCAGTCATATTTTTAGCGTAAATATNTAATTTGAAAAATAGAGTAAAATAATCAAAAAGAAATAAACATAAATAAAATAAACAAAAAAATTACAAAATTTTAAAAAGCCCACTAAGCAGGCCCATAACAAAAAACCGAATTAACAAAACCGAACCGAAATAAAAAAAACCGAACCGAAATAATAAAAACCGAACCGAACCGAATTATTTCGGTTCGGTGTTCGGTACA
Source organism: Solanum stenotomum (assembly GCF_019186545.1). NCBI lineage: Eukaryota > Viridiplantae > Streptophyta > Magnoliopsida > Solanales > Solanaceae > Solanum > Solanum stenotomum. The sequence goes on from NC_064291.1 coordinate 53,402,535, forward strand.
CGTTGTACAAGAACCGAAAACCGAAAAAACCGAAAAAAAAAAACCGAAACCGAACCGAAATACCGAATGCCCAGCCCTACATATCTCAATACAAAACTCTGTTTTCTGCTTGGGCGAGAAGATTATTGCAACAACTCTGTTCTGCTACAACAATGGCGTTTCGTACTGCTTTACGGAGAATGAGCTCTTCATCAGTTCTTTTCTCCAACTTACCCAACAATGCGCCTTCTTCACGAGGACTTACTGGTTCGCTTGCACCGTTAACTTCTCGTTTCTTAAGCTACGCAGGTAGTGTTTCTGTTACGGATTCCAATGAAGAAAGCTTCATCATCAATGCCTGTGGAGGTTCCTTTGTTCGATCTGAGCAGTTCCCTATTCAACGCGGTATCGTTGTTTTTTTCTTTCTCTTTAGCCCAATTTCGTTTGGCAGAATTTTGAATATCCTTTTTGTTTTATTCCGTGATCACTTCTTCAATAACAACATATCTAGTGTAATCTCACAAGTTGACCCGTGATCACTTATGACACTTTATCCTGAAGCTAGACTCAAAACATATTGATCACGCTTCATCCATTTAGGCTCTAAGACATACTTTTCCTTACTAATTTGGGTAATACAATTGATATTTCACTTTGTTGAAGTTTTGTTTCAATTTTTTTGTGCATATACTTGTTATTCATGCATATAATTATTTGAGTTGGATAACGCATGTATATTTGTATTTTTTCTTCATTAGAGCCCTTTATTTGTTCTTTGCGCTTAGAGACCTAACAGGCCTTAGAGTTGTTTTTTGAGCCTTTTGCCTTTGATATAACATTGCTAAGTACCTGAAAATATTGTTAACTCGGACTCAAATTTAAGAGCTGATGTTAAATTGCTTACCATATGTATGTTAGAGATAGCTGATTTTATTCATTTATTTTATGTCTGGAACAATTTTTGCGTCTTTTCAATTCCAATTTTTGAAATGTCTGATAATTTTTGGGTTTTTTTCATACTCCATGTCAAGGTGTATGTGATGTATACATGTTAAATCCGTTTCAAATTTCTGGACCTTGTGGGGCATACGAGGCGAAGAATATAGATGAGGGGATGTACGTGAGAATGGAAATGCCGGGAATTAATAAAGAAGACGTGAAGGTGTTGATTTCGTATGGGACTATCATCATAAAGGGTGAAGGAAAGAAGGAGTCTACGCATGAGGAAAGCGGAAGAACCTACAGTGCTAACATTGAAATCCGTTCGAATTCGTATCAGGCTCAGTTTATGGAAGCAAATATGAAGAATGGTGTTCTTAGGATGCTAATCCCCAAGTCTAAGACTCCTCAGGAGGTGACTGGTTCTTATGAGATAAAAGTTAAGTAAGTTTGCTTTGGAATATCATTTCATTAGGTGAATAGATTGCTATTTGATAATTATGTCGTTTTGGAAAATTTTCTCATCTGGCATTTTTGAGTATTTGAGGGTAGAACGGGGTTTTTATTTGTCTTATTTTAGTATATTAACCATGAAGAGAGTATGTGTGTGTGACATTTAAGCTCCATACCGTTGGTAGGCTGAAATCTTATGAGCAAAGACTTGTTCTGTTCCTATGAACGTCAGGATTCGAAATGGAAGTGAAAGCGTAAGCGAAAAATAATGAACACTCCTGCACTATATGGACGACTTTTTGGTAGTAGGGGTTGGGGTGGCTTGCTTGAGGCAGATTAAAAACATAAGTGATTGATTACTCAAATTGGTTCTCACATCCCTATATTTAAGGTAGCATTGGTTAGTTCTGTTTAGGCATGATGTGTTATGATATGAGTACTAAAAAAAAGAACATTGGTTTCTTTTGGAAATTTTGATGTGTTATTGAGCTTGATTGTGTACTGCTGGTATAATTACTAGTTTACTACAAATCAAATGCACTGTCTTTGCTGAAATTAGAACGTTTATTGCATATCATTAACATCGTGAAAATCAGCTCATTCTCTTATATAAACATGTTTGCTGGGAATCTTGTCGGTGATATTTAAGCAGTAATGAACAAGTTTTTTTAAGCTTCTTGAAGTTTTTAGTGATTTGTCTAATGAAATCTCAACAGACTTTACTGGTAAAATAAGTGTTTATTTGGTTCAATTACTATCAACATGGACATGTAGTACCATGTCTGGTTTTCTTAATTCTTATGATTGCAAAGCACACAACTAGGAGTTACTTTTGAATTTAATATCAGAAGGTCTGAACTTGCACCTTGTAAGATCTAATCTATGTTGTTCGGACTCTTCAAAAATAATTAATTTTTTAGGATCCGACAAGAGTGCAGCAACATTATGGAGTATTTGAGCAGTTTTTGAACACACATTGGTATGTTACAAGAGCAACAATAGTGATGGCGATACATGAACTATGTTGTACAACAGGGTGAGAGGATAGGGAATAACAGAAGCTAATATTAGCTTTATTTTCCTTTAAATGGATCGATAAGAAGTGTAGCTACTCATTTGCTCAATTCTTAGTGGACAGAGTTATCCATTATCTTTGAACGTGTGAGGTAGCAGATAATCTGTGGAACTAATCGAGGTGTGCCCTAGACACTAGTCTGGGAAGTGTATTAATAGTAAATTGTTGTGCTGTATTAATAACGAAAAGCTAGATAACAATTAATGTGTAGCTAGAAGAATTTAAAATCCCTTTGAGTGGACTTCCAAAATTGTTCAAGTGAATCAAGATTTAAAATTTTATGTCCCTAAATTCATGTTCATAATATCATACCCAACAAGTAGTTCATGTTACGCAAAGGAGTTTATACTTTTAAGTGTGCACAGTATGAATCTTTTGCTTAAGTACTGATATTTAATCTCAACACAATTACACAATTAATTAAATAGGAAATCAATACTTGAAAATGTATGAAATGAAATGAATGTATGACGTACATGATACACGTATGAAACACACGAGCTCATTTAAATAAATATACTAGTAAAATATTCACAATGTATTTCACTCCTCAACCAAAATTTCTTATTTCTTGGATATTCATAATTTTACGTGCATTTTTCTCCTTATTCCCAAAATTAATTTAACAGCGTATACTGAATTAATAGATGACATGTCCTATTTGTTACCGAGATTATAATCAAATCATGGCTCGATAATTAATTGATTTTCTTTGTTGAATATTCTAGTCGATGGATAGTAGTTTCAATGATTAATATACAATATTAATTATAACCTTACATGGTGAATATTAATATTCAAAGAGATTTATTAGCCATTTTCTTACATTTTGTGTGATTTATTTAGATGAAACGTCCGACTTTCATCACGATTATAGCCAAATTGTGGCTCAACAATTAATTGTTTAAATTTCTTTGTTGAATGTAGTCTTATAGAAAGTTTAAAATAAGTGGAAATGCACACAAACTCGCTTCATTTTAAAATGTTAATTAAAATCAACCATTGGCTTAAAAATAGCCAGAACTCCTCATCTGAAAAGTTAATCAGATTTTTTTTTTTTAACAACGATCAGTAGTTTGCACAATGATCTTTAACATTAGGGCTAAGAATAAAGACTATTTTGAGTTTTAATTTCTTAAAATTTAACATCAAGTTGAATCATGATTGTTTTTTTTTAAAAAAAATATTATTTATTTAAGGTCTTAATTAGCTATTTTTAATTATAATTTGAAGAGATTTTCTAAAGTTATTCTGTGAAACAAAAACTTGTCTAACTCCTAAACGTATATCCAAACTAAAGAGGTTATGTCTTACGATACTTTTAGCCTCAAAAATCACCTCAGATGCGTTTTTACTATGCTCCGCCACAAAGCTCGCCCCAAAACGCCTTGCAAAATGTAAATTAGCAATTCTACAATCAATTTTCACTCAATTCTCAAATTGGGGTCTCTCTTTTCTTTCCACAACTATTTTTTAAAAACTAATATTATGATTTTTTTTTTCTGTTTTCTTGGGGTGGGAGAGGGGGGAGAGATGAGTTTTAATTAAAGGGAAACTTTCGCAAATAGCCACTATAATAAACTTAATTATGCTATATAGTTATAGTTTGCATATTTACGGGCTGTAGCTACAGTTTAAGCTATCTCATTGTATAATTCACAGGTTTGTTTAATTCATGGATATATTTGTATTCAGTTATTTTTGTATAAACTCAAAATAACAAATTTATACAATTACATATATCAGAAGTGTAATCAGTTATTCAAATTATATATATTATACAAATTTTGAATTATACAAAAGTTATACAAATTCCAAATTATACAAAAAAATTATAAATTTTATTATACAAATTCCGAATTATACAAACGTGCAAATTATACAAAACTAAATCAACTAATTAACTAGTATATGTTTGCTTATACGCGTAATTTTCCCTTTTAAGTGTTGGTTTGTTTGACTATGGGCCTATATGTCTCAACCCATGTAGTTAGCATGGGCCTAATGGTCCAAAGTTAGGCCCAAGATAGCAAACCGGAAGGTACCATTTCCATAAACCACTCTAAAACCCTTGATCGAGATGATCACAGATCGATCGGAAAAAATGTCAATGGCTCTAAGTATCAGAAAAGCCGCCGGAGCTTCGACACTGTTCAAATTACTCAACTCCAAATCCCAAATTACTACTGCCGCTCCTTCAATCACACGCTTTTTTTCCTCCATTACAACTTCAGATTCAAATTCCTTGAGCAATGAGCAGAAAAACTCTACTGAGCCAAGTAATTGATTCATCCGTTTACCTCTTTTTCTTATTTACACTTTATGTTATGTGATATTTGTTCATTTACATTAGGTAGAATGTATATTTTATGTCGAGCCGATTATCAACACATTTAAGTTGGCTGTATTTCGCATATGGTTATTCAACTAATAGTTATTATCTCTCAGAAAGTTATTTTCTTGTTGAAGAAAATTGGAATCTAAGAAGAAAGATGACTTTGAGATAATAACTATTAATTAACTGATCATTTGAGAAATCAACTCCATTTGTGTTGTGTTCAGAGTATTTTTGGTATAGTTAGAGATTTGATTAAAGTATTGAAATTGGTGTGTTAGAGAATATTGCTAATTCATTTATCCTAAAAGAAATTGAGTAGGAGTATGAAACAAACCAAAAATGGAACTATAGGTTTCTTTCCATTTGCCGAAACTTTGCTCAATTTTCGTGAGTAGAGTCACTTGATAACTATGTATTTGTGCGGGTGGGAGGTAACATGTATCTAGTGGAATAGTCCATGTGCGCGCAAGCTGGCAATACATCATCATTATTGGGGAAAAAAAAATCTATACTTGATTTATATGGCTGGAGCATCCAAAGGTGTAGCGTAGTAGCATAGTGGTCAATGACATGAATGCAAACCTTGGAGTCTAGGTTCAAATCTCAGCAATAAACAAAAGCACAATAATTAATTTCTTCTCACGTGCCTAAGCCTTGGTGAGCAGAGTTACTTGATGTGTCTGTTGGGGGAGGTAGCGTTATCTGGTGGTAAAGTTCATACGTCAGTGTTATCCAAAAAGAATTAAATGATTAATATGGCCAGTCGTAACTAGTTTGAGATTGAGCTCTAATGGTTGGTTTTGTTTACTTCCATTGAAGGTCGAAGCTCTGTTATTCATTTCCCTGTGTTTATTTGCAGTTCTGGTGACGGGTGCTCCACAAGAATTCAAGATGGAGAACCCGTTTCAGTCAGTAGGACCAAAAGAGGTGCTAGAAGTGGATACACTGAAGGATGGTATACTTGTGAGAGTGGCAATGCCTGGCGTTGGTGAAGATGGGATTAAGGTATGGTTAGAGAACAACACGGTTTACTTCACTGGCAAAGGAGAAATAGAAGTGGAATCTGAGGAATCAGGGAGGAAATATGGAGGGAGTCTCGAGTTTAGCACTGATTGCTGTAAAGCTGAGAAGGTTGAAGCACAAATGAAAAATGGTATTCTTAGAATGGTAATTAAAGGTGAGATGGGACAAGATTGAATGTTTTAATGTTCTCTTTTTGTTCATCTTGTTGATATATCCTTTGTAGTATGAAAACTTTGTACCATTTTGGGAAATGTTTGATCAAAGGTCTATACTATATGATGGTTGTTGAAATTACTCAATTAATATGGATCAGAATGCTTGCAAATATTGTTTGAGAAAAATGATATTTCTTGTTGTGTCTCTTGAATCTTTGGTACTCCATTCCACTTAGTTTGACATGTTACTATTTGGAGAGTTTGAAGGTTCGTTTTAGCTACACAAATGAAATGACTTGTAGCCACACAAATATCTATGGTTTGTTCTAAATCACACGTTTCAACAGTCTTTCTTTCATTCTGAAACTTTGTGCCTAGTGAAACACTATCACATAAATTGATATGACCTTACCTCTTCGTTAAAAAGGAAGAGAGGTTGTTGTTTCCAAAAGATACTCAGCTAGCAGGTTATTTAAGTTCACTATTGAATTGATTTATGTTTTTCTTATCTGGTAGAGTATAAAGAAACTAGAACTTTATACAATGAACAAAAGTAGAAACTCACAAGTAATCAATTGGAACACAAGATTCCCAACAAATAAACATTTGAATGAATATGTATTTGACTCCTTTGTTAGCATGATAAATTCATACATGTCAACCCCATGAATGAATGTTCATCAATCAAACTCTTTGTTCTTTCGATTAATCAACCATCTTCATGGTTGTGCTCCAACGGAAGTTCAGTAAACTAAAGAAGAAGGCGAAAATTCGGCTATGGTGTTCATTGATCTTGTGGTTCTTTACTGCACCATTTTTTTCCTGGTGATGATTTCTAACATCTCCTCTTACAATCACTTGCTTTTTCCCAACATCGATTGTATACTCCCTCATCCCTGTCAATATTAGTCACAATAATTTAAATTTCAGAACTTTATGAGCATGTATAAAAACTCTATACAAGTGCATAAAGGTAGCTAAGAGTAAAACACCTAATTAGTAGAAATAGGCAAATTTAACTTAAAATTCCCGCTTCAGGAGTTGAGAATCGTAAAATTTCATGTCAAATTACAGCGGAAACAAAAATATTACTCCTTATGTCTCAATTTATATGGTCCACTCTCTTTTTTAGTCCATCCTAAAAACTAAAAAGAATGAAATATTTTTATATTTAATAATAATTTAAGTTTAAAATATTCATTTTATTCTTGATGAAATGATTTATACCTACACAAACATATACGACTTATTTTAAAGTACAAATTTCAAAAGTTTTCTTTTTCTTTCTTAAATTCTTCGAACTTCATCACATACATTAGAACAGAGAAGAACATAGAAAGTATGATTTTTTCCATTTGTCGATATATGTAACCGTGGGAGGCATAGGTACCCTATGTAATTAGTGATTTATGCAAGCAAGAATATGATCAAGTTGTCAATGAAATGGATTAAGAACCATTCATTTCTCGCTGAGGCAAAAAAAAATACTAACACCTCATACAAAATTTCTGAACTTCCCTACTTTTATATGTTAACATAAAAATAACGAGCTGACTTTGGAAATCACGATTATAAAAATGAAATAAAAATTCACAAACATGTAATAACCCTAAGTTTTTTTTACCTGTTATTCTTGACATGATTTGAGATATTCTGCTCCTGCAATGTGTGCATCCCAAATCTGCATTCACCACCACCACCTGAAACTAATATCCACTAACCTTCATTAGAAAACTAAATACATAATTATATTTTTTCCTTTGCTAAAACACAAATTAAGATGATGAAAGAAAAAAGTTATAATTAATTAAGAACTTACTGATGGAAGCTTGAGATTAGCAACACTTAACAAAGTTTGTTTTTGACATTTTGATTTCTCCATTCTATTGCTATGAGATTTTTTTCTCTGATTAAGAGGAAGAGAATTGTTGGCCTAATGGACTAATTATTGTATTCTACAGCCTGGTCAGCATATATATTAATACATCCTACTAAACCTTATCTATCCTAATTAATATTTAATCACTTTTCAACATTTATACTCTAATACATTTAACGTATAGGAACAAACTAGAATATTTATTATTATAATCCTGGCTTTATGTCATTATGTGCCAGATTACATAGATTATTAGGATGTGTTTGGAAAACGTTTCTCTGCAAAATAAGCGATTTTTAATTTCTTACGTATTTGATAAGTAAAGAAAATATTATTCTAAAAATATTTATATATAATTTACTAGAAAGAGTGCAGAGAGGCGGAGCTAAGTGGGGGTTCCTTGTATTTGTATTAGAAAATTAAATAAATATATATGTATACTAAGTTGTAAACCCCTTAATAAAATGATTTGATGGTTTAGTAGAATCCCAAACTCCTAATCCTGACTCAACCTGTGTGTATGAGTGGGGGTGTGTTGTGGGTATGGAGGAGACCAATAACGTGGAATTGTGACTTGTAAAATTTATCTTTCCTACTCTTTCTAAGAAAGTCGTTTTCTTTTATTTTTGAAAACATTTTAATTAATCAAACATATGAGATAGTAGCAAAACATTTTTTTTTTCAAAAAAAAAATTATTCCTTTGGTACCAAACAGACCCTAAGATAAATGTATTCAAAATTAGAGTCATGAAGAATAGTTGGGTAAGAGTTTGGCATGTTATGGCCATCAATAACGAACTTGTACCTTCAAGGTGGTTTTCATGTTCCCATCACATACTTTTATTTAAATACTTTATCTTAATATATGTTGCACTCTTCTTTTTTTAATCTGTTCCGAAAAAAATGTTACCTTTTTATAATTAAAAATACATTAACTTTAAATTATTTTTCTTACACTTAATGAGATGATTTATAGTAATTCAAATATCTAAAATTTGTTTATTTTTTCTTAAATTTTATATGAAGTCCACTAGTATTACATAAATTGAGACGGAGTAGTAAAATAATAGTAGGTGCTCATATTCAGAAGAATCAGAGAGCTTTGCCAAAGATATTAGTAGTTTATTTTATCTGTATGGGAAGTACCATAATTTATTTATTAGTCTGTGAAGCAGGTAAAACAGCTACTGGTAAGAGAGGATTGAAGTTTTTAATATACTCCTTCCGTTTCAACTTATGTGATACATTTCATTTTTTTGGAAATCAAACCGTTTAAGTTTGACTGAAACTTTTTTCAGGAAATCTTCAAACTTTTTAAAATGAAATTTATATATTTGTAAACTATATAAAAAAATACTATAAGTCACAATAATTGACAATTTAAAATATTTAAAAGATACAAGAAAAATTTATTATCAAAAATATTCTTGTTTGAATTTCAAAATACGAAATATATTACATAAAGAAACATATGGAGTAATATATAAGAACGAGATACCTAATTATAGTTGGAATAATTTAAAAATGCCGCCAACTAACCATATGAGTAATGAGGAGCAGGTCAATCAGTTGACCCCTACTAGCCTAATCCCACTAGGTCCAGTACTTTAGACGGTTAGACCATATTTTTTTTCTTTCTTTGGTAATTGCTATGTTCGAGTCAGTTTACCTGTGCAGTTAAAATTTTGGACATACGAAAAGCATTTTTGTTAGTAATTTAAACTTGAAAGTTTATAATTCCTAACTCACTTTATCAACCGTTATATCTCATGTTACAATTAGCTCATATGTATACTCTTATTTTTATAGCATATTTTCAAAAGGAAAAAACAATCAATAAGGTTACACACATTTTATATTAGTACAAATAATAGAGTTTAAACCAAGTAAGTCATACGTGCTGTGATAGAATTTTGAACTCGAATTCGAACTTATAAAATTTAAATCTTGAATTTGATGTAGACCTTATCTCTACCTTAAAGATAGAGAAGTTTTTAAACTCGTGACTCAAGGAAAAACATTCCAAAATTAAAATAAAAAGTAAAAGCATAACAAAGCATTCTAAACAGTGACTACAACAAAATAATGCATAATCAAAGTATAAGAAATAATAGCTAGTAGTAGAAATCAAAGGACAAAAAACTACTCGAGCAACACCACTACCTACTAACCTATTACCCTAATTTGTGTTCTTCACAACCTCCTATCTAAAGTCATATTTTTGGTAAGTTGAAACTGAGTCATGTGTGGCCTAATCACCTTTCTCCAGTACTTCTTCGCCTACCTCTCTACCTCTCCTGAAACCATTCAAAGTCAACCTCTCACACCTTCACATTGGGGGCATCTGTACCTCTCATCTTCACATGCTCAAATCATTTTAAGTCTTGTTTCACACATTTGTCCTCCACCGGACCACTTTCATCTCGTCTCAGATATCCTTATTTCTAATTTTATCTCTCCTAATATACACACACATCAAACGCAGCAGAACACGATTTTGTAAATGAAGAAATTTGAAGATAGACAAACTTGACAAGTACAGCTTTCAAGTCTTAAGGGATATCAAACAAATACATGTGGATGTGAAACAGAACTTCTAAAATATTGAAAAAGGGACAGCCCGGTGCACTAAAGTTTTTTATTCTTATAAAAACTTGAATCGGTGACCTCCTAGTCACATGATAACAACTTTACCAGTTACTCCAAAGTTCTCTCTGGCAGAATACTTGCAAATAATGCCCTTCGAACAATATGTGCAAAAATCTTCAAATTACAATACAAAATCTTAGACCAAAGGTATTTTTGTTATCTGGAGAAGTTTTGATGATGAAATCAGCTGCTTTTACTACCAGGAGAAAAAACAGAAGAACAAATTCCCACAGGGAAGACAACACTTGGTGTCTTCCTCTGAATCTTCGTCAACCTTGTCTGAAATTCCCTCTTTTGCTTCTTCATCAGTATCTCTTTGTACAATTGCCGGGTTTACAGTAACTGTAAAGCGAATATTATTGAGAGATTGAAAACTCAATACAATGCAAATTCACATATGTATACTTTGAAAAGACTTAAACATACTAACTAACTTCGATTAGACAACCAAATTTGATCGTAAATCATTTTACTTACCTCTATTATCAAAGGCATAAACTTTAAGCAGGTTGTTTCCCAAATCTTCCTGCTCTTTTTGAATCTGCTCGGCAAAATTCACAAGGGTAGGAGAACATTGATGCAACTCAACTAACTGTAGTGTCATACTATCCGCGAATCCTTGAGGAATCTCTTCTAAATGACGGCAATATCTGATAATTACGTGCTCAAGGCATGGGAAATAATCATCAGCAGCTCTCCAATACATGATGTCCAAATCGTCAAGGAGAAGGAACTTCAATGCAAGATATCCCATCTCTGTGACTTCCCACATTGCTACTGAGCCTGAACCCACTTCAGCATAGAAGGCATAAACCTTCAATTGGAGCACCTCGAGTTTGGGCAACTTGCTAATGATTGTCATGTCCTCCCATGGTAAAAAAGTGCGACGAAGTGTCAACTTTTTGAGATTTTGTGGGAAAGAATCCGCACACGGAAGCCTGAAACCTGAACATTTCAAGCCATAGCCACCAGCTGCAATTTTTAGTGCCTCAAGCTCATGCAGATGTTTTAGATTATCTAGCCATTCGGGCTCATCAAAAAATTCGTCAGAACCACCAAGAACCCCCAATTTTTTAACATTCCTAATCCTTTCAAATATTTCCCTTGTACAACAAGAAGGATTCAAACCAGAAACATTTAGCAAATTTTCCAAAATCGGGTGCTTAGCTGATATGTTCCGAGGAGGATATAAGAACATGGATGTACAACGAAGATACCTCAACTGATACACTTGCCAAATTCCAATTGGTAAGGATACGCTCCCGCCTAGTGTTGGATGGGATTGAGAAACAATGAGAGTTTCTAAATTCCAAAAATCGGCAAGTGCTAGATCCTCAGGAACCTTATATGCTGTCAATGCCAAATACCTTAAACCAACTAGGTGTAGTATTTCACTAGGGAAATCACTGAATTCCACCGCCTCCAAGTCCAACACTCGAACAAGTTTAAAATGACCTAGGCTTAATAAAAAATCTGGCCATAATTCATCGGCAGAAAAATGAAGAGAACGTGTTTTCTTATGAGTAACATCATCAAAATGAATATGATGATAAGTACCATTTGAACAAACTGACATCCAGCGACAACCTTCAGGAGGAAACTCAGGTCCAAAGGATTCGCGATATATAACATAGGAATACAAAAGCCTCTCCCCTTCAGCTTCTCTCAAGCATAAATCATGTAGAAGATCATGAATTCTACATGCCTTGATTGATCCTGCCAAACTTCGTCTGCTAAAAACAAGAAGATTTTTATCAATAAGATCATGTAAAAGATTAGCAGCCACTTTTTCCAATCCCTCGAGCCCCTTTAGCTCTATGAGTCCTTCTGCAACCCATAATCTAATCAATTTCTTCACAGAAATCTCTCTAGCTTTCGGAAAAACTCCAAAATACAGAAAACAAGTTTTCAAATGAGATGGAAGATGTTTATAGCTCAAAGCGAGCACTCTTGAGCAATGTTGATAATCATCAAGGTTTACTAATAAGCTCATACTTTGAGCTACTTTCATCCACTCATCGAGTGTCTTGCTAGAAAGAAGACCTGCAACCACAGAAATCTTTAGTGGTAATCCTTTGCAACTTTCTACAACTACCTTTGCGACGTTGTCAAATTCATTTGGACAATCCTTTTTGCCAAACGCCTTTTGGCAAAACAAATTCCAACTTTCTTCTGGCTCCAGGAAACGCATTGGAAACAGATCCTTTGGAGAGCTAGCATATTGAGCAACATTCATGTCCCGAGTAGTCAACAATATTCGACTTCTATTATTGTTTTCTGGAAAACATAATCTAATGTCATCCCATGCCTCAGTGCTCTAAATGTCATCCACAACAATCAAATACCTCCTACTCTTTAAACTTTTTTGCAAGCGATCTGCTAGATCTCCATCGCTTACCTTATCAAGCTCTCCTATCACCCCAATAGCATCTTGAAGGAGACATAAAAACATCTTCCTTAAACTGTAGTCCTTGGACATAGTAATCCATCCACGTACACCAAAGAAGCTCAGAATTGAAGGATCATAAAACATCTTTTTGGCAAAAGTTGACTTACCCATACCACCCATCCCAGCAATAGAGATCACTTCAAGTTGAGATGAGTATCCCGTAAGTTGACTCCTTATGAAATCTTGTTCAATGTTGTACCCCACCATAGCATTCTCCAACATTGAAACATGCGATCGTGGTACGCTAGAACCACCAAGTGAAAGACTTCCAGGTTTCAAATTGTTATTCTTGATCTGCTTGATGAGCTCTTTCTTGACAGACTCAACGTCTTCTATAGTTTGTTGCAACATCTCAAGAAGCCTCTTGTTTGCCTTTGTTCGAACATTTTCATCCTTCTCTATAATCAGTTGTTGTAAATGTGATTCAATTTGGTCTTCTGCTTCATGTGCTAGATCTTTGACTTTCTCTTGCAAATCATTTGTTGGTTCTTTATCAATGTTGTCAAGAAGCTCTTGCAGAGAGCTAACCTTTTTGTAGAGTAATTTCAAATGTTCTTTGTGACTCTCCTGAAGGTCCAAGCGAGATTGTGGAAACTGATGTATTGTTCCTATCAGAGAAATTACAGCAGCATAAACAGCCATATCTGCAAAGCAGAGATCTATGCAAAATTTGTGAATAGTTGGAACTTAAAATGATAAATAGAGACAAGCACTTGGACTTAACTACAATTTGCAAATTAAGTATGGCAATTGTTACGTCAACTAATCTTTTTATATTCAATCTCATCTTCCCTGAAGCAACACATAAGCAGGGTAGGGATATATAACAAGGAAAATAATTTTTTTATTATAAGTTACTGTCTCCATTGACTTGATCAGTCTCTGAAAAGTTGAATGTATAATATATCTTTATATCAATCTCTAAACTTAATTTTAAAGATACAGGTTAACATGATTGGTTTGTTTACTGAGAAGCAAAAAGGAGTAATACTTGGTTTTATCTTGAAAATGTATTTTCAATTATTTGGCTTTAATCTCTTTCTTGAATGTTAACATATTGTATCATAATATGAAAAGAATTAAAACCAAAGAGCCAACATTAACAGTTCTAAGACTTTGGTAAAGTCATCTCCACATGATCTATAGATCATGGGTTCAAGCAACCACTAATATTTGTGTTAGAATAAACTGTCTCTATCACACCTCTTGGGGTGTGGTCCTTCTCGAAATGCTACTGACGTGGAATATTTTGTACACCAGACTGCCTTTTTGATTTTTAGATGCTATAACCGTTACTTAAAATCAAGTTCAGGGTGCTAAAATGATGCAGTTAGCAAGTTACCCAATTATTAGGTATCTAAAACGAATTCTCCAAAGAAAAGGAAGACACCGAAAGAAATATTAATCAACATTCAACACTAATGAACTCGTTTCCACTACAATGCAGAAAAATTTAACCTGGAAAGGTCCAACCATAGTGAAATAATGCCTTAAAAGCCCCAAAAAGAGATGAGGAAAAACAAAACAGAATGACGAAAAAAATTCAACAGAAGACCCCCCTAAAATTTTCAATTTTTTAAAGGGAATTATCTTCAAGTGAAACAGATGACATGAACATACAAAAATGCAAAGAAACAAAACCCAGCCAAATCAAAGATCCAAATTAACAAATTCAAGACTTCTTTTGGATAAAGATTTCGAAAAGCTGATTATCTTTGAGAGTCTTCTGTGGCCTATGACTGTCCTAATTTATTCTCTAAAGCACAAATATCTTCAGCAACTTACAGCTAACAATACAGGAGCACTACCTACTATAACAAGGAAATTCAACTTTTCACTTCATAACTTCTATGGCATGTACACAAGGGAAGAAAGCAGAACATTTTGCTGCTCAGAAACATTTTTGGGATCGGCTTCCCAGGGGTATTGGTTTTTGACTTATTCTTTTTCAGAAAGTATAAACCCAGGCTAAGCAAGAATTCCATAATCCACTCCCAGGTCAATCAGGCCCTTCAAACTGAACAGTTCCCTCGAGCATACAATTTGCTCTCTGTAAGATATGGACTCTCCGATGCGCTTGCCAAACTAAAGTAGATACAATGAGAGCATGGAACTTTTCGCACATTGTTCCGGTGAAATGAAAATAGACATATTCAAGAATGGAACTGCATCCAGCCATGCTTTTTCCTGGAGAGCTCTCAGTAAACAATTCTAGGTACACAGATCCACTTTCTTTGTGTTCTTTGCCCTGCATGAAGACGTACAAAAAGGAAAAGCAATCATGCTGATGATTCCTTAGCTCCCGAAGTATTGCAAAATCTAAAGTAACAATAAACTAGAGGAAAATACAGACAAAAAGGTAAAGAAAGATTCCAGCTTTTAATAAATGAAAACAATCTCTACTCAGCCAGAGATTTTACCAACCAACCGGAGCTTTGCAGTTGCTCAAATGATCCATAATTAGAAATGCATCAATTCCTCCCACCCCACCTTTTTTCTAAAACAAATGATATACAGATGTACCCTCAAGAACTTTCCCTTTCCCCCACACACAATCTCTCCTTTCTCCAAATTGAGTACACAACACCGTGTGGATACACCTCAAGAGTGCTTTGAAAATACAAAAAATCTATTGAAAATAAAATAATATGTCCCACTCTTGACTCGTCTTGTAACTTAAGCTATATCAAAATGTTCGACAGCATTCTTGTTGAATGAACGAATATTTTAAGGAAAAAAAAGAATCCTGATGAGATTTATAAGAGGTCTCAAAATGGAAATTACTCTCCCAAATTAATTGCCACAGGACTAACAGGTATTCTCACAAGAAGGCTGTGTAAGCAGTCAAGGAACAAAACCATCTTGCAGAAATTCCATTTAAATCAGTATCAAGATGACTCATAAATTTTTGGTAAACAGACTGACATTTACCTTCTCACCCACTATTTTACGCTGGGTCACCACACTATAAACCCTGCCAAGCCTATGTAATGCTCCAATAGAGTTCATGAAATTCAACTCAAAACCCCTAACATCCTACAAGAAATCTGAAGCATGGGTTGATTCTGTACCTCTATGAAGCTTTCTGAAACCAGAAGACACAGGATGGAAAACTACAGAGTTCACTTGGTAGAGTCTTGTCGGAAATTCTTCTAGAATAGGGACTACTTCTAACTTCTTTTTCTTTCAGAAAAATAAGGAATCGTGCAATCTACCCATGAGAATCTCTCCATCTGAACCGCCTGAAACTTAGAGAAGCTCGGTAAAGAAGAAATCTTTACTTCATTATTCAAAGAGCCATCCTTGGTTTCCAAGAGAGAGGTTTAGGCTTTATGTAGTATTGTTTAAAATGTTAGGATCACAAGTAATTGAGATTTGGGGCACTTTGATTTGCTCACAAAGAGAAATCTTTATCACTTGTCAGTTCTAACTAACCTACTTCTGAACCTAAGCCACCACCCAAGTACCAAAACTTCACTTACTGAGAAATTGTCATACGAGCTTGAAAGAAGTTGAAATACATTAAAACTCAGGAAAATGTTAACTACAAGCAATGATCTTTACAAAGCTTTACGAATCACCAGAATTGGTTGCTTGTTACATTGAAAAACATCAACAAAGTGTAAATCAAACAAGCAATGATCTTTACAAAGCATACCGACTAACTCATTAGCCACTTTAAAGTGCCAACACTCACCTCATCTTCGTCGTGAGAATCCTCCATCTTTTCGATTCTTCTCCATTAACAAAGCTCTTTCTCTTCCCTTTTCCTTCCTCTCCCTCTCCAACCTCTCTTGTCGCAATTCCTCCACCGTCTTTTTCCCATTACTCTTTTTCACAGGCCTTGAATAATCATTATCTTCGTCACTCTTTTCACTAGAATCCTCTTTCGGTTTCTCCAAATACCAAGGCAATTTCGTTCCTTTACCAACAATTCCATACCCTAACCTATACTTCTCATCCTCCGGAGTAATAACTCTCGGTGGTTGCTCTTTCTTCGCTCTCTTCTTATCCCTTCCGTCTTTCTCCTCATCTTTTGCTTTAACTGGATCGAAGATTCGAATCCCTTCGAACAAGTTGATGTGGTTAGAATCCTTCTTTCCCGGTTTCTCCTCCGGCGATTTCTGTTCTGACGACAATTTTTTGACGTGACTTGACGATGAAGACGACGGCGCTGCTGCTGATGATAAGCCACGGGCTTGACGGAGCTGCTCGAGTCGATACTCAGAATCGCGCTTACGAGATTGTTCCTGCTTGAACTGTTCCTCTTTAGCCGCGGCTTCCTCGTCTCGCTTTACTTTCTCACGGTTATCGAAGTTGTACACGTTCCATCGCTTCTGTGGGAGAATGTTCAAACCTCCATGGCCTCCCATAGCTTGATTGCTTTAGATCTCTGGAACAACAGACGATGAATTGGGGAAACTAGTAGTCCTAATTTCTGATGAATTGAAGTTGATCAGGAAATCGATATCGGGTCGGTTTCTAGTTCAAGCTTTGTTTTATAATGGGCCGAGCCCGACGCTTTACAGCACTGGCCAGGCGGGTGATTTTAAACTTTTTGACCTAGAAATGTCATATGAGCGGGTTGGAAGGTAAAATTAGTCATTTTCGGTATACAATTAGTCATTTTATACATTTTGATATACAATGCGTTTGTGTTTGTATATCGAAACATAAAATTTGCTATGGAACGCAATTATACAAACTATAGCTATAATATACAAATATGATTTTTATGTTTGCTATATGTGAAAGTTGCTCTATTAAAAGGGAAAATTGTATGAAATAACAAATTATTAATTCAAATTAAATGTTATAGNATCTTTTGCTTTAACTGGATCGAAGATTCGAATCCCTTCGAACAAGTTGATGTGGTTAGAATCCTTCTTTCCCGGTTTCTCCTCCGGCGATTTCTGTTCGGATGACGATTTTTTGACTCGACTTGACGATGAAGACGACGGCGCTGCTGCTGATGATAAGCCACGGGCTTGACGGAGCTGCTCGAGCCGATATTCGGAATCGCGCTTGCGAGATTGTTCCTGCTTGAGCTGTTCCTCTTTAGCCGCGGCTTCCTCGTCTCGCTTTACTTTCTCACGGTTATCGAAGTTGTACACGTTCCATCGCTTCTGTGGGAGAATGTTCAAACCTCCATGGCCTCCCATAGCTTGATTGCTTTAGATCTCTGGAACAACAGACAATGAATTGGGGAAATTGATATCCCTAATTTCTGATGAATTGAAGTTGATCAGGAGATCGATATCGGGTCGGTTTCTGGTTCAAGCTTGTTTTATAATGGGCCGAGCCTGACGGTTTACATCACTGGCCTTAGAAGCGGGTGATTTTGAACTTTTGACCTTATTTTGTAGTAAAAATTAGGCAAATGATATAGTATAAGAAAGAAATTATCCCTACTTTTTCATTAATTACCAAAAATCCTTTTTTTTAGTGTTTTTCGGATACATAATATAGCAGTGTAGATACTTAATATAGTAGCGCGGATACTTTAATTAATAACGTGCGGATACTTAAATTATTAAGCTGTTAGCAGCACAGATACTTAATTAACGGGCGTATGCATAATATAGCAGCGCAGATACTTTAATTAATAACGGGCGGATACTTAAATTATTAAGTTGTTAGCAGCACAGATACTTAATTAACGGGCGAATGCATAATATAGAAGCGCGGATACTTTAATTAATAACGGGCAAAGAGTGAGAGACAGGTGAATTGTATATGTATATCAATTAGATAATTGTATATTATACATATGTATTTGTATATATAGAAAGCGAGATTGGGAGAGGGAGGAGAGAGGCGAGAGAGAGGGCAGAGAGGTGAATTGTATATGTATATCAGTTAGTTAATTGTATATTATACATATGCAATTGTATATATGACAAGCGAGATTGGGAGAGGGAGGAGAGAGGCGAGCGAGATTGGGAGAGGGAAGAGAGTGGAAGAGAGGTGAATTGTATATGTATATCGGTTAGATAATTGTATATTATACGTATGTATTTGTATATTCTTGTGAATTATACATATACAAACGTGGCTAATTATACAAACTCGAAGTCAACCAACTTAATCAATGTATAATATTAATTGCGAGTGGTAATTATAGCAAACTATGGCTATAATGAGTAATTAAGTAGTATAAGTTTGCTTAACCGCGTAATTTCTCTCTTATATTTAATAAGTTTTTTTTTAATTTTTGACCTTGAAAGTTTGTTCGTGGAGCAAATGAAAAAGTCAATCCAAGTGATTTGCAAGAATAACCTTCATAAGAGATGATTTTAAATTTTAAATACTTGAACTTGCTCAGTTGGTAATAAGTTTTGCCGTAAAAGTTATGTATGTTGCTCAATTGTTCGAAAAGTCAAAACAATTAAAATTTATACATAGCTCTGCCCCTGGTTAGGGTGAAGTTACAACATAGGGAACATGGAAATGAATGTTATGGCATCATAAGTATCTCATATCCTCTCCCACCTCCAAATTTCCAAGAATATACAAACCAAATCGACATTGGCACCTCAGCACACGACAAACATCAGAAACCATTGCCTTGCAATTGACATTGGCAAATCCTTCTCTCTTTTCAGCTGTGCTTCGAGAAAGCTTCTGGAGTCTGAATTTAGAATCGTGCTAGAAAGTTGAATCATTTATCAGACAGTAGCTCAGCAAACATCAACCACAGACGATGATAAAAAGAAGTATAGCAGCTTCAGACCGAATCTTCACACAGATTTTCGTACTGCTCATGATTTCTGATGCATGGTACCTTGCTGCTCAACTATTCAGAAGATGAAGTCACTCAAAGCATAGTTCTCACTAGCAGAATATTTCTTTACGATGTAGGAACTGTCTTCTACACCCGCACTCAAGCAATTTATCCTGTGCCTGTGGAGGTAGCTCTTGTAGTAGAGTTGTGGAGAAGGGGTATTTCAAGACATGCAAGAAATTATTAAAATTTATTACTTACCATTCAAAGTGATCCTCACAGCAAATAGAATTGCAGATAATTGAAAGTCCAGCTGCTTTCCTGAACATAGCAACATAAATTAACTGCTTATTTATGAGGAATAAAATACTTACCCCAGGCACTGAACAAGTTTCAGAGAGGTGATAACTTACGAATTGGATTCAAGAGAATTTTAAATGTAACATGCTATACAACAGACATCTTTTGAACTAAACCACATTGTGATGGAATATCAATCATTTTATCAAGACATTAGAATAAGTTGTCTTAGTTTTTTTATACAGGAGAAAAGTTATGTTTCCCAGTTGGATGGGTCTTATGAAAGGGGCACCAATAGCAATTATCGCTATGTCCCTGGGACCTAAATTCTTGAACTTGAGAATTTCAAATAACAATGATATGATCTGGTGTTCTAATGAGTAGGAGTCACTGTCCAGTTAGCTAACACGATGAAGGGAGTGGGTCGGGAGTTTGCAGTCGATTACTGAGTTGACAGCCTAGTCATGCTTTCATAAAATATATCAGCATCATTAGATGTAACACCATCACATACCAAGTTGCAGAATACATATCGTAGAACTTGTCGAAAGCCTTATCAAAACAATAGTGACAAGCTAAAAGATCCTTGATGTCTGTCACTCTGCACGTAGATTTGCAGCATTTTACCTATGTTTAATAAAGATTGCATCATTAAGCATGTCAAACATACAGGTAAATATGATAAACTCAAGCTACATATAAAAATATCAAGAGCAACCAAGATGGTGATAAAATTAAAATCAGTGTCAAATATAAATCAATCAACTATATGTCAATGCAAACAAGTTGGGCTGCCAAGGAACACAACACAAGGACTTCGTAGGGGATCACCTACCCTAGTACTACCCTCTCCCATGAATGATTTGGTTTGGAGTTTGCATCCCTCACATAACTAGATTACTTTTACATTGGCAATCAACCTATAGCAATCCTCCTTTAGGGTGTGGGAATGGGTATACCTGGCAAATCTCTCTTAGGAGGAGTTAAAAATCAGAAGCAGTAATTCAGAATGCTGACAGAAAATGAAACAGGGAGTTCTGTTCAATCTTAGTACAATGACTCCAATGAAATACCACATTAACTAAATTTTTTTCATGATGCTCCAAAAGTAAGTATAAACAAACTAAAGCTTGTATTTATTTAATACTCCAATATTATGTTTTGGCACAATTGATCTTCAACAAATTGATAAACGTCCTAATAATGACTAAAATGCAAAAAAATATAGTACTATAACAAGAATTAGAAGCCTTAAACTCTTCATAACTGTCACATTTTACATGTATGTACGATATGAATCATAACTTAAGACAAATTGAAATTACAGGAACTAAGATAGGCAAAGTTTTACCAAACGCTTGAGCTTATAGGAGTAATATTGTTGGTGAGAAGGGTGTCCAGTGATGTGTTCTCTCAGGTGACCTGCACTGAGATCACCATAGATAAAGATTAATCAATTCTCCTTAATTACAATTGAATAAATCATAAACTTCACTGGTTAAGAAGACCAAGAACTGTGATGTTCAAAAGGTATCAGAATTATAAATCCTAGCATCCCTTCAGTTTCATCACAAAATCCCAGCTCCTCATTTGAATCCTTATAGGTTATGTTCAACCATGATAGTAGGGGACCTTCCCCATTATCTCCCAATAAAAGAGAACAGATTCTTTAAGAGTCATCTGTCAAGTTGTCCCATGAAAGCTCAAGCAACATGTATAGACCTACTTTAGGGGTCACACAAAATGAGGAAGGGAAAAGGGTGGGGGGATTCCAAACTAGGAGAAGGCACCAAAAATTATGCCATTCTAACATGTCATCAATCCCTTCTGGTTTGAGCAATTTGATGCTGTCAAAAGAGGTGACACGTGAATTCACCAAGCAATATAGCACATAAAGCTGAGCTCACTTCAACTGCTACTAAATTACCTGTCACAAAAGGTATTACTACAATCAAGACACATGGCTAAAGTAGTTGATCTTCGGCAGGTGTTACAGTTAGCATCCAATGAGCTTTTGCCAATTTGATGGCATCTGCAGATAAAGAGAGACCAAAAACCAATATTAGTGATGGGCCTTCATATTCGACATAAAATGCATACATTTAACTGTTACATATGTGTTCTTTTGCCACCACTTGATAATTATTAGAATAGTTATGTGCTAATTATGTGTGTTTGTTTGCATAGAAGCTAGGAGAAGAGCCGATAACTTGGAATTCACAGGTAAACTGATAACTTGGAATTCGCAGGTAAACAATTGATAACATAGGGCTGTCAATTGTGTTGATTATCTTGAATCATACTTGCTAAATTGTCCTAAATTGGTGGAGAGAAAGAGCTATCATCTCCTTATATCGTTTTAGATATTCCTCAGCTCGGTTGACTTAGCCAAGATCTATTTTCATAACAAGATATTAGAGTCAAACCATTGCTATTCTTGATATACCTGATGTCAGACCCCCCATGGAATGTTGTTCACATTCCAGATGTCTAGACCTTAGCATACGGGGCTAATTTGTTGAGGGAATATGTTGTTGTGACCATACATGGTCTTAGGCAATTCTCATGTCATGAACTAACTTTTGAGGTTGAGTTACATCCAAGGTCCATTTTCTAACGACAGTGTATGGAGGATACTCATTCACACACAAAGTGTAGGTCAAGACACATCAAACATATAAAAAAACTAGCATACACGGTCAATGTACTCTCTCCTTCTTCCACCTTCCTTCGGCAGGGAGGAAGCGGGAGGCTGCTGTATTGTTGCAGGGATACAAATTAAAATGTAGTATACAAGACGAAACTTAAGAAATAAAACTACAAGGAATTAAGGAACCTTTTATACAGTTGCAGAAGCTCTTTGGATATACTGGGTTTACTTTGAGCCACTTCCACCTGCGTAAGGCATTACTAAGAATAGCATAACAAAATATAACTAGACTTCCGACTGGCTTATTTTCTAGGATCTTAAGAAAGGAAGTAGAACCTGTTTGCTGGATTCACCAGCTTGACCAGAGGAAAGGGGTAGAACTTTTGATGCCATGATCAAACAATCTTCAGGAAGATGACCTGGCCTCTTACATTTCCAACTACACCAGTGAAATTGTATTATAGAAAAAAGATCAGGAGCACAAAACCAGGCACATTTGACTTTTGATCATAAAGGTGGTTGCCACATCCAGCACATAGTGTAATTATCCTAGTCCAAGCAGAGCTTGATTGCTAAGAATGACCATCCAAATATAACAGATCAAAGTCTTCGGTGCCCAAGACCCAATCTAGAGAGATTACTAATCTTCAAACTGAATGTCAACAAGCTTACCACTCATAAGTACAAAGAGCAGATCTATTCTTGGACCATCGATGACGGTCATAATCCCAGATGTTGCCTCCAGATCCAGGAACCTCCAATTTGCATTTTTGTCCAGAAAAAGTCTCAGCTTTGACTTTGCTACTTAAGGCCCCCTAAGACATTGTCAGAGAAACAGTTGGAGTTGAAGAAGCAGGTATCTCATTCATACGTATATAAAAGTATGTATAGCTCAAATGTTTTTTTCATTTTTTGGTGTAACAGTATAGCTCAAATGATTTACAGATTGGGTGCGTACTACATATCCTAAATCCTGACCAACATATTAGAAGCTCTAGTGTTCAAGACATGGGTCCCTTTAAAAATGCTGAATTCTTATCGGTTTATACTCTAACATTCTCTAACGAATTAAAGTAGTACAAAAACACTATAAAAATATAAAAATGTGTCTAGCAAGGGAATTAGCATAATCAGGTCAGCTGTTTTTTGTTCCTTTTGACAATTGTTGGCTCCCCGAACTTGTTTGGGACTGAGACGTAGTTGTTGAACAATTGTTGGCTCATCGAGCTTCATAGTTAAATTCTGTTATTAGGTTTGAACTTTTTTATTCGAAATTCGTAAAGTTTCTCTTTGAAATATTTTCAGAACCCATATGCATAAGAAGTGCTAAAAGAACATGCATCATTCTGATTTATAAGTTTCTATTTTCATTATCTTTCTATTTCTTCCTAGACTTCCAAATAACCAGGTATGTTGTATGAAGAGAAATAAAATCATTTTATTCAACTTCACCTTACAATAGAGTAGCCAGAAAATTCTTAGTTCATTTGACTTGTTTCCTAACAGTTGGTTAAATAATACAGTCTAAATTGAAATAGTGAAAGTAAAAAAATTTACCGTCATAATTCTGTCTATTAGTAAGGTCTCTCAAATTTCCAAATAAAATACTCTTGAAAAATAACATAATCCACTTTGGAATGGAATCATTTCTTCAGAAAGAAAAAAATGTATTATGGTAACATATCCAATCATAAGTTTGAGAACTTTTATGAAAAATAAAAATGAGTTCTAGATCATAGAATCTAATGTAAACCGACAGATTCTTATTTGCTACTAAACAGAGTGATCTTTCTACTTGAATTAATATTAAATGCTAAAATACTTAAATATGTAGTACATCTATCTTAGAAAGAGAAATTAGACTAATTTACTATATAACTTTATTAACCAAACTAAATATGAAGAGTATCCTTTCCAGGTTATGTATATTTCTTCTATTCTACAAAATTTTCTGTCACTTCATTATTGAATTATTGTATTACCTATTTAACGAGTACATAACCTATTTTCAACCAAACTTCACTTTGTGCGATTTCACTGGGTATGTTGTTGTATTATTTTTTAAATTGGATTCTTATAAACTCCAATTTAAGAGTAGGAATCTTAGTATGTCCCATTAAAAAGCATGAGGGGGGAGGGGGGAGAGGTGAAAGAGAATATAAGCAGGTGCCAACGCTTGTATCATCGAGTTAAATTAGTTTTTTAAGTATGGTGAGTTAAACTAGTGCATGAAAAAGAAAATAATTCAAAAAAAATGCAGCATAACTGAGTCTGAGCGTTTCTTTAAGTTTGAATGAAAAGTTGAACATCTCAACTCTACATTTGACCATTTCTTGGAAGTTTAATTGGTTTTATTGAGTCTTACTGTTTAAACTTATCTACATTTAAAACATATCAGAGAGAATGAGAACTCGAATAATGAAAAAAAAAAAATCTCAAAATGACCCAGAATCTCTACTACTTAACCAATCAATTTTCTTTTACCCTTTTTTTTGCATATACCATTTTGAAAAGCAATAGTTAAATCCCAAATCATTACACGTGTATCCATGCTGGTCTATATATATACAAATAGAAAGAACAAATACCTGCTGGAGTTTAAGATTTTGCAGAAGGTCAGATTTGCAATCCGTACTGCATATGTCTTCTTCAGTCTACAAGCAAAGCAAACGAGGATTTGGGGTTCGTTAAGAGAGGAACACAAAGTACAAGCTAACAAAAGAAAAATAGACCCGTGATCCAGTGACTTACCTCATCACATATATATTCCCCATACTTCCCACATACCACACAAGCAGGTTCTCCTGGAAGAGGAAATCGCTGCTCACTGCGAGTTTTAACTCTATCTGTTTCATTTCCACTACCTAAAAAAGTTAATGGAGAAAATTAGGCAAGAGAGAATGAACGGAAACCTCTTGAAAGCCATAATAAAAAAGCTGTTCGCAAATTTCAGACTTGAAGATAAAATTTATTAACAATCTGTCAAGGGGTTTCGAAGTGGTGGGAATTATATTATATAGATACAATGCCAGATTAGTAGTTAACGGATTCCTTTAAGAATATTGAGTCAAACCTTTAAAGATAGGTAAAACATTTGTTCCATGTTGCTAAACACCTTTTATGGCATTCTTTCCTTGGATGCAATCAAAAGGTGGCACTATACTCAATTTGACTTGACGAATAAAAAGTCTTATACATATGCATATATCTGCATAGATATGTATATCTACATAAACAGACACATCTGTATGTATGGACATATATACCTTATGAAAAATGCATGGACAGAGATTTGATAGCAATCCAGAGTGGTGAAAATATAGCAATGTTTTTTCTGTATTTGGTATTTTCCGATACAACAACAAAAACCCAGTAGAGTCTCAAAAGCGGGGTATGGGAAGGGTAGAGTGTACACAAACCTTACTACTACCTCGAGGAGGTAGAGAGGTTGTTTCCGGAAGACCATCGGCTAGAGTAACAAACATCAGAGCAGCTAACAGAACAATACAGAAGTAAAGAGGACATAGAAAATGATAAGGAAAGCATAAGATAACATATCAAAGAGGGGGAATAACCATAACAAACTAGTGTGATAACTGAAGCACAGTAAATAACGAGGAATAACAAAAGTCATAAAATAGGCCAACTACGAGACAAATGCTACTACTACTGGTAAAAAAATAAGAATCGGGAAACAGATACAATGCACCACTTTATCCTGCTAGGAAATGAAACAAACTCTCAACTACCTACTAACCTTCTGCCCTAATCCGCAACCTCCATAACTTCCTATCTAAGGTCATGTCCTTGGATAGTTGGAGTTGCACCATGTCTAGTTTAATCAACTCTCCCCAATACTTCTTCGGCCTACCTCTACCTCTCTTTAAGCCCATTGTGGCCAACCTTTCACACCTCTTCACTGGGCCTCTGCGCACCTCCTCTTCATATGCCCAAACCATCTCAATCTCTCTTCCCACATCTTGTCCACCGTAGAGGCCACTCCCACCTTGTCCTGAATATCTTCATTCTTAATCTTATCTCTACATAATTGAAAGAAATCTCCACTTGCACAAGAATCTCCTATAATAACCTCCATTATGATAGAAATCGACGATTATTTTACAATGGCTTTCGAGTAGTGTGGAATAGGATAACCACCAAATTGGCATGGAATAAGTTCATTATTAGAAACAATGTCGGAAAGAAGAACAAGTGGATCTAGTTTCAAGAGAATGCCTTACTCTAATGGGCATATAGTTTCCGAGTGAAGGAAAGTAAAAACATATTTTTATTTTGGTTTCCTGGCCAGTGTCCAGTACTCGCATTGGGCCCCGACTAAACCAGATTCATGCCATGCTAGGCCCATTTAAGGGGGAAGCACTCCCTAACAAATTGTCTTCCACACCTAGGGCTCAAACTCAAGACCTTTGGTTACGGGTGGATGGATCCTATCCATCCCACCACATAACCCTTGTTGGTGAAAGGAAGTGAAACATATATGTAATGTCCTAGTTATCTTGCCGGTCCATTATAAACCCTGACTGACCAGAAAATCTTTTAGAATGAGAAAAAGCAACCAAAAGGTTGTTCCATAGATGACTCTAACAGAAAGTTTTTTAAGAATGAGAAATCCAACTAAAAGGCTATTCCATAACCAATTCTTGTTGCCGAGTTGAAGGGGATATGTAGATGCTTTATGTATAGACACATATTCATACAGATGTGTGTATGTACTTCTACCCCGCATGACCCTTATAGATAGTTCTGATGAAAAGAATACATAACTAGACAGTATACAAAATCACAAAGTAAAATAAATGAAATTCCAGTTCTGCTAACCTTTAACCAGTAAAATTTCAGTATTCGGATAAGGATTATCCCCCTTTTCACATTCTGACGAAGTGCTCGCATCACCTGAACAATTCATGAATATTTTTTCATGAGCTCAGTCTTGGCAAGAAAAACTTCCTACTCGTAGCTCATTCAAGTAAAAGGACAAAAGGAGAAAATGGGAATCAAAAGATTCAACAAGTCTAAACTTAAGGGATAAACACGATTGACACATAGGAGTACTTTTTTCCTGACAAGTAGATGAGTGATATGTATCTAGAACTCATAAAACATATACAAAAGAAGAGAAATGACTCATGAGAAAGAGAGAGACTCCCTAAGTATAACTGATATTTTTCTGCACAATAATTAAAGGATGAACAAGGGAAGTGCAGAGAAATGTCAAAGATGTTCAATTTAGCAAGTATATGTAAATGATAGACACCAAAGTATCCAGTACACCAATCCTTGCTCTTAGCATCAGTAAGAGGAACCCTCAAAATACAAAGATAGAGTCCTTTTAAAAGTCAAACTACTCTTTTCCAAATGAATCCATATAACACAGATGATGGGAACATTAAAAAATATGGACTTCTTAAAACAAGCAAGGATACTTTGAGTTCAAATCAACACACATAATCAATTGCATACCCAAACTAAAATTAAACCTTTTTAATTCATCGAGAATTAACCCAAAAGAAAAAAGAGAAAAAAGCCAAATGAAGCTCTTACTGTCGTACTCCACCAAATGCAGTGCTGAACTTGACGGTTCCTGGAACAGAATTAGAACCCAAACAATCACTAAACTATAGTTTACGTGATATTAAACAAAATTACAGAACACATTAAAGCAAACAGTTCCAATTACCAACACTTCTGCAGTCAATTCTTCATAAGTCTGAGTTGAAGTAGCCTCCTTCCTGCATTTCAAATACAAAATGATCAATTAACAACTCCAGATTTCACAAGTGAATTTTTCCTTTCTGGCACACCCTAGCTTATTGAAGTGAATAGTAAAATCTACTTGATAATTTGAAATCAATACTAAAATCACCTCCTTTTTTCAATATAATCCTGATGAGACATAGGCAAATCAATCACTTCCACTTCATTGTTCTGCTGCACCTTAGATTTCCGTTCCCGTCGGCGTTTCCTGTGGCTCGTTTTTTCCTCGACGGAATTCGTCTCAGCCGGAGGAGGAACGTTACCGGTGACGGCATTATAAGCTGGAATAGAAGAAAAAACACGAATTAAATTGAAGAAAATACAAAACCGAAACGATGAATAAGAATTGAAACCTTGAAGATTTTGAATTGCAGAATTGAGATTAAATGCTTTGTTGTATGCATAAGAAGGGTTCTTGTAGAAATTGCTCCTCGTCGTCATTTCCCTCTTTTGCCTTTCTGTGTTTTTTTTAGCTCAAGATTTTGAACTGTAAAAGGGGCCTAAATAATTTACTTCACCTTTATTTTTATTTTTTTTAGTGGCATGGAAATGCTAAATAATAATAATAACAATAATAATATATACTAACAGTTTAGTTTCGAATCTAGAATAGAAAAAGTCAAATTTTAATATAAATATCGAACACTAAATATAAATTTTGATTTTTACATATCAAGTGTTCGATATGTCCTTTAACATCAAATAGATGTAGGTAACTTATCAGTTGCCAATGGTACACTTACAGTAAAAAATTTGAAAGGATGGCTAACAGATTTCCACGAGTTGTGTCCCATTTGACATGGAAATTTCCCAGTGAATGTCACATTAGATGTTGAAAGGCTTGGTCTTTAGTATCCAGATACTTCCTCCGTTCTCCGTTTCAATTTGTTTGTACTTTGTAGTTCGTTTAAAAGAGAATGTCTTTTTACCTATTAGACAACAACTTTTCGAAATTACATGTTTAAAACTATAAGATTAAAAGACATTTTAGTATATTCTACATATATTTGGTTTGAGACCGCAAGATTTAGAAGTCTTCTTTTACTATTTTAAACTCAGTGTTAAGTCAAAATCAAACAATCAAATTGAAACAGAGGAGTAGTACATTAGAAGGAAAGCATAGAGAAAACACTGAACATAGTGATTTGTGGTGCTCTCTGTGGAAAAGTCTTTTGTCACTTTACATCAAATTGTCAATCATTTAATTCAATTGAAAGCTCAGTCATCCTTCCATGTTGGTTTCAAATGACAAGGCAAAAAATACAGATAAACCATTTGATGTAGCTCTTCATATTCTTGCTCCTGAATTTAGCATCCACAAGGGAAATAGGAGTCATGGTGAACATGAATGAGGCGTCGTGTGATAATCCTTATTGCCATATGATCACCAACGCATGTAACAAACGATGCTACAACGAATCATTCAGTAGCCCAATGCCAATGATTGGTATCTATGTAGCAGCAGCATCTCTACTTTGTATCCTTGCTATGGCTGCTGATGCTTTCCAAGCCTTCTGCGTAAAGAGACTTTGGTTCCCATGCAAATTCTTTGCTCTGAATGCTGCTTCTCTTACAGTGTTAGCTGTAGCAATGAAGTTGCCTGTCGAGATATCTGAACCGATGCCAGGTGTTACTGACCAGCTATCCAAACTGGCCAGTACTGCTGTCATGTGTGTTGTAATAGGTAACTGCATGCCATCAATAGGAGCCATGAGGAACAAAGAAATCCTGTCGAACGTTGTAGCTCTGGACATCCTGGTAATCACAATCATTGTCAATCTATGCATTGAAATACATACTGGCTTGATTTTTAACCTGAAATATGAATTTATAGCAACTATATTCCTCATGTTTCTTCTGATATTGGTACTGAGTTTCTCCTCTTTAACACTTGCAACCACCAAAAAAATTCTTGAACTTAACTACGAAGAAGCATATCAAATTACCTTGAGGAATGATGCACTAGCATTCGGAAGGTTGTCCATCGATAGACTGAGAGACACTGTGGAGAAGTGTTGGATGATGGTCGAAACTAGTAACCCTCAATTTGTGATGGCACGTTCTGTAACCCTTTCGACTTCAGGGACAATCTGTGTGTTGGCATCTCTAATTTTGATGGAAGCTCTTATAAGAATATACAATTCACCTCCATATTTTCCCAATAGTTCAACATACAAATGGACAACAAGCTTAATTCTTATTGTTCAGTCTATTGGGGTGGTGCTCCAGCACTCAGATGGTTTATCTGTATAAGCTTTAAGCGTTCCAACAAAACAGGCAATGCCAATGCTAATTTCTTTAAAGTCGAAGACTACTGGATCCGAAAGCTGATTGAGTGGAAGGAGAGACCATTGTCTTTAAACATCAGGGGAACAAAATTTAGAAAATATCTCCAAGGTACAAGACACTTAATTCTTGCCTTCTGCATAAGAAGTCAGATTCTGGTTGTGTCAACGAGCAAATTTGTGCGGTTTGTCTCAGTTGTTTCCTTCAACTTGATGTTTTTGTGTCAACTTCAGGGCCCAAACTATCATCAATCAGAACCAGAACACAGAAGAGAGACTGAATTGCACCACCATGTTCTGTTACTAGAAGGAGAAGAAGAACTTCCTGAAAGAATCTTTAAGAATATATCTGGTAATGCAAACCGACTAGTAAACACAGGAAGGAAACGACAGCCAAAACAACTGGTTAATTTGTTAAGAAAATCTAGCAGCTTTTCTGGGGTGGCAGATATTTACTGCCACCAAGTTCCAGTACTGCATTCAGTAGAACCTTCAAACTGCTGGACCTTAAGCTTAGTGACACTCACTAGCATTACTGTTGCACTCCCCAAAGTGAGAGATCAGATGGACTATCAGCTGATAAGGAGTGTCCATGAAGGTCCTACATACGCCAGCTTCATAGAGGAAACTATGTACCCTGAAGGTGAGTTCAGAAACATTAGAAATGCAGCACATATAGTGTGGGAAGAACTGGAGATCCATCAAAAATGGTTGGATGAGGACTTGCAGAAACCGACCCTCGAAGGAAAAACTCCTAAGGAAACACTTGAGATGCTTACAGGAATAGCTTCAAAGAAGGTGATGGATTTCAAACAAACCACTGATGGAAGAATGCTCGATAACCCTCTCAACTGGCCAGTCAGAATAATAGCTGCCAACTCAATGTATAAAATTGGGAAAGCTATCTTGCTGTTGCTGCATAGTGAAGGACACAATGACTTGGTTGATGAAAAACTATTCAAGAGATTATCCATTACAATAGCAGATATACTAAGTGCTTGCTTTACTAATCTTCCACGAGCTATAACTATGGCTTGTAATTCTGGTGCCATTGAGGAGAGGGAAAAAAGTGTGCACAGAGCAGCTTTATTAGTTGGTAAAACCGAAGAGATCTTGAAGATAATTCAACATCATGAACTTCCAAATATAAATGCTGATTAATCAGCTTATATTGATCAGTGGAACCTTACACGCCAGCCAACAAACCTTGTTCCTGTCATCCCTTTCGATAGTGACATACCGATATGAGCTATATACCTAATCGAGAGCCATCATATTCAGATGGTAAGTTACATATCATGAGCTACCATATGAGTAGCAATGTATACATAACCAGTATTTCCATAACTACCACGGTATTTATCAAATTATGCATATCTTAGAATGATTTAACTTAATGAAGATTTTAGTTTTCCAAGTAGTTTTTCTTGAACTTCCATTGGCAGGAACAAGCGTATGTATGACTATATGTGACTTGCTTACCAATATTACGTCCAAGTATTTCCAAACGGACTCTCTAGGCTTACTTTCCAATTACTGATTAACTGCATTTTTATGCTTCTAAAGTGATTAATTCTATCTAGTTGAACAAGTGTTGACAATTCTGATGTTTTGAAAGGTAGAATTAATCTAACTGATAAAGAATACCTCAGAGATCTTATCAGATAATAGTGACTTAAGAATATGTGTAGCATGTTTTATAACTTATTTGTCCCAAATGTTAAAGATAATAATATTACTAACTAATTCAGTGGATTCACCACTGCTTTTCATTTAACAGATCTAGAAATAGAACCAAAGTCAGCACAGTGAGCGGGCTACTAGCACTCTATGATCCCAATGCTTCTCTGTGGATATCTAGCTTACAGTTCTCTGATGTTTACTTGAGACAAATTCAGCTGTAATAGTTTAGATGATCTAGTATATTACTCCATGAACTCTACAGTGGATTGTTGTAGTTTCTGTTGTATTACTATCTATTGTTTCTTGTACTTCCGTTACTTCAGGACTGCTTTGGATTGTTTTTCTTTGAGTCGAGGGTCTATCGGAAACAACTTCTCTACCTTTAAGGTAGGGGTAAGGTCTTGTGAACACTGTACCCTCCCCACACCCCACTTTGTAGGATTACACTGGGTATGCTGTTGTTGTTGACCTTTACGGTGCATACTTATTTTTTGCTACATGTTGTTATGTCTTATCCCTACCTCTGCGGTAGTAGAGAGACTGTTTCCGGAAGATCAGGGAAGATGTGAACTGAAAAGTCAACCCATTTCCCTGGATTTTTTTTTTTTTTTTTTTTTTTTTTTGCAAGGGTGGTTGGGATTGGTTTGGGAAGGAAAAGAAGAAGAAGAAAATTAGAGATGGGAGAACTTGACCGGCACTAGTATTAACAATCCAAAGATAATAATATAACAGTTCAAAGTCTCCTTGTTAATAATTTCTGTTTTATAATATCTTTGAAAACAAGAGAGTAATGCAGTGAGATTCTACAGACAAACACAATCCGGAGAAATATTATTTTCTACATAAACACTGGTCAGTTTTGGACCTATCAACTTAGTTAATTAACATAGTCAACAATTTATTTTTCTAAGTATTGTCTACCTTGACTAGCAGACAATCTTGGCAACCACCTGAGAAACAGTCAGATATGAGGTTCAAAGAAAACCTTAAAAATTCTATCATATCCCACTATTTTTCACTAAAAAATTCATGTCGAAGTCCTGATTCATCTTGACTTGCTGACATTTTAAACAGCCTTTAATGTGTGAATTCATCTATGACCAAAGCAAGTAAATAGCTCAAATGATAGTGAAGATGTTTATTAGAAAGAGTAAATCTTGGATAGCTTGAAACATAGTGAATGAAACAAATAGATATGGCTGTACCAAAAAGAACAACCTAGACAATACCCAAAGGAAATATATCAAATAGGGAGTAGTGAAGCTCTACCATAGACAAAGATTTCAGCTTTAAGCAAGAGATAACCGGTGAAGAGATTGAAACACCATGGGGAAGATAGGTTGCACCATAGATGGAAACTTGAATGACTCGGAATTCAGCCAGCCAATGCCATGGATAGGTGTCTATGTAGCAGCAGCTTCTGCAGCTTGTGCACTGGGGATGGCAATGGATGCTTTTCATGGACTGCGCCACAGAAAATTCTGGTTTCCTTGCAACTTCTTCTCTCTCAACGCTACAACCTTGACGCTACTAGCTGTTGCCACCAAGTTGTCTGTTGATCTAAATACCTCCATGCCTCGTCAACAAGATCAGTTGACAAAACTTAGCAGTGCTGCTCTAATCTGTACGGTAATTGCTAATTTCATGCCTTCTTTAGGTCTCATGGAGAATAAAGAGCTGTTGATGAACATAATGGCTTTGGGAATTTTCGTTATCACAGCCATTGTGAACATTGGCATACAATTAGCTACTGGTGTAATCT
The DNA here is from genome assembly GCF_019186545.1 of Solanum stenotomum. Lineage (NCBI taxonomy): Eukaryota > Viridiplantae > Streptophyta > Magnoliopsida > Solanales > Solanaceae > Solanum > Solanum stenotomum. Next base: position 53,436,653 of record NC_064291.1, read on the forward strand.
ATGTTTTCTTCAAAGAACATATAGCCCTCATGTTTCTCATGCTTGTTTTGCTTCTACTACTGATCTCCTCAGCTGTGACAATACCAACTACAAAGCATTATTTGGACCTGAAATATAAAAAGAAGTACAAGTTAGCAAACAAAGAATGCAACATCATGGATACATGCACAACTGAGAAACTTAAGTACGAATTGATGAAATTTTGGACCATGGCCTATACCTCCTGCCCTCATTTGGTTGGGGGGCGCTTAGTAACATGCACTGCTTCTGGAGTTTTTTGCCTTATGAGCACAGGAATTTATGCTGATGCCATGTTTAGGTCATACATCCTCCATAAGAGCTTCAACTTTTGTAGTGGAGACTCTGAATACAAGTGGTCCACAACCTTGATTCTTGCAATTCACACAGTGGCAATAGGAGTAGGAGCTGTTGCACCAGCTTCTAGATGGTTCAGAGCCATAAATTTTGACTGCCCCAAAAAAGCAAATAATGCCTGCAAAGTCAAGTTGTTCAAAGTGGAGAACTATTGGATCCGTATCCTGCTTCAGTGGAAAGAATGCCCATTGGATTTCAGATATTGTGGTCGGCATGGTAGAAAATTTGCTCATAAATCAAAGAACAAACTTCTTGATTTATGTATTTTGGTGCAAATTATGATGGTGTCACTTAGTAAGCTAGTCCAGCTCGTTTCCATTTTCTCTGTAAGCCAGTCACTGATATACTGTCGGAAAGCAATCAAGATGCTAAAATGCAACAGTATGGTGTCGAGTCTCGATACAGGATTGAGGTCCCAAACCAGTTCAAAACCAGATCTTAGCTGCTATGCTTTACACCTTGAAGGAGAGGAAGCATTAATTGATTTGATGATGCACAGCAACAATGATCTGGTAGATCATTGGATTGGGATAGGGAAAAAGAAGCAGCCTAAACATCTTCTACGACTTCTGGAGAAACTGAAATCATCACCTGGATTCAGAGGAGTGCATAAATTTGATAGTGCCCACATTCCTTCACTAAACTCAGAAAATCCTCCTAATTGTTGGGCTCTCCCTGTAGTGACACTAACAAGCATAGCAATTGCACTTCCAAACATCGACTTTCATTCAATCAAGGAACTAATCAGTTGTGTGCATGAAGGTCTCATGTATATCAAAGTGGTGGAAGATAACCTGGATGCAAGAAAAGACCTCGCAAATATCAGGCGGGCAGCAGAATTAGTGTGGTTAGAAGTTGATTTATGTTACAAGTGGCTGGATGTGGATCTCCGGAAGACAGCCACTGAAAGAAAAAATCCAAAAGACATGCTTGAAGGTCTCTCTGAGAAAGCAAAGCAGAGATTCATCGAATTCAGGAAGAAAGATTCGACTGTTTGTCCAAAGGAATCACCTTCAAAATGGCCTATCAATATGTTGGCAGCCAACAGTATGTACAGAATCTGTCAAACTCTTTTGGTAAGCTCTGATAGCATAGAGTTTGAGAACAGCAAAATCATGTTTGATAAATTGTCAACCATGATCACGGACATAACAGGCGCTTGTCTTACCAACCTACAAAGAGTTATGCAATGCCACCATGGCACCATTAAGGAGAGATCAAAAGGTGTCCGTTCTGCCATCTTACTTCTCGGAAAAGCAGAGAATATTCTGGAAATTCTTCGTTCACAGCCACTTCCAAGTTCAGTACCAGATCAATTGTCAAAAATTGATCATTGGTGTACACTGAGCAAAGAGGAAGACTACCTCTCCTGCAGTCGTAGTTCAACCTCAAATTGTACTCCAACTTCCCAAAGTTCATCTGACTTGTATCTAACTGTGGACTAAGAAACAAATGTCACCTTGTTTGGATAGTCGTTACATATTGTTTTATAATGTATCATACTATATTGCATTTGTATTGATGTACTATTTTGATGAATACAATGTTTGGAGAGATTGTATCCTGCCCCTTCGTAACATTATGCTATACATCACCAATTTGAAGGATAAAACATTGTATTTAAACTAACAACACAATACAATATAATAGGTAACAACCATCCAAACAAGCTGTGAAAGTGAAAGAAGAAAAAGGTAGGTTAGGTTCTGTTGCAATAGTAACATATTTGTCAACAGAATCATATTTGTTTCACATCAAATCTCCAGCTTGTTCTCTAAATAGTAACTCAATTACTACTTCCCCTTGAAAATACTAGAGAACTATTCCAACTTAATCAACAGTTAAACAAAATCTACGATGATGAGCTACAATAATTCTGATATTTCTAAGCCAATATTATGGTTCATTGTGTAAGGTAATTATTCAATTGAAGTAAGCAATAGTCCTCTAATATAGCACAAAAAATAACCTGCAATTTCTATTAATTGGTGAATTCAGTCAAAACTACCATAGCACTAACAGAAAAAACCTCTTTGAATTACAACATCCCAACCCTATAAGTCTTGCTTACAAGTCATATAGACCTGCCTAGTACTTCAGATAGAAAAACAGAATAGATTATTATGTATGTTGGATCAGGTAAAAGCAAAAAAATTATCACTAAATAGCACCAAGAAAGTGCTTAAACTGTACACAGACAAAAGTGAACACCAGTGTTACTCAACTAGTACATTTCTGAATATTGTCTTCAGTAACCACCTGGTTTATACTATGCCCACAGCATCTACATTCAGGTTCCTAATCTGAAGTCTACTAATGAATTCTATGAGATCCCTATCAACATTACCAAGCAGATCCCAATCTTAATACGAAATCCTATGAAGCTGAGAAAAGAGTAGTGAATTTTATTAGACAGAATTGAACTTGTTCGTAAATTTCATTTAGACATTCGAACCACAATTACTTTGTATGTTAGGTGTCATCTACAAGCATATAGCCAGACGAATAGTAGTTGAGTATCTTAATATTCAATGAATAGAAAAACTAATTCAACGTGATAGAACCCTAAGAAAAGTCATCTATGGTTAGCTGTTTGATCTAGATTTTTTCAAACGTTGCAATTTCCAGTGATTTTGGAGTCAAAGACGAGAAAAGTCTATCGAAGAAGATGCAGTCTGAAAAGTCAACCATTTCCTTGTTGGGTGGAAAGGTTTCCCCTTCTTATTTTATTTTTAAAACTAAATAAGGGACTGAATTATGTGAAGGGAAAAACAAATATTGAAACTACAATTCATTGTGGGAAAGACCAGTGGCAGCACAAGCTAATAATAGTAAACCTCAGTTCTTTTCATATTCTTTTTGTTTTTTAAAAGTTAGTACTGTGTATTACACTGGGTAATCAGAGAAGGGAACATTGAAAATTCATCTCACAGTATTACTAATTTGGGACCCATCAAGTGAGCTAATCAACATGGCCTGTCCTATACCTATTGTCCCACCTTTGACTAGCAGACAATCCTGGCAACTAGCAACTACTTGGACCCACCATCCCACCCACCCCTATCTAGGGGGCGGACATCAGATAATAACAATGAAAATAACATACTAGTATATGTCGAGTGTACACAAATCTTACCTTCTTGGTGGAATAGAGAGGTTGTTTCCAAGTGGCTTCGAAAAATTCTAGACATGCGTGCTTGACTTTAATACAGAACACATCAGAGGAACCCCTCCAGCAATCAAAACCAATTATAACTCACAAAATTTCAAATAAATGATAATTTGTTGACTTTTCTAGCATCATTCAATAAGTGAAATCATCCATGACAAAATCAAGTAAATGGCATAATTTCAGTGAAGATGTTACCAGAAAAAGTAAATCTTGGAAAACACTGGAAATAGCTTGAAAGAGAGTCAAAGAAACAAATAGATATGATTGCAGCAAAAAACCCAGAGTAGATTCACCCCACAAGAAATTCTCAAAATACTCCACCATAGACAAAGATTTCAGCTTTGAAACGAGATGGGAAAGATTGGTTGCACCATAGATGGCAACCTAGATGACTCGAAATACAGCGAGCCGATGCCATGGATCGGTATCTATGTTGCAGCAGCATCTGCAGCTTGTGCACTGGCCATGGCGATTGATGCCCTTCATGGCCTGCGCCGTAGAAAATTATGGTTTCCTTGCAACTTCTTCTCTCTTAACGCTACAACCTTGACGCTCCTAGCTGTTGCCACCAAGTTGTCTGTTGATCTAAATACATCCATGCCTCGCCGACAAGATCAGCTGACAAAACTTAGCAGCACTGCTCTAATCTGTACGGTAATTGCTAATTTTTTGCCTTCTTTAGGTCTCATGGAGAATACAGACCTGTTGATGAACATAATGGCTTTGGGGATTTTCGTCATCACGGCCATCGTGAACATTGGCATACAATTAGCTACTGGTGTTATCTATGTTTTCAGCAAAGAGCATATAGCCCTCATGTTTCTTATGCTTATTTTGCTTCTGTTGCTGATCTCCTCAGCCTTGACAATACCAACTACAAAAAGTTATTTGGACCTGAAATATAACAAGAGGTACAAGTTAGCAAACAAAGAATGCAACATCAGCTATACATGCAAAACTCAGAAACTGAAGGACGAACTGATGAGATTATGGACCATGGCCTATACCTCTAGCCCCCACTTTGTCGCGGGGCGCTTAGCAACATGCACTGCCTCTGGAGGTTTCTGCCTTCTGAGCACAGTAATTTATGCTCAAGCCATGCTTAGGTCTTACTTTCTCCATTCGAGCTTCAGCTTTTGTAGTGGAGAATCTGAATACAAGTGGTCCACAACCTTAATTCTTGTAACTCACACAGTGGCAATAGGAGTAGGAACTATTGCACCAGCTTTTAGATGGTTCATAGCCATAAATTTCCAATGCCCCAAAAAAACAAATAATGCCTGCAAACTGACGTTGTTCAAAGTGGAGAACTACTGGATTCATATACTGCTTAAGTGGAAAGAATGCCCGTTGGATTTCAGAATTTGTGGCCGGCATGGTAGAAAATTCGCTCATAAGACAAAGAACAAACTTCTCGATTTCTGCATTTGGATGCAAATTCTGATGGTGTCACTCAGTAAGGTAGTTCGGGTCATTTCCACTTTCTCTGTGAGTTGGTTACTGATAAGCTGTCACAAAGCAACCAGGATGCTGAAATGCAAAAATGTGGTGTGGAGTCATGATATAGAGTCACAAGCTAGTCTAAAGCCAGATCTTAGCCACTATGTTTTACACCTCGAAGGAGAGGAAGTATTAATTGATTTGATGATGCAAAGCAACTGTGATGTGGTAGACAAATGGATAGGGATGGGGAAAAAGGAGCAACCTAAACATCTAATACGATTTTTAGAGAAAGTGAAGTCATCACCTGGATTCAGGGGAGTGCACGAATTCGACCATGCTAAAATTCCTTCTTTAGACACGGAAGAACCTCCTAATTGCTGGGCTCTTCCTATAGTGACACTGACAAGCATTGCAATTGCACTTCCAGACATTGATTTCCTCTTAATCAAGGAATTAATAAGGAGTGTGTATGAAGGTCTCATGTACGTCAAACTTGTTGAAGAGAACCTGGATAGCAGAAAAGACCTAGTACACATCAGGAAGGCGGCAGAGTTAGTGTGGGTAGAAGTTGACTTATGTTACAAGTGGCTGGACATCGATCTCCGCAAAGTTGCCACTGAAGGACAAAATCCAAAAGGTGTGCTTGAAGGACTCTCTGAGAAAGCAAAGCAGAGATTCGTCGAATTCAGAAAGAAAGATCCAAATGCTTGTTTAAAGGATTCACCTTCAAATTGGCCTACCAATATGTTGGCAGCAAACTGTATGTACAGAGTATGTCAAACTCTTCTGCAAAGTTCTGATAGCAAAGCCTTTGAGAACAGCAAAACCATGTTTGACAGATTGTCAACAATGATTGCGGATATAACAAGTGCTTGTCTTACCAACCTTGATAGAGTTATATCCATGCAATGCCACCATGGCACCATTGAAGAGAGAGCAGCAGGTGTCCGCTCTGCCATCTTGCTTCTGGGGAAAGCAGAGAGTTTTCTGCATATTCTTCGTTCACAGACACTCCCAAGTTCAGCACCAGATCAATTGGGAAAAATTGATCATTGGCGCTCACATAGCAAAGAGGTAGATTACCTCTCCTGTAGTAGTAGCTCACCCTCAAATTTTTCTCCAACTTCCCAAAGTTCATCTGACTTGTATCTAACTGTGGACTAAGAAGCAAATGCCTGAAAGTGGAAAAAGAATAAAGATGCTGCTTAAGTTCTATTGCAATAGTACCATATTTGTTTATTTTTATGCTTTGTAAGATACAACTGAAATTTATTTGTTTCACATCAAGACTCTAGCTTGTTTTATAAATAATAACACCTTGAAGGAGAGGAAGCTTTAATTGATTTGATGATGCAAAGCAACAGTGATCTGGTAGATCATTGGATTGGGATAGGGAAAAAGAAGCAGCCTAAACATCTTCTACGACTTCTGGAGAAACTGAAATCATCACCTGGATTCAGAGGAGTGCATGAATTTGATAGTGCTCACATTCCTTCGCTTAACTAGGAAGATCCTCCTAATTGCTGGGCTCTCTCAGTAGTGACACTAACAAGCGTAGCAATTGCACTTCCAAACATCAACTTTCATTCAATCAAGGAACTCATCAGGTGTGTGAATGAAGGTCTCATGTACATCAAAGTAGCGGAAGATAACCTGGATGCAAGAAAAGACCTCGCAAATATCAGGCGGGCGGGCAGCAGAATTAGTGTGGTTAGATGTTGATCTATGTTACAAGTGGCTGGATGTGGATCTCCAGAAGACAGCCACTGAAGGACAAAATCCAAAAGACATGCTTGAAGGTCTCTCTGAGAAAGCAAAGCAGAGATTCATCGAATTCAGGAAGAAAGATTCGACTGTTTGTCCAAAGGAATCACCTTCAAAATGGCCTATCAATATGTTGGCAGCCAACAGTATGTACAGAATCTGTCAAACTCTTTTGGTAAGCTCTGATAGCATAGAGTTTGAGAACAGCAAAATCATGTTTGATAAATTGTCAACCATGATCACGGACATAACAGGCGCTTGTCTTACCAACCTACAAAGAGTTATGCAATGCCACCATGGCACCATTAAGGAGAGATCAAAAGGTGTCCGTTCTGCCATCTTACTTGTCGGAAAAGCAGAGAATATTCTGGAAATTCTTCGTTCACAGCCACTTCCAAGTTCAGCACCAGATCAATTGGCGAAAATTGATCATTGGTGTACAATTAGCAAAGGAGACTACCTCTCCTGCGGTAGTAGTTTAACCTCAAATTGTACTCCAACTTCCCAAAGTTCATTTGACTTGTATCTAGCAGTGGACTGAGAAGTAAATGTCTGACATCTTGTTTGGATGGTTGTTACATATTGTTTCATATTGTATTGCATTATATTGTAGTGTGTTGTATTATTTTGATGAATACAACATTTAGATAGATTGTATCGTTTCTTGTCACTACATAATGTCATGCATCAGCAATTTGAGGATTAACCTACAAGAACGGTAGGGTGAAGGATAACGACGCAATCACACCAAATCGGTCCTGACATAAAATGAGTCTTTTTGTCATTACATAACGTTCAAGTAACAATCAAAACAAATATTGTAAAAACTAACACAACACAATACAATAGATCACAATCATCCAAACAAAATCTTTGATTAAAAAGGTATGCTAAGTTCTGTTGCAGTAGTATCATATTTGAAAAATGGTTTACATGAAATAACATGATGCAAGAAAACTAACCTGCAACACTGTCTTTTTGGCTGCTAAATTGGTCTTAGAGATTGCCAAGTTTTCCTCTACTTGGTCTAATATTTGCTTGTGCTCTTTGAATTCTGCATTAGCCTTATTGTCCTACCCTACTTGTATAGCTCACATAAGAAAACAAACCATTTCGATATAGTAAGATGTTTGTATGTTGAGAAGTTAAGACTAGAGTAGTTAGAAAGCTTGTATGTTTTTTGTAGTTTAGTTAGTCCCTAATTTATTCAATATAGTTTTCAGTTGAATCACTCTGAATGTTGTTGGGAAACTTAGCTTTGATCTATGAAAATCCTTATAAATAATTATTCTTTTTGGAACCTCAAGAAATCCGTAGTCGCTATCCTTCTAGTGACAGCATGTGAACCAATAGTAAACCGCGCAAGGCTAACCCGTTGCGACAAGCTTAACTGAGAAGGCCTTGGTAGGAGATATTGATCTCTGGCTACCCTTGTGGGATACACCTAGTGCACCAATTCAGCCACCCTTACGGGTCCTTATAAATAGTTACAATAGGCATTATGTTGAATGAAAAATCAAAATTATCTTCACTCTTGCATTTTCTATTCTTCATTTTTCTTAATTATGTATGCTTTACGTTTGTGAATATTTACTAGCTTACTCGCTACAAATGATATAGAGACGACGAACTTACACCTCACTTTAAGTTGCAATGCTCAATATATTCACTGATAGACCAATGTGGACTTCATTTAGATATTGGAACAACACACTAAATCTTATGTGTCATCTACAAACATATAGCCAGAGAAATAATAGCTGAATGAGTATCTTAAAATTCAGTAAATAGAAAAACTAATTCAACATGACAGAACCCTAAGAAAAGTAATCCATGGTTGGCTGTTTGATCTAGATTTATTCATAAGTCCAATATCCAATGTTGTTGGAGTCAAAGACGAGAAAAGTCTACTGAAGAAGATGCAGACTGAAAAGTCAAACTATTTCCTTGGATAGTTATTATTGCAGGGGTTGGTGGAGGGGTTTCCCCTTTTAAATTTTTAAATTTTTAAATTTTAATTATTTATTACTAAATAAGGAACTGAATTATGTGAAGGGGATAACAAAAATTGAAACTACACTTACCGTGGAAAAGACTAGTAGTACTACAAGCTAATAAATAAGTAGTAAACCTTAGTTCTTTTCATGCTACTTATTTTTTAAGAGTTAGTACTATACACTTCACTGGGTAATCAGAGAAGGGAACATTGAAAATTCAACAGAGTGTTACTAAACTGTAATAATGGGGTGAATTGATTTGGGAAGTAAAAAGTTCTTTTTATAAAAATTACGTATAAGAAAAGCAAAATTCAAGGAGGCGGCCCTCAGTTCCCGCGCACCAAAAAGTACTCCCTCTATCCCATCCGTGTAAAGAGTCATTCTTGGGTCATCAGCTTGGCTGCATTAGGGGAGGGGGGCAATAAGTTCTCTTTTATAATACTTTGTTTATTCGCTTTTACTTGTTACATTTGAATATGACACGCTCATTAAAAAAATAATGATTGACATGACTATTTTAGTACACTACCACATTATCCCTATTAATTGATGTATAGTATGAGATCATGGAAAATGATTTGGGATTAAGTAATTAATGTTAAGAATAAAACATGTAAAAAATAATTTGATATATTAAAAGCAATAAGTAAAAGTAGAAATGAACTGAGGGAGTACCTTACTAAACAATCAGTGGTCTGTTGCACCCATCAAGTGAGTTTGTATTATACTCCCTCCGTCCCTTTTTAGTTGTCCACTTTAGAAATGGCACACAGANTGAGGGAGTACCTTACTAAACAATCAGTGGTCTGTTGCACCCATCAAATGAGCAAATCAACGTGGTCCAAGTTTGTATTATACCTACTATTGTCCCACCTTTGACTTTCAGACAATATTGGCAACCAATTGGGGACCCCCATGACATAGGCGCTTCAGATAGACTTCAAAAATTTCTAAACATGTGCTTGACTTTAATATAACAAACACATCAGAGGCAGCAACCAAAGCCAATAATACTCACCAGATTTCAAATAAATAATCATGTCAGCGTCCATCTTGCTGACATTCTAATATCATTCACAAAGTGAAATCATCCATGACCAAATCAAGTTAAGTGGCCAAATTTCAGTGGAGATGCTACCAGAAAAAGTAAATCTTGGAAATAGCTTGAAAGAGAGTCAAAGAAACAAATAGATATGGCTGCAGCTAAATACCCAGAGTAGAAACACCCCCCTCAAGAAATCCTCAAATACTCCACATACACAAAGATTTCACCTTTTAAACGAGATGGGAAAGATCGGTTGCACCATAGATGGCAACCTGGATGACTCAAAATTCAGCGAGCTGATGCCATGGATCGGTATCTATGTTGCAGCAGCATCTGCAGCTTGTGCACTGGCCATGGCGATTGATGTCCTTCATGGCCTGCGCCATAGAAAATTATGGTTTCCTTGCAACTTCTTCTCTCTTAATGCTACAACATTGACGCTCCTAGCTGTTGCCACCAAGTTGTCTGTTGATCTAAATACATCCATGCCTCGCCGACAAGATCAGCTGACAAAACTTAGCAGTGCTGCTCTACTCTGTACGGTAATTGCTAATTTTTTTCCTTCTTTGGGTCAAATGGAGAATAAAGAGCTGTTGATGAACGTAGTGGCTTTGGGGATTTTCATCATCACGGCCATCGTGAACATTGGCATACAATTAGCTATGGTGTTATCTATGTTTTCTGCAAAGAGCATATAGCCCTCATGTTTCTTATGCTTATTTTGCTTCTGTTACTGATCTCCTCAGCCTTGACAATGCCAACTACAAAGTGTTATTTAGACCTGAAATATAACAACAGGTACGAGTTAGCTAATAAAGAACGCAACATCAGCTATAAATGCAAAACTCAGAAACTGAAGGACGAACTGATGATATTATGGACCACGGCCTATACCTCTAGCCCCCACTTTGTCGCGGGGCGCTGAGCAACATGCACTGCCTCTGGAGGTTTCTGCCTTCTGAGCACAGTAATTTATGCTCAAGCCATGCTTAGGTCTTACTTTCTTCATTCGAGCTTAAGCTTTTGTAGTGGAGACTCTGAATACAAGTGGTCCATAACCTTGATTCTTGTAACTCACAGTGGCAATAGGAGTGGGAACTATTGCAGCAGCTTTTAGATGGTTCATAGCCATAAATTTCCGCTGCCCCAAAAAAACAAATAATGCCTGCAAACTCACGTTGTTCAAAGTGGAGAACTACTGGATCCATACACTGCTAAAGTGGAAAGGATGTTTGTTGGATTTCAGAATTTGTGGCCGGCATGGTAGAAAATTCATTCATAAAACAAGGAACAAACTTCTCGATTTCTGCATTTGGATACAAATTCTGATGGTGTCACTCAGTAAGGTAGTTCGGGTCATTTCCACTTTCTCTGTGAGTTGGTTACTGATTAGCTGTCAGAAAGCAACCAGGATGCTGCAATGCAAAAATGTGGTGTGGAGTCATGATATAGAGTCACAAGCTAGTCTAAAGCCAGATCTTAGGCACTATGCTTTACACCTCGAAGGAGAGGAAGTATTAATTGATTTGATGATGCAAGCAACTGTGATGTGGTGGACAAATGGATAGGGATGGGGAAAAAGGAGCAGCCTAAACATCTAATACAATTTTTGGAGAAAGTGAAGTCATCACCTGGATTCAGGGGAGTGCACGAATTCGACCATGCTAAAATTCCTTCTTTAGACACGGAAGAACCTCCTAATTGCTGGGCTCTTCCTATAGTGACACTGACAAGCATTGCAATTGCACTTCCAGACATTGATTTCCACTTAATCGAGGAATTAATAAGGAGTGTGTATGAAGGTTTCATGTACATCAAACTTGTTGAAGAGAACCTGGATAGCAGAAATGACCTAGTATACATCAGGAAGGCAGCAGAGTTAGTGTGGGTAGAAGTTGACTTATGTTACAAGTGGCTGGACGTCGATCTCCGCAAAGCTGCCACTGAAGGACAGAATCCAAAAGGCGTGCTTGAAGGACTCTCTGAGAAAGCAAAGGAAAGATTCATCGAATTCAGAAAGAAAGATCCAAATGCTTGTATAAAGGGTTCGCCTTCAACATGGCCTCCCAATATGTTGGCAGCCAACTGTATGTACAGAGTGTATCAAACTCTTCTGCAAAGTTCTGATAGCAGGGTGTTTGAGAACAGCAAATCCATGTTTGACAGATTGTCAACCATGATTGCGGATATAACAGGTGCTTGTCTTACCAACCTTGATAAAGTTATATCCATGCGATGCCACCATGGCACCATTGAAGAGAGAGCAGCAGGTGTCCGCTCTGCCATCTTACTTCTGGGGAAAGCAGAGAGTGTTCTGCGTATTCTTTGTTCACAGTCACTTCCAAGTTCAGCACCAGATCAATTGGAAAAAATTGATCATTGGCGCTCACATAGCAAAGAGGTAGACAACCTCTCCTGCAGTAGTAGCTCACCCTCAAATTGTTCTCCAACTTCCCAAAGTTCATCGGACTTGTATCTAACTGTGGACTAAGAAGCAAATGCCTGGAAGTGGAGAAAGAAAAAAGATGCTGCTTAAGTTCTATTGCAATAGTATCATATTTGTTTATTTTTATTTTATGTAAGATACAACCGAAATTTATTTGTTTCACATCAAGACTCTAGCTTGTTCTCTAAATAATAACTCCATCACAACTTTCCCTGTGAAAATAACATAGAAATGTTCCAACTCAATCCAGTGTCAAAGTCTGCAGTGATGATCATGACCTACAATAGTTCAGTTAATTTTTTTGAAACTGAATAGTTCAGTTATTTCATTGCCAAATTCTGTTTATTTGTGTAAGCCTGAAAGGTAATAATTATTTATGCAAGCAATACTCCTGTATACACGGTACACAATGTGAGCATCTAGAGAGTTTAGCCTCCTGATACATGACTTTACAAAAAGGCATGCAGTCATCTATGTAATTGGCACATCATACTTGCTCAAAAATATCACAAAAAAAAAAACTTGAAAATTATCCTAATGGTACAAAAATATTTTCCAACCCTTCAAACAATTTTCTGTATCCTAATGAATACAAAAGACTGACTTCCACTAAGCAGTAAGAATTTAAATCAGTTATGAGTTTATAACTATTCCCAGTGAGGCCAGAGTTTTATGATGAAGATAAAGTGTTGTGCTAAACAATAATTTAGTTTAAGGTTAAATAATATCCTCCTATCTGAAATAACTACCAACCAATTTCCCAGTCAAGTGCGAAGTTGGAAAATTCCACACCATACCCTGGAAATTACTGAAGATGCCAAAAAACATCCCTTTTCCTCAAAGCTGAAGATCCACATCACAGTGCGAGCACCAAAAGACCAAGAAACAACAGACTCAACAGCGCATAACTGGACACCGCCCTCTCCTAATATAACTTTTATTTTATGGTCTACCCCTCCATCCTACAAACAAAATCAAGTGGGTGTGTGTGGTAAACAAAAGAAAACAGAAGCAGAGAAGAAAAATAGAGATAGTACCAAATATAGAGGAGCACTCAGCGGCTATCAACGTGCATAATCAAATATTTATCAAGTTTCAGGAACCAAGAGGTCCCATCAGTTAGATCATCGAAGAACATAAGCATCTGGAATAACACAGAAGCACACTTTACACACTTTTAAAGAAGAGATTGCACATAATTGAGAACTTACATAAGAGCAGCAGTTTAAAGAAAGCTTCGAGACATGAAAAGAAAATATTCAACACCTATTAGAATACAGAAAATGGAGGAGCATGCTCTGCATCTTTCCCAACACAGAGACGGTTAGCAAAACAATTATTCCATTAGGACCACTTGCACCCTTGAGTCAAATCTAAAATACCCAACCATATCCTTGAGACCACTCCAAGGAAGAATCCACCAAACCAAGCAAGAACCCGAAGAAGTCTAAGAAGAGAGACAAGACATCAAATCCAAACAGATTGCTCCACGATCTAGCCTGCTAGTGCCACATAGGGACTCATTTGCATCAACATAGAGAAGGTTATTTTATTAGTAAAAAAGGACAGAATTCCTTTAGCAATGTTGTTGTTTTTTGAACAGGTAACATTTTGTGTATTAATAACAAAACTGAACGAAGGGTGTGTAGTCCCCCATATTTACATCCAGATGAGCAAAAACAAACATGCTCCTAGTCCTTAATCTTCTCATAAAGAATCGATTAGATCATAAACTGATTCTAACTCCTCCATTAAGGTATGTTTACACCAAAAAAAAGAAAAGCCCTAAACATTTCATCTTTAGTTTCTGTATACTAATGGCTTTGTCTTCAAAACAAACTTGATTTTTTTTCTCCCCACACAGTCCACCAAAAGCAAGCTGGGACAATTTTCCATCTCTCTTTCTGATTGGGGGAATTGGTATCACTGTTCCAGCAATGTTTTTATTTTTGACAAGGTAAACTAATTTCATTTATAATGGGATGAGAACTCTGGTATACAAGTGGTATCCCAAGAAGTACAAAACCTATGTAGCGATAATAGACACCCAATCTTCCATACATAGTGGAATCTCATGGGTGCACCAAAAAGAAAGAATCTGACTAGAGGTTGTTGTTCCTCAAATGTACAAAATCGTTCTGTTCCTTCAAAAGCGATCCTGTTTCTCTTTTACCATACAATAAATGGGTGCTAGTGGGGTGATATCCCACACCTTCTGGTTTCTCCTCATTCTTCTAAATGTTCAGTTGAACAGGCTCCCTCACGGTGCATGCACCACCCATTGAAGTCCGAACCATCTAAAGGTGTTCAATCAAAAGAACAAGCGAGATACTCAATGACAATGTAAAAGGAGGTGGTCCACACCCGAGCTCTTACACATAAAACACCAACTGGTATATGTTATACTCCTCTTCATCAAGTTTCAGCTGTCAAAACCGCTACCAGGTTGCAGTCAAGTCAAGAAACACACCTTCTGAGCACCCTGGATATCTAAATTGATAGATGTGGAAAGGAAAGAGTCCTCATTCTTTAAAACTGCTCCAATCCAGATGGGGTCTCACAAACTGAGTGCAGAAATAACTCTCAAGAGTGTCTGGTCATAAACAATAGGAATTGAAGCTTTAAGCAAGGTTTGCATCACCAACCTCGTCCCACTCATTGTAAAACTAGTTCACAAATGGACAGCTAATAAGTAGATAGCAATGCCGAAATCAAAGCTGAGAATCATTTTGAGTACCTACTTTTGCAATTTTTTCAACCAAAGGATCAATAAGTTTTCCAAACTACCAGACACCAATTAGTACTTTGAAAAAGTAAATTAAGCTTATGTTACACTCACCCCTTCATAAAATCAACTATTTCCTGCACACAAATGTTCGCTTTTTTACCAGAAAATCATTCTATCAAACATTAATGGTAGGTTTAATGCTTGATGACATGGATCCTAATGAAGCATTTTCAATCAATCTTAATGTTCGCAAATGCTTCAATAACACAACTACACAAGTAGCATAAAACACTGTCAGCTAGGATCATTGCTGATCCTAACCGCAAGCATACACATTTCCAGAGAAGTTATTAATCTGTTCCCTTCACTGTTTCATCACATAAGTTGTTTCAATAGCCACTTCTTTCCTGTTCAGGACACATTGCATATCTAAATTACTTGTTAGGAATTTTGCTGTATATATTTTCTGCTTAATCTCCACTGAAGAAAAAGTTGGATAAGTAAATCCTGAAAACTGATGCTCATAGCAGATATCTGACTGTGAATGAGGGCGTTGAAAGATTACGAACACTTCTGCATGACTTAATTATCACTAAATGCAATAAATCGTCAAATTCATTCTATCCCCTTGCACTTTTATGTTGATATAGAAGATTAGAGGTATCAATCGAGAATGAGATTTTTTCTGTTGTCAGCAATAACTGTAGTACATCAACAGGATATAAAATTAGGGGAAAATGTAGTTACCGTTTGCCAAGCAAAATACAACTTGAAATACTCATAACCAGATGAAGTTCCTTAGATCAGTGCTAACACAAGTTGCAAATATTTTGATTCTGTTATTGGTTGTATAGTCTTGGAAGTCATCATATCGACAGGGAAATGATTCAGTCAGAGACTCGCACAACAATTGAAATATGTCAATCACAAAAACGCCATACTCAACTTGTTAAAAGAATGGGCTTTAGAACCAGACCTCCCTGTTAGTGGAATAGAGGTCTGCTTTCTACACATCTGTTTGTGTTTCCTTTCTATTTATTTAATAAACTTTGGCTAGCTGGAGGTGAAATAAGATGCATAAACTGTGATTGTTAAAGAGGAAATTCCATCCATTTTGTAAGAAAAAAAAAAACATATCCATAAGGGAATACTACTGCATGTAATCTCATCCAACAATTACATAAGCTGGTCTTATCCCTACATTCATTTATCCCTTTCACAAATCGCGTTCATCTCAGCATATTCTGATATTTGACCGCCAACAAATGAGATATAGGCTCATCGAAATTCGCCAAATTCTCGTATTTTACAAATCTCCCAACCATTGCCTTTATTATTCACTGGAAAATTTCCATCTAAAGTTTATTCTCTCAATCAACAACGCCTCAATACCAAATTCAACTATATAAATCAACTATATAAATCCGTATTCACTGCAAAATTCAGCTCTATTTCATTCCTCTATTACTTTTGTATGCACATATTTAAAAGTAGAAAGACATAATTTTTCCTTTGTTTCCACCACCCAACAAGATAGTAATAAAAGGAATATCAATCAAATCAAAACAACTGAAGCAAAATCTCATTTCATTGATAAATCGTATAGATAAAAACATTGACAAAATTCAGTAAACTTCCTCAAATTCCCAAAACTCACCCTCCCAAAAAAAAACTCTAATTTGCTAACCCCCTTCCCACCCACCCCACACCCGCCATAGAGGTTAAAATTCAAACACTAAGCACCTGGTGAATGACCAAACGACGCCGTAACGAACCGGTACTAATTATCATCGTCCCTCTTCTTCGGTTTGCGATAATTCTCTTCAAAATGCTTGGCGATAACAACTCCAGTGTTGATGAGCTTCTGGATATTGGGAACGTTGTAGTTTTGGGCCAAGTAGATACCCAAACCCGTACCCATAGCAAACGAAAATGTGCTTCTGAAAAACCCCATTGAAGATCAAAATTGTTTGTGTTTTCTTCTTCAATTAACCTTTTTTGGGTTCGATTTGAATGGAATCTAGGGTTTTACAGCAGTTAGGATTTTGTTAATTCTTTGAGGTTTTTGGATTTTGGAGAATTATATAAAGGTTTGCGTTTGAAATTTGGCCCCTTCTCCAAGGTTCTTGCTGTCTTGCGGAGCAGGGAATGTGGGACCCGTATTGTTTTCCCGGGTTTTGGGTTAGGGAATAGTCCAGAAACTTCTAATGGGCTTTACGGCCCAGCAATTGTGAGACTTACAACTTATAATGGCCCAATTCAAATGGGACCGAGGGGGGAGAAAGAGGCCCAATGTCGTTCCTTTGTGCTCTTAAAATTGACTGGTCTTTAATTTTTGCTCCACCTATCTCATATATTTAATTTTTTGTTTCTATTGCTTATTTAAAAAAAAGTTAATGGATGAAGTATTTTTATTAATGCATACTTGCTTCGTTTGGCAAAAGCTTTTGTAACATTTATAGAGTTTATTATCTTCTGAAACTAAACTTTCTTTTGCTCGATATAAATTATTTATGAATTAAGTTATCCGACATAATATTTGTAGTATTTTATCTAAATTTGTTATAGTGTTTAAAAAGTTAAGTTCAATATTTTTATAGACATATGTGCTTTATTCCTTTTTAGTTGAATAGCGCGCGTGTTTTTTTGGATTTTGATGTGTTTTTGGCCATTTTGTGTTTGAAAGTTCATTTTATTTAGTTTTATTTGAAGTATTGAAGGACAAAATAAGGGCATTTCTGCGAAAGAACCTTCCTTAATTTGTAAAAAGTTTGTTGATATCCTATTTAGTGAAATGCACAAAGACCCGTTATGGGTGTTGCCCTTTAATTTATACTCAAATTGATTTTTTTGTAAGTTTATCTGTTTTACGAAACAACATGAGACATACGTGACTGAAAGTAAAATTTTGTATTTGACTCAGATATTTTTATCTAAAATGTGTTCTTGTGAAATTCAAACATCGAAATCTTTTGTTTGAAGTTTGATAAAATATTCTTCACTAAAATTTTACCTAATTATATGATTCTTATTGATTATGTTATTCTATTTAACAAATCTCAAACTAATGTTATTCGAAATGGAAATAAAAGTACTAGAACTCCACTATATGTTTTAAATTTTTTGGCAGGACTAAGAAACTTCTATAAACATAAGAATTAAAGTGAATAAGCAAACATACCTAACACTGATCACAATTAGTTAACCTATATATAATATTTCTTTCTTTGTTTTGTTTCTCATCTGGTGCTCGGTATCTATATTGGCACCCGACTAAATTTGGATTCGCGTAGGAAGGTCTCACATTAGGAATAAAGCATTCTCTAAGAAAGGTCACTCTGTAACCATGGAGACTCGAACGCGAGACCTCTTGATTAAGGATGAAAGAGTACTTATCACTCCCCGTGCAACTCTTATAGGTATATATGAAATACTTGAAAGTTGAAACAACGCAATATAGAATTGAATAGACTTTTGCTTTTTCTTGCAAGTTGTGTCATCACTAGATGTCTAAGAGTTGTGAGAAAGACAAAACCAAAGTGCTTGGTTGCCATTACCCTTTGCCCATCACTTGTTTTTTTATCAGTTGAAGAGGAAGGATGGATATAAATCACCAAGTTATATTTTTAAAAAAAAACATTTTTAAAAACTTTTATTTTTTATAAATAAAATAAGTTTAGAAAAACAATCCACACCACAATCTAGTTAGAAGAATGTCTGCCAAAGCCAAAGAAATGTTATTATTCATTGGATGGGCTAAGGATGGACCACTTTAGCACCCCCAAAACTAATATTCAATGGATCACATTCTTTCTCCCTTACTCCATCACATGGGCTTTGCCTCTAGGCCTTCACATTTTGTAGTATAGCCTATATTTGAAAAAATATAGTCCTTTTATTACTAAAAAAATGAAACACTTTTAGTCAAGATGAAATGTGTTTGGTAGGGTTGTTTATCGGTCGATTTGTTTTGATTTAGAATGACATTGATTCATTTATTAGACATTAGTTTATTA
The DNA here is from genome assembly GCF_019186545.1 of Solanum stenotomum. Taxonomy (NCBI): domain Eukaryota; kingdom Viridiplantae; phylum Streptophyta; class Magnoliopsida; order Solanales; family Solanaceae; genus Solanum; species Solanum stenotomum. The sequence continues at coordinate 53,455,639 of NC_064291.1, forward strand.
ATATATTAAACTGATAATTGAACTATTAACTTATGGGTTTTTCGAAAATAGTCTATGTACTTTCAGGAGGTAGTGGTAAGCCCTATGTAACATTTTAGCCTCCTCAAACTCAACTTTTCACTGAATATGTTATTGGTTGATATGGGTTATTTCACAATCGTTAACACCACTTCGTGATTCAGTCATCGATTTAATCGATATTAACAGTTAACTTATATTTTTGAACGTTGTAATAAAATATAAAAAGGAACATGTGATTCTACAGTCTACACGATATATATATAGTAGTATGTAGTTGTAGAATTCGAGTCATCCTAACTTCCCAATTTATTTGTCCCAACAATTTTCAGAACCTAAGATTCTTGCGAGCTTTGAATTTTACCTATTTTTTATCGGGAAAGAGATTGTCAAGCAGGTGAAATTGAAATGAAACTTAGGGAAGAAAATAAATAGTCCCCATTGTGGGTAGTAGTATATGTAGAACCAAAAGAAAAACTATAATACATAAACTAGATAATCTTATTTGGAACCACCAAAATATCTATGAAGCTAGTGTGAAAATAAATCTTATTAGGTAATTGATTAAATCATTAAGAAAATTTAAAGGAATTGTTAAGCGAATTGATAATAAGTTAATATAAATACACAATTATTTTCAAATTGTTATATATATGAGAAATTTAGTTCTGCTTGTGCAAGCTTGTTCATATTATCATCCCAAATTTCAATAAAGAAAACACGTGGTAAATTGCTAACCAATAGTACCATTCATAAAAATTCATATAAATGACCCCAACTTTATTGAAATTAAGCTTTGTTACCATAGAAATCTCATGGAATATTTGGTTCCTAACCGGTGATTGTAAATATTTTTTTTTGTTTTTCTACTTATAAGTTTTTATTTGGAGGTGGGGTGAGGGTGAATTCACAAGCTTATTTTTTTATATGCTTTTTGGCACAAATTAAAGGTACCTATCAAGTTTAATATTGAAGTCTTTCAAAAATGAAAACGACATATTGTTTGTATTAGCTTCTTTGAGGTAGATTGTATATAATTAAATGATTAATGTTTGTCATGTTCAACATTATATTATATCTATTTCCTAAAGATAAAATATTATCCAAAAATATTGGTCCTACTAATTAATTTCATGTCCACTTGCCTTGTGGTCTACGTTGGATTTGAGATAAAGTTTTACTTTGAAAAAATTACAAATATTTTTAGATTATATTATTGAGCTCAATCAAACATGACCCATGTGGTCTGGTTAAGTGGATGGACTAAATTATTCAAGTTGATGATAACAAATTCAATGAATGAAATGTATAATAATAACTTAGCATGTATTATGTAATCCTAATTACCTACCACCATTCTAAAATAATGATTAGAATTTTGTATTTTCAAAAGAATGATGGAACTAATGACGTACGATACTCATAAAATATAATATAACAATCATATAATATATAGTTGTTATTTGTTATAATATAACAATGATATTATATATAGTTGTTATAATAATGACTCTTTAACTAATTTTTTAACCACTCCAAATTCAGGGCCATTGTATAATGGGAATGCTCTAACTACATGGCTTTGGGAAATATACATTTGTTTATTTAATAACAATAAAGTTCGAATCAATTTGAATGCATCTCAATTTTTTCATCGACAAATACTCAATAACTCAAGGTATCAAAGTTATAAGCAAATAGAAGAAATCATCTCGTCTCGCATTTTATCCATTTTCATTAACCACAAGTCCACACTCTTAGTCGTAGAAAATTCTGTGTTTCAAATTTTAAAAATACAGGCGTTTTTGTTGTTACAAGACTTTTGAAACTTGTTAACTTAAGCATATATCATAACGTTGTGTCGCTATAGAACTTTCTCAATAAGAGAACATAGAAATGTGTTCTTTTTAAATGGAACTAATAAGAAAATAGTGTCATATAAACTGAGACGAAATGAAGGAATCTCATAGAGTAAGAATAACAATAGGGAAAAAAATGAATATTGTGCAACATGTACTTGAGAGTTTTATCAGATCAGATGAGCAAAATAAAAGAGTAAAAGTACAAACCTTTAGAAAACAATATGCATGTCAAGAAAGAACAGACAACCAAAAAGTAAGGACCATTTTGTTCCTCTTTATTTCCTTTTAAGCAAAAACTCCAACTATGTAATCCCATTAGTGGGGTCTGGGGAGGGTGGTGTATACACAGCCTTACCCCTACCTACCTGCCTTGTGAAGATAGAGAGGTTATTTCCGATAAACTCTGGGCTCTCAAGTAAAGCTTAAAAGATTGATTACAGAAGAATGAATTCATTCCTTCATAGCAGCAATCAAATACTAGATGTGTTGCCTGTGACTTGCACCAAATAGAACAGAAGCAACACTAGTGTCAATTCTCACAAGGACTAATAGATATTTGTGGCTCTACTTTGTGGAGTATATACTTGCAACTCGTAAACGTGCATAATTTTAACTAAATACAGACTGAGAAGGAGCCACATATCAATCAATTCATCAACTACGCCTCAGAGCAGAAACTGAATCGACTACAACCTTTATACGTATGCTGATAGAATCAGCACACTAGATTCTTCGTATCATATGATCATTTTACTAAGTTTCAAGTATCAGGACAGTTATACAGTCAAACTAGATTCCTTCATTCTCCTTGGAAACTACATAAGACAGACCTTTGGTTAGACATCTTAGTCTACCCGACTTTTGACTTCAACTTGAAGGAGCAAGTTTTCGCATCTGTTGTTGAGTTGCATAGTCAGGATCCACTAGGAATCTATTCTAGACCGACCTATCGGCCATAAATCTATCTTACTCTTCCTTGGTGATCTCTTTTTTGCACTCTTAACTGAAGTTTAGAATACTGTTTCTTGATTAGTACAGTAAGAGTGTAGACATGTCATAAATTGCTGTCCAGGACATGCCTCTTATCTGGTTCTAATCTATCCTACCAATATATCTATCAAGATGAACATATACAACCCCATCATTTTAGGGAAAAAAAACTATTCAATTAGGAACGGACTTGCGTTTGAACAAGAAACTAAGCACAACCAGCCAGAGAAACAGGTTATAACTATACAGCTACATACAATTTTCACTAAAGCAAACAACTGAATGATGACATTAGCATTCATCAATCAAGGATCAGACAGTACTTATCCAGAAATCATTTTAATATTTGTTAGAATTTAGCGATTGTATCAAAACATAGAAAAGATAGCAATAGATACACAGGAAAATGTAGAAAGATACAGCAAACTGATTATAAAACAGCAACGATAGTTAGGATTTGTTTAATGCGGAACACATGCCTACAAAGTCAAGACTACATAAGGAAAATAAGACATAAACGTAAAATTGTACAGGGACACAGATAGCAATGTAATTCTGATTTTTTAACAGACATCAAATTTGAAGAGTCAAAACCTCTAGTAGTAGTTGCTGTTATAAGAAAATCTCTTCTGGCTTCAGAAGAAAAGCTCCTCAGCACCTCCAAGTCACAGCTGACAAGAGCTCCTGCTGCTTCCAGCATAGCACAAGTGACGTCTGTCGCTTCTGGACGTGAAACCCTCCTACCTGAGTTCTCTTAACAACACATTCAGCCTGGATTTCAGTCATATTACTAAATGCAACAGGCAAAAATCCTGCAGAAGCAAAAAGGTTTCTCCATGGGGGAAGCTGATCAGGGGATCGGAGGCGCCCCAAGATCATGTTCTCAATGCTAGGCTGGAAGAGAGACCTCTCTATCTTTTTCTCAGTGTCTGGACTTATATTAGCAGCATCAATACTAGCTAAGAGTGTCTCGTAATACTGGAGAGCATGGATGAGGTGATGCTTTAAGGGGAGTTCTGTACGTTCACATCCGCGTTCCAGTGATACAACAACTTTAGGAGATAGTTGCTTCATGCAGTGAAGAAGTGAAGGAAATGCTAACGGACAGCTTGAAATAGACCAGATAGGGAAATTTATAGCAATTGCCTCACACTCAGATGACCTCAAGGTGGACAAGGGATAAAACTTAGGGTCAAAGGAATCCAAGTTAATAACTTCAAGCTCAAATCGTATTCCCGCATCATTAGCAAACTGTGTTAAACTTTCATGCATGATGCCAATTTCGACAGAGTGGTGGGTTGATGGGGAGGCAAAGGCTGTAATCTTTAGAGATGTTGCCTTTCTATTGCTACTTGGAAGCTCTTGCATAAACGAGGACCATTGAGCACCAAAACCAATGTCAAAATCTATTATGTGAATTTGCTCAGCATCCCCAAGAGCTTCAAGAATAGCCTGATTGGAGGTGAAATTCATAAATTGGATAAGTGGAGATATTTCGGAAAAGGCCTTGTACGCATCCATTTTAAGCACACAATCAAATGGGGTGGGACTTCTTGGAGGCAAAAATGTGGATGTGCAAGGCAAAAGGAAAGGCAACTGCAGAGCCTCCTTGATATAAAAAGCAGCCCTCCTTGAGGGTTTCCCAATGGGAGAAAGCTGTTGATTGAGCCGCGCCAATATCATTTGCGCGTTTGAGAATTGTCCAGCCAGCAATAGTTCAGAGGCCTGAAAAATCTGGTCATAAATAAACTGTTGTTCCTGCAATTGATGACGAGGCACCATCAAATTACCATTACCACCACCACCAGCTGCCTCAAGCTTAGGTACAATCAATGGCTTTGGCTGAAACTGGTGAGGAGGCAGCAAATTGACTTGTGGTTGCATTTGTCCCAGTGGTTGTTTCCTCAACATGAAGTCACAATTGGCATCAAAAAATGGAACTTTGGGCAATAGAGCACCTCCGAGGGTACCCGGATTGTGGCGTTTGGGCGGAGGCTGTTCTTGATTGATGTCATAAGACGACCCTAAAATGTTAACACAAGCAACATTCTGGAATTGAGTTTGGGTTGCCATTACTTGTGGACCAAAAGGTTGAGGCTTCTGTTCTAGAGAAGGATTGACATTCAGGTTTTCGAAGTTATTGTTTCGACTATTTATTGAATCTATGACAGAACTAAGTTTTTCAATGTTGGCATTCAGACAGATATTTGAACCAGAAAAAGAGACATTATCTGAATGAGCTAAAGAACCTGTAGCTGAAACCTCAAATCCAGAGCTTTGAAGAGAGACTCCACAACCCAAATCCCCATTGAGTAATTGCTTCAAGCTGACTGATGGGTCCTCCACATCGCCGGAAATCCACCGGAGAAAGCTTTGGTCGGAGCCAGCAAATTCAGGCAACAAATTATCCAAATCTCCAAATCCAAGACCAGATTTTTCAGGCTCCAACCCTACCGTGAATGGCTGCAGCTCCGTCACTAACTCCTCCTTCCGGCCATCAGTTTTCCCACTTCCGACACCGGGAACTGCGGTATTTCCACCATGTTGAGCACCATAAGAGCATGAGGAAGATGAAGCTGAAGGACTTGGACTTCTTGTATCCAACACAGAAACAGGTTCATTTCTTGTAAAGTTTGCGTCTTTCTTGCAAATTGCTGCTTCTGGTGAAGAAGATGAAGAAATTGAAGGCACAAAACCAGAAACACCAAGAACCCCTTTTGCTGGTAGGTTGCTACTTTGAGGTATTACAATCATCTGAACAGAAAAACAAAAAAAAATCAGTAAACCCCACCACAAAAACAGCAACAAAAGAGGGAAAAATGGTTTTCTTGCCTTTTTCTACTTGGTGGATCTTATATTTTACCAAGATTTTACCAAAAATATGAACTTGGTCTCCATTTCATCTGACAAACATTGAAAAAAATCAAGAAGATATTTCATTTCTTACCTTCAAGATCTTATTTTTCTACCAAGATTTCTTCAAGAACAGCTTCTTTTCCACAGAAAAACAAATCCCACAAACAGAAAACAGAGTCATTTGCTGTAAAAATATAAGCTTGGTCCCCATTTGAGCTCCATTAAAGCAAATAACCCTATAATCCTCTGGTTCTTCTTGCAGTTCACTATTCTTGTCTATGGGTTGCCTCTTTTCTTTGTATAGACTATAGAAGCTAGGGCCAGTAGCTAAGCTTTCTTGATTTTCTTCTGCTTTAATTTTTTTTTCTTTGTTTTGTTCTGACCTCTTTTATGTCGCAGTCTGTAGAGTCACCCTCTGTTCTGCCACGGATGTCTGCATCAGAAAAAAAGTAAAACAAGGTGACCCTCTTTCCTCTATCTTCCTCTGTTTTCTCTCTACTCTATGCTACTTCTTCACCCCCATTCTTTGTTTTCATCTTTACCCTTCTCTCCTCCACGCCCCATTCCTTTTTCGTATTTATATTGAAATTCGATTAAATTTATATTAAAATTTCATTAATTTAAATTTGTGATATAAGTATTATAGTGTATACAATAAATGAAAGGAAAATTCTTTTGGCCAAAAAATTTGATCAAAATGATATTATAGATTTTTTAAATTTTTAACCAAATTTTCTAACCAATTAGCATTATCCTAAATGAAATATTGGTTTAGAGTATTTGAAAGCATCTACAAAACCAATAACGAGCATAGTTGATTGTAGAATCTGTACCCTCATGCAATCTTGTTTGTCGCTCGAGCTAACTTTCGATCGAAGACTATCGTTGAAAAATATTTTTTCTTTCCGTAACATGAACAAGAGAAGAAATACCTTTGGGTGAGATCTGAATATAAGAAATAAGACTCATTTAAACATATATTTTACTTTTTAAAAAGATTATAATTTTATGAATAAAAACCTCATAAATTGATCTTATCAAAATTAAATTTAAAATCTATAATTAAATACTAGTTAATTCAAAATTTTGTAAATAAGAGTAGATAAATTTAATCAATCTCAATACAAAATTTTGAAATTTGGAATTTAAAATGGATGAGCAAATAATAAAAAAGTTATTTGTCAGTTTTTGAGGGTTAACGAGAAGAAAGTGGTAAAAAAGTCATTTTAACTTTGGTGACATGTGTTTTTACCCATCGGGAAACGAGAAGGGAGAAAAAGGTAATAATAGAGCAGGGTCCGCACCGCAGGCAAATTGGAGGTCACTGAACTATTAAAAAGTACGATATAGTCCCTTGAGTTCTGTTATCTACTGTATAGTCCTGTAAAATGTAAATTATATATTTTTCTTGTGGGGATGGAAATTGGGACCATTTTGTAGTTTTCTATAGGGTGTAAAATATAATTTAAAATGAATCAAATTGAGCCTATAAGTACTATTATATGGTCCATCAACTACTGTTTGCTAGTACTATTTAGTCCTGCAAATTTTATTTTCAAGTCCTTTTCTTAAATATAAAGATCTTATGTACTATGTAGGATATATTAGTTATGATGTTATTTAATTTTTTAATTAAAATGATTTTGAGCCTATTTTTTAACTAAGTCAAGTATTGAATAATCCTTTAATGTTCGTCCTTCTTGTATGTCTTTTTTCAAAAAAAGTTGAAAGTGTTATATTGAAGCTTTTTGTTTTGAAATTTCAAGTTAAAAATGCAAAATCATAATGAAGTTGGAATCTTTATCTTCCATTTTATCATAAATGTCAAAGTTGAAATTTTAAATTTTTTAAATTTGACATATATTTTATTTTTAAAAAAAAAGGTAAAATATTGCGAGTGAAAGTAAAATTTCTTCCAAAAATATAATATGAACAAAATTTCAAAATCTAATTTAAAATCTATGGACAAACAAACATTAAAGAGACAACAATAACATATCCCATGAAATTTCACATGTGGTGTATAGGAATTAGGAAGGATAGAGTGTATCCAAATTCATACTCCTACCTTATGGAGGTAAGGAAACCATTTTCGGAGGATCCTAAACTCGAGAATAACATATCATAATAATGAAAAGGAAAACGGCAGGAGAAACAAAACCACTTAAAGAAACATATAGCAATCACATAATAATGTGATAACCTAAACACAAATAAACAATAGAAAATGACTGAATAAAAAATAAAAACACTATAAGAAAATGACTAAACCCCTCAAAAATCAAGACAACACTTCATACCTACTAACATTCTACCCTAATACGAGACCTCCACACCCTCATATCTAATGACATGTCCTCGATAATATGGACTTGCGTCATGTCCTGTTTAATCATCTCTATTCAATATTTTTTTGGATCACCTCTACTTTTTTCGTACCCATGATATCTTACCTCTCGCACCTCCTCACTAAGATATTTGCGCATTTGTTTTTCATATGTACAAATCATCTTAGTCTTGCTTTCTTCATCTTGTCAAACTACGAAGATCACTTTCACCTTGTCACATATATCTTCATTTCTAATCTTACTAGTTCTTGTATGCTAACACATCCATCTCAACATCCTCATTTTCACGACTTACATCTTCTGCACATGGGAATTCTTGACTGACCAACAGTACTCTGCCCCATATAACAACGTCGATCTAACCATTACTTTGTAGAACTTACCTTTACATTTAGGTGGTACCTTCTGCCTTCGGAGACAAGCCTCCATTTCATCTACACAACATCAATACAATGAGTGACATCATTATCGATGTTTCCACTTACCTGAATTACCGACCCAAAATACTTAATCTCAAATATCTGATTAAACACTAGCTTATTTGATAGTTAAAAGATATACTATCAAAAATAACGAACCAAACTGAAGAGAACTTAAGACAATTGAAATAGTCATAAACTTCACATTCAAGTGTTCATCTTTTACAAAAAAAATAAGTCAAGTTGAATAGTTTTATATTATATTTATTAAAACGAGATAATAATGTACTCTATTTATAATCGTACCTAACTAATATGTGAACCAAACCACTTCGCGATTTTTAAAATGACAGTGGAACATCCCTTGGAATATTGTGCAAATTGTGGTACAATTATTTTGGAAGTTCTCAATTTTCACGACAAAATTGTTGGTGCAAATTGAGGATTGAAAATAACCTTAGCTTGCAGATATTTTGTCCTCTTTTGCTGCGTAGACCAAGGTTTTGCATGTAAAAATAATACTAATATTAGTACATGATTCGTATAAATTTTCATACTCAAATTGAATTGAGTTAAATGTGTTATTTAAAATTAAATCGATCAATAAAAAAATGATTTAAAAATCATAATATAAAGGAGGGAAAGTAGTATATTAATTTTATTTGATGATTAAATAAATTATAAAAAAATATGTAATTCCCTTGTCATGCTAAGACGCTTTCACCGAGGGTATACCATTAGCTAAAAGATTAGTTAATGAGTCCTGCAATACGCAAATCAAATTTCAATGGAGCGTTAATGTGGACATCAAACACTATCGGGGTGGAACTTTTTTAAAAAAATTAACTAAAAGATTATGGAAGATATAAATTAGTGTGGAAGGTTAATAAGTAATTGGGCATAGTATTTTGTTATTCGATTTCTAGTAGCTATGTGTTATTTCTTGTATTTCGACATAGTATGTTGTAGGTATTGTTCTTTTCCTTTTCTTTTTTTCTTTTCAAACTGCTTTCTCATGTTATTTTTAGTAGTTTGTTAGAGCTTTATCGTCACTTTTGTTGGTATTTCTTTTCCGAATTGCTTTGTTATGTGTTTTCTTGAGTTCGAGATCGTCTATCGCTCTCTACCTTCCAAGATAGAGATAAGTAAGTTCTCATACAAACCATCCATCGTAAATACATTTATGCGTTTACACTAGATATGCTATTACTAAATGTTTGATGAGTTACTTTTGAATTTATCATAAATTCTAAATATTTTATCTCACTTTATTTGAATTTTATTTTTTTTTTGTAAAAATGAGAGAAAAGATATCAATTTTCTCATATTTAAAGCACTTTTTCAATTACTGAAGTTTGAAAATAAAATCCAATATTTCATCTAATCTTTAATCTTTCCCGCTTAAATCAAATCAAAACGAGTAAAGTTCTCTATCCGGTCTGGGAAAAAAACCCGGTTTATCTTTCTCAGTAGTGAAGCGTTTGAAGTCCAAATAAAGTAAAGCGCGTGGGTCAAAGAAAGTTAAACCATGGTTAATAAATGACGGCGAAGTTCCCCCGTTCCTGGATTTATTTACCCGCTTTAACTTTTTTACTTTTTGCAAAGTTGCAAGGATAAAACGGTAAAAAAGTGACCAGTCAGTAATCCTTTTTTTTTTCCTTTTTTATTTAAGCTTTGCAGGCTTTTGTTTTTCCTCAAGTTGCTATCTAGGGGTATTTTGGTCCATAAAAAGACTAATCATTTTTTCCCCTTTTGTCTCTTTGTTTAAATTAAAGTAGAAATATTGAATTAAGGACTAATTTTGCTTGATTTATACTCCTTTTTATCCCATTATTATATAATCTCTTTGTCCCTAATTAGTTGTTCATTAATTAAAAACTTAAGAGTTTCAAGAAACTCTACATTTTTCAAAATAATTAATTGAGGGTATAATAAGTAAAAAAAATTGTTCTTTCTTGATTTATCAAAATGGACAAGTAATTAGAGATAACTAAAAAAAAAGTGGACAATTAATTAAAAACAGAGGAAGTATATTACTAGTCAATTTTCAACTCCAATTTAGAAGGTAACAGTTGCATTCGAGGATAACCTATTTTTACTACTTTGAAGCGTATGTTATAATTAATGCATTCAAATTTTCCTTACTAATAACGTTATAACCTTAGATAAAAATATTGAAAGTTTACTGTCAAATATCATATCTGAATTATTGCAACTTTTAATATAAATACATGAAGTTAATACTAAAATAAATAAACTTGTAAAATTTGTATATTGGAGTTATAATAGCATAAAACGGTGAAAAGCTCTACCAACTCTTTGAATTAGTTGGCATACCTCTGCAAATTTTCAATAATTTTTAAAGTCCAAGTGTACGTTCAAATATAACTTCAATTTTTAAATACTATTAATCACCTTTCTTAGGCAAATGATATGCAAAATGACAGACATGCCCTTGAGAATTTGGTATATTTATCACAAGGCTAAAGGTAAGCTTTTCTTTTGAGTTAAAGCTTAGGAAAAGAAGGTCGTTTTGGCTGAGCATTGTTCACTTTTTATACCTTCCTATTTTTAAGTATACTTTGTAGTAAAAATTTAGTTCCTCGTAAACTGAGCCAATTTCATTGCTTTTTTAGGCAATTAACTACTGTTTCTTTACCTTTTTCCTTTTCTCACCTTTTATAATTTATGGTTATGACATATGGGACCACATTATTTTTTTCTTCATATAATGGCGTTTTTGGACTTCGGATCAATTTTTACACAACTCAATTATTTTCATATGATACTCCTATCCACTACTTTCCGTTAACAATAGATATTTATGTAATTCTATCTATCAAAATCACGATAAAAAAATACTTAATTTTTGTCTAAGATACGAACTTGAGACTTTACATTCTCCTCCTACTCCGTTGACCACTAAACTATTTTCTTGAACCATATTTTATGTAACATATGAAAATAATATAAAATAATAATAATTCTTGGAGCAAACTATACTCTGATTGAGATTTAAGGTATTTTGGACTAAGCATTATAATCAATATTTTAATTTTCAAATTAAGGTTACAAATCTTTAGTGTCACCAAACAGGAATTACATTTGCTTGAACATTAATAAAAACATAATTTGCCAAAAAGCTTGGCCTAATTAATTATTTTTCTTCTGTTAATAAACTTTTAATATAGGATAGGATTAGTTTTTTTTTTCTTTCCCCTAATGGTTAATAGATTGAGTACGAAGGTGGGAGGTTTGGAGTTATAAAATTATATTTGTGTTTAATAGGATATAGTTAGTGCAAATCGAGATGTTTAATAGGTAGTATGTGAAGATGAAGTATCGAAATGAAAATTCATGACAAGTTTGAAGGGTCGCCAATATATATGGCCTTGAAACAATATACTTTTTATAAGATTATCATTTATCATCAACAAGAATTGTGACAGAATGAATAAGATTTCTTCATCTTTAATCATAAAAATTTAATTGAGCACTTGAACTTTGAGAGTGATGAAACCCTGGGTAGGAGCACTTTTTCCAATAATTGGTCATACAAATTGTGAATTTAAATTAATTTGATTATTGAAATAAGACCGGCAAGATTATTCGATGCCCTTAATAAGCAAGGAAATGAGACATAAAAGTGGGATTTGATTTTGTAGCTTTTTATCAAATTATTTTTAATTTTATGTGATTTTTACAAAAAAAATTAATTTTCCACAATATAAAATAGAAAATACACTAGATATCTCATAATAGTAACATGGAAGTAAGATAGCAAGTAGCAAGCACAGCCACTTAATTAATATGTTTGTATTCATCGAAAAATGTTGAAACAAATGTTAAAAAGGAAGACCTAAAAATGGAAACATTGACCAAAAAGAGTGTTATTTTGCCTAGCAATCTTGTCTTTCTTTGATTTCAAATTTTTCATTTCTTATAGATAAATTTTCACATGTTATAAACTTATAATCCATCAAAAAGAAGACAAGGGAAAAATGCATAATCCAATAAGAAGAAGCAGTGAGTCGGTCCACAATGTTATGGAGCATTTTATCTTTTTTATATAAAAATTTTCAACGTAAATTTAAAATTAATCGACTCTATTATAAATATCAGGGTGACTTTAGAAAGTGAGCAATTGTAAAGTGAAACATTTCCACATCAAATTGATTTCTTTGTGACCAAGAAATTAACTTTGCTTAATACACATTGTGCCCACTAGGTCAAATTGTTGTTTTATATATCTGTCATCCTTTTTTGGTTATTATAATTAAATAATTCTTTTTTCTCCGAAATTCATATTTTATTCTTCATGTCCATTGATTAACTTATATTACATTTATATAATTAGTGCCACATTCCTCACACACACATATAATTTAAAATTTCTATTTGAATTGTACGTGGTAGAATGATTATGATCTTATTATTCTTAAGTAAAGGTTTCAATTTGAGTCCTACATATTGCTAACAATTATATTAGAATGTGCTTTTTTCTTAAATAGGTCTTATATGGTGCGAATTTGAATTAATCAAAATCCTAACATGAATATCAAACACTGAATACAAACCATAAGAAAAAGAAAATCTTCTTTAATATACTGTTCTTAATGTGGATGTGTTCTTTCAAACATATATATTTTATCATGTTATAAGTAACAACATAGACTTTAGATTTGTTTGATATTGGACATGGATAGGCATTAAGCACTTGCCTTGTAAGACTAAGCTACAAAAGATTGGTTTGAAATTTCGATGCAAATCGTAGTAAGATAAATAAGATTTCTCCACTTTTAATTAGAGGTGTTAGTTTGAGTCCTACGTATGATAAAAATCATGTTAGGATGACTTCTTTCTTAGGTGTGAATTCAAATTAATCGAAATCATAACATGAATGCCAAACACTTGATAATGCCACATTTCTCACACTCCCTCCAAATAAAGTTTGAAAGTTCTATGTGAATTATGGTAAGATGAATAAAATCTTTCTACTCTTGATTTGAGGTATCTATTTGAGTCCTACGTATAATAACAATCATATTAAAATGTGTTTTTCCTTTAATAAATCTTACATATCATGAATTCAAATTAATCAAAATCCTAACAAAAATATACCAATGTACACTCGATAGAAACCAAAAAAAAAAAAAAAAACTTCTTTAGTATACTGTACTTAATATTGATATGTTCTTTCAAATATATTCAATCATGTTAGTAGCAACGTATAGACTTTTAATTTGTCTGTTAATTACTGGACATGGATAAACATTAAGCACTTGCCTTGAAAGACTAAGTTACATAAGATTTGTTTAATTCACTAATAAGCCATAATGTTTGATTGACCTAATCATTGATGATAAAGCAAATAGGATCAATTAATCCAAAAGTTAAACTTTATTAATAATAGATACAAAAATATATTATCTTCACATGCATGATGTTTATTACTTAATTGTAATTAATTGGTAATTTTATAATTATTTATTTTTATCATCTAATATTTAAATTATTTGATATGATATAAATATCAAGTATGAATATATATATATATATATATATATATATATATATTACTCCTATTTAGAAATGGGAGTTTGGGAGGACCAACATTGCACTAAAGAGTTGGACTAAAAGCTATAGAAATTGTACATTGAGGCCCACCAAAAAGATGAACTATTCTTTTTTTCTACTTTCCATTCTCCCCTTTTACTCTCTTTAGTTTATCTTCCATCTTAAATTTTTCATAGATCTTTAAAATATTTTGAATTATTAATTATTATGAATTATAATGTTTTGATTTTTACGTAGTTTACAAATATATAAATTTCATTTTTAAAAAATTGAAGATATCATACGCAAATTTATTAATTATTATGAATTATAATGTTTTGATTTTTACGTAGTTTACAAATATATAAATTTCATTTTTAAAAAATTGAAGATATCATA
>NC_064291.1:53474507-53584332 GCF_019186545.1 Solanum stenotomum
ATATATATATATATATCATTTAAAAATATATAAAAAGTATTATAAATTGTAATAATTAACCGCTTTATTTTTTTAAAATCATATAACTAATTTGATTTACACTCCAAAATTCATAGGTGTCACGTAATTTAGACATTAATTCTTCATTACTTAATATATGTAATTATATCAATGACATATAAATTGAAATAAAAAATTACATATTTTATTTGAAAATCACGTAATAGTACTATAAGGTATAATAATTAACAACTTAACATATTTTAAAATTTTAGTTGACTCTCCAAATTCCATATGTCTCATGTAATTGAGACAGAGAAAAACAAATATTGGTTTAAAATTAATAAAAATATTATAAATTATAATAATTAACAACTTAAAATTTATAAAAAAAATCCTTTAAAAAAATTTAGTTGGCTCTCCAAATTCAATCGGTATTACAATAATTAAAATATAGAAATTAACATAGATTGGACTCCTGCTAACATTTATGTTTCCTTTTTAAAATTTTTTTCTTTTATACTTTATATAAATAATTTTTTTATGTAAAAAGTATTACAAATCATAATAATTAGTAGCTTAAAATATTTGAAAACATATAAAAAGTTTTTGTTAACTTTCAAAATTTCATCTATGCCACATAAATTGGGAGAAATATAGATATATAGATATTTTAAGTTGCTAATGATTGTGAGTTATAGTACGTTTTATGTCATTTTCATATATATTACTCGCTTTGTCTTGATTTATGTGATACAAATGAAATTTAAAAAGTCAATGAATTTTTTATAAGTTTTTTTTAAAAAATTAACTTGTTATTTATTGTGATTTATAATATATTTACGTAAAACATACTCTAAATAAAAATAATTAGCAACTTAAAATATATAAAAACATACTAAAAAATTGATTAACTTCAAAGTTCATATGTACCACATAAATTAAAACAGAAACAGTAACATATATTGGGCCCCGTGCTGGCACGGGGTCCCATATCTAGTAGTAATATCAAAGGAAGTAAAATCCCCAAAAGAGTGATTTGATTTCGTGATTGATCAATCAAAGTCATACAACCATCCATAGTGGTGTCACAGCTAAGTCTTCAACCATAATAATCAACAATTATTTAATTTTTTCCCTAATATTATTCAAAACTAAAGCAAGTAGAAGTTTATGATATACTCAATATAATACCTACCTAAAACTAGTATAAGTGACAAATGAAAGCCCATATAGTCAAAGTCTCCTCTCAGTGTGTTTGGTAGGTAAGAAAATATTTTTAAATAATTTATATTTGACTAATCAAAATTTTTTATCGGGAAGTTAATTTATTAATTTTTAAATGAGAAGAATATTTTTTTAATGATTGAAGTAAGAAAAATAAAGTTGAATAACTTACATTTTCTATTGATGGTGTGCTTCTTGGTGTAAACCCTGCAACACACCTCATCTTCATCTTAACCCTATAACTCTTAATCAGCCATCCCCATCCCACCTTTCATATTATTTGCCTAAATTATACATAATTATTATTATTTTTTTTCTGTTTAACTATCAAACAAAAAATATCATCTGGCCAATTACACCCTTGGCCTTAGTTGGAATGCGATGTTTGTTATCTTGGTTTATAAATAAAGATCAACTATTAATAGCCTCTAAAATTAGAAATTTTTGAGATCGTGGTTAGATAGGTTATACGCAAAGTAAAGGAGAATTCAGAATTTGAAGATTTCGAGTATGTTAAATATGATTTCTAAGCTAAAAAAAAATAAAAAAAATTAGCATAGTGCTCTAGCTAGATTCAAACCCTGGTCTTTCATTTGCTTTATACCAGCTGCACAAGAGCACTCCTATGCTCCTCATGAGTGCAGTGTTAATTATGTCCTAGTTTCTACCAGGATCTCAAGATAAATACATATATACACATGATTTTTTCCAAAGTTAACAGGTGCACGTGCATCCCAACAGATAAAAGAAGGGTCCGCCTCTAGACGGACACAAGTGCCATTTCATCAAAAATTAAAATCGCTCATGATTGAAAAAATTAGTTCATAAAAGTATTTCAAGTTTAACCGACTAAAATTTGGGTAGGTTATTAACTTGTTTATTTAATAATTCAAATTCATTTTGATCGTTAAAGTTCAATCAATCTAAAGTTGGTTGAACTTATGCTAAATATGTTATCCAAATTGAGATTAAAGTGTTTAAATATTCTTTTTGTTTGATATATGTATTACATATAACTGTAATTCAAAAGGAAGAAAACGTTTTATTAATTTTGTTTGATAATTATTAAACAAATAAAAAGCAATCAAGAAAATTAAAACTTGATAAGTACATTATTCACGTTGGATTGACCATTATTTAGCCATCTAAACCTATTTTATCTCAACTTAAATAAGTTTTGGATTATATTTGCATTAACTTTTCAAAATTTAAATAGTAGCCTATAAGATATTTTCACAAATCAGTCCACTACCATATTTTGGCTACATTTATCAACAGTCCATGTAGTTATTGGGCTAGGTTGAACAGAAAAGCCCAGACAAGTAATTTAATATAAGCCCATTAATAATTTCAAACTTATTGTTTCTAGGGTAATTCTTCTTTATTAGCATTGAAACAATTACATATTTAATCAATTATTGATAACTAAGATGCCATTTAATGATTTACAACAATATAAGAACTTCAAATTTAAGCTCCAAATTACATGATCAAACGCCTACTAATAATAATAATAAGCACCACAAACAAGCATTTTTTTTTTTTTAAAAAAAAATCCTTATGTAGATTGTAATATAAGGATTACTATTCCATGTATCATTATTATTCTATCGTATAATTAGGAATAAATTAATATATAATTGATATAGTAATTATACCAAAAATAGTGATTCAGGTCTATAAAAACCAATCAAAAACTAATAAAACATACCCACTCCATCAAATATGTAATTAATGGCCTAATTGACTTATAACACGTTAATATAGTTCGTAAAGTTTGAAGTAGCAAACAAAAATTTAATATATACCTAACTACATTAATTTATTACGGTTACGTAATGACAGAAGTTTCATATACATTACATTATCTATCTGTCATTTAATAAAAAGAATATAAAATATGCATTGGCACACGCCCAATTAAAAAATGGATTTTTCGTCAAAAAAATTACAATTACAATAAACTATTCAGTAAAACTCATAGGAGAATACAGTATACACAAATTTTATCACCACCTTTGAGTTTAGGTGGTACCTTCATAACACACAAAACCTCAAAGGCAAGCCTTCATTTCATCCAAACCACCTACGGTAGACTGTAGTGTGTGATATCAAAGTCGATGTCACCACTATCCTAGGCTACAGATCCAAGCTATTTAAAGTTTTTTTTTTTTTTTTTTTTTTTTGAGATTGTGTGACAAACCTTAGTTCCACGTCCGCTTCATCTATCACCATACTGAATTTGCACTCCAAATATTTTGTTTTGATCTTGAACAACTTGGTGATTCCTTTGGACTTAGAGTCTGTGTCTCCAAACCTCCAAACCTCCAAACTAGCATCGCCTATATTCCAAATCTCATCAATTAGTGCGATATCCACAGAGTCAAAAATGTTTTCCATAGAGTTTTCATAAAAAAAATTAAAAAATTTATAAAATGACATACAATAAATAATTGAGCAACTTTCACATATAGCAAACAAAAAAATCATATTTGTATGCTATAGTAAAGTTTGTATAATTGCGCTCCATAGCAAACATATATATGTATAATTCGCTATACATATACAATTGAAAGCTACGTCTATTTCGCTATACATATATACAAAAAGAAGCAATTGTATAATTCGTTGGCTCCTCTTCAGATTTGACTAATTTCGCTGGCAGGCCATTTGTATAAATTGTTGTTAGCCTCTCGTTTGTATAAATCGTTGACAAAAATATTTGTATATCAAAAATCGCTCTCTTTCGCTTTATACAAACATAAATTATACATTATACAAAAATAAATTATACATTATATTTGTATAATCTGTGTTTGTATAAAACGAGAAAGAGAGAAAGACAAAAGAGAAATGGGCAGGGGAATATTTTTATTGTATAATTATAAGTGTATAGGACGAATATATATGTATTTGCATGTGTATATATAAAATTTTCTCTCGCTTTATACAAACAGAAACACAATTTATACAATTTTGTTGAATAAAGCGAGAGAGGCGAGTACAGAGGGAGCGAGCGAGAAAGGGAGAGTGGCGAACAAGAATTTGGAGGGAGAGAGGCGACTGACAAACGTTTGCTACGAGGCGCAATTAAATCAAACAATAGCTACTTCATTTATTTTAGATTATAAGTTTGTCATTCTGTACAATTATCCCCTTTTAATATCGTGTGATATTGTTTGTTTTAAGTTAAACCAAATAAATTTTTCAATAAATCTCATCATACGATAATATTAGAGCAACTTTCACATATAACAAACAAAAAAATCATATTTGTATGCTATAACAAAGTTTGCATAATTGCGCTCCATAGCAAACATATATATGTATAATTCTCTATACATATACAATTGAAAGCTATGTCTATTTCGCTATACATATATACAAAAAGAAGCAGTTGTATAATTCGTTGGCTCCTCTTCAGATTTGTATAATTTCGCCGGCAGACCATTTGTATAAATTGTTGTTAGCCTCTCGTTGGCAGGGGAATATTTTTATTGTATAATTATAAGTGTATAAGACGAATATATATGTATTTGCATGTGTATATACAATTTTATCTCGCTTTATACAAACAGAAACACAATTTATACAATTATGTTGTATAAAACGAGAAAGAGAGAAAGACAAAAGAGAACTGGGCAGGTGAATATTTTTATTGTATAATTATAAGTGTATAGGAGGAATATATATGTATTTGCATGTGTATATACAATTTTCTCTTGCTTTATACAAACATTAACACAATTTATACAATTCTGTTGTATAAAACGAGAAAGAGAGAAAGGTAAAAGAGAACTGGGCAGAGGAATATTTTTATTGTATAATTATAAGTGTATAGGACGAATATATATGTATTTGCATGTGTATATACAATTTTCTTTTGCTTTATACAAACAGAAATGCAATTTATACAATTCTGTTGTATAAAGCGAGAGAGGCGAGCACAGAGGGAGCGAGCGAGAGAGGGAGAGTGGCGAGCGAGAGTTTGAGGGAGAGAGGTGACTAACAAACAGTTTGCTACAGAACACAATTAAATCAAAGTATGGTTATACCATTTAATTTGAATTAATAGTTTGCCATTATGTACAATTTTCCCTAAATAGTTTCCCATCTACTAATACCATCATTAATTTCAATTACATTCAAAATATTTAATTAAAAATAAATAAATGATATCTATTTTAGCATTTAGCGGTGTAAGTCAAGACTATCGAATTCCAAAAGGCGAAAGATGAGAGAAGACAAAGAAAGCAGTACACTTGGATTATTCTTAAGGTATATCCCCTTTCCCCTTTCCTTTTTTTTTTATAAAGATTTTTCACTCGTTGATCAAATTTGAATTCACGTATTTCAACGCTTAATTATTATGGATAAAATTTAGAAGATCAATTTCAAAATATGTAATTAAGAACGAAGAAATTTCAATAATAATCTATATTGATAAGATATATTGGTATATCCTTCCTTGAATCCTTGTGGTACAGGACATATCGTTTACACTTTGTGGTCCTTAATAAGGACTCCTTATATTAAAAAAATAAAAAAAAGCCTCATCAAATTTCTTAGTTAATGGATCTATCACAATCGTTTATCTTCGAAAAATAAAATAAACTTTAAGAAAGCATTAAAATAAATTGATTGGGGAGAAAAAGTCGAACACTAATTTATTAATCATGAATAGTTCATTAGAATTCTTTGCCAAGTACTTGCCAAACCAAACAATAATGCTATAATATAAGTATATTATATATAACTATTAAACAATCTAATTATTTATTTATTTTGAAACATACAAGAAACCTACTCCGTGGTACAATAAATAAACTTTATAAATACATTTATCAAAATAATTGAAGTGTTTTCTTCCATTTGCATTTTGGTCCAAATTACTCTATTACTTGAATATAAGTCATTTTACTAAATGTGAAATTCATGAAAATTAGATAAGCCATTTTGCTAAATGTGAAATTTCATTGCAAACCTTGCATCTAGCCCTAAATAAAAAAATTAATCTTTAACGGCACTTAATTAATGGCAATAGTTCAATTGCCGCTAAATGTGTATTTTTAGCAACAATTAGTACTCTTTGTATATGTCCCTAAAGCCTTTAGTGACATTGGATCTAATGACACTTAACTAATGCCGGTAAAGATTTTAGCACTCTTTATTAATATGTCTATTTATTGCCTCTAAAAGTTATTTTTATTGTAGTGTAGCCGTGTAAACTTTATAATATTAGAAAATTATCTCAAAGATTAAGTTGAGTTTGAGTAGGATAATCACAACTTCTTTGGATGATTGCTACGTAATACAATCTTTAGTTTAAATACAACGTATCAAAACTTGATTGTTACTTAAATTTTATTATATTATATTGTTATATTTATTGTTGTGTAACAATGAAAATTTTCATTTTATGCAATAATCGAGTTGGTATATTAATGCTGTAACACCCCAGAAAAAATTTCGAACTAAGACTTGAACCATCCTTCGTTGTGAGTAGGATTTTACCGAGGAATTCAAAATTTCTTAAGTGTTAAGTTCACTAGATTTAGCACCTTGAGTTCGAAAAAAGAACTAAATTGGAAATAGCAAAATCTGAAATTTTGCAAGTTATGTTTAAGTATGAGTTTGGGGTCTACTTCAAATGACCATAACTCCTAGTACATGATGAATTAGACGTGCTAGAAGATACTGTAGGAAAGACCTTTGAATTATCTTTCCAATGCCGCCGAGTTTGCTAAGTTTTGAGTTCGGCTGAGTGAGATATGACCTTTTGAAGTTAGGCTGCCTAGTTAAGGAAAGTTAGCCGAAAATAGTAAGCGGTATTTTGGTCTTTTCCTTACCCAAACAGACTTGATTCATTTTTAGTAATATTTTAGAGGTCTAATATAATTAGGTTCAGTTTTATAATCCTAGTTTACGCTTAGGATTTTAGTTGAGAGAAAAGAGGAAAGGATCAAGCGTTCGTCGAGATTCTTGCGTCTTGTTACGGATTTTCGCCATGGGTTTAATCCCTAAGAGGTATGTAAGCTTCCATAGTGTTGGGTTTGTTCACCCACATGCCAAACATGTTATTTTCAGCGCAAATTTCATTCTTGAAGTTGAAAGATTTGAGTTCTTGATAGGTGTTCTTGAAGTCCATTCTAAATCTAGTTGTGTTGGTTTTAGATGATTTCTTGAGATCAAAGTGAGTGTTTTAAGGGATGTATTGAGTAGATTAGAGTGTACTTATGTTAAGAAATCAATTCTAAGTGATTGGGGAAGAAACCATTCGACTCTAGGCGAAATAGGGTGAGAAAACGAGAAAAGAAATCAGTTTGTCATCGGTTGCCCCGTTTGAGTTCGTTTAAAGTGCACCTTCACTCCTTTTCGATTCTAACTACTCTATGCTACTTCTAAACACCTAAAATCATTCCTAACATGATCATAACCTTAAATTCATAAATCAAATTCAAGGTAGAGTTGAGAGTCAAGTTTGAGAGTTTTTTCAAACCTTTTTGATAAAGTCCCTTTGAGTCATTTTATGAAGTCTTCTTCAACTTCTAGTAACTTGTTTCAAGACTCGAGTAAGTGAGCATGAGAGTGACAAGAATGTATTCATGAGTCTACACTATCACCTAGATCCTTCATATCATGAACCATCACTCTTAAATTCATAATTCACATTCAAGAGAGAGTTAAGAGTAGAGTTCAAAAAAGTCTTTGAGTTCAATTGTGAATCCTTTGAGATCCACTATCGATTTGAGTTAAGTTTTGATAAGTAAGTATGATAATGGGAAGAGTCGTATACCTTAGTTCCTTATTGATATTTTGACCCTTGAGTCAAGTCGTTCATGCCCATAACTTCCGCATGAACTCCATCAGTTGAGTATCTTTGAGAGGAGTAATATCTTCATGTCCTAAGTCTTAAGTATTGAGTTTCTAACCTATTTGAGATCACATTCCTAATCATCGGACTATTACATGTTACCCATGAAGTTTTTGAGTTGAATTGTTCATGCTCATATTCTGCATGAACCCTATAAGTCAAACAGTCTTGAGATGAGAAGTATCTTTGAGTCCTTGAGTTGAGTAGTTCATGCTCATAAATTCCGCATGAACCCTCCGAGTTGAGCATTCTTGAAGTGAGTAGTATTATTGAAGTTCTTGAGTTCCAAGTATTAAGTTCTATCTTTGGTTATTGAAAAACCTTACATTTAGTCGTTCACGTCCATAATTCAATATGAACCATATTCTAAGAAGTCTTTTACAAACGTTTTAACTTTGTTTAAAGACTTAAGTTTTGAGTTAAGCAAAGAGTAAAGAGTAAATAATTGAGTTCATTTCTTCAAAAGAGTATATCGGGACTATGTATTCCCAAAGAGTAAATGTTTTCACATTTAAACAAGAAAGGAAACTGGGATTTCAAAAGAGCCTTTGAGCTAGTTTTTCAGTAAAGAGGAAACTATGATTTCCAAGAGAGCTTTTAAGCTAAGTTTTTGAGTAAATATCTCAAACCAAAGAATGAAGTTATGTTTTTAAAAACATATAAGCTAAAGTATATTTTGGGAGTAGTATTGAGCACCGTTACGGGGATGCGAGTTCATATTAACTCAAGTCTCCATAAACAATGTAGCCATCATGGGTAGTAAATGATCATACTTTTTAGATGAATCCTTAAGATGCTTTTAGCATAGACTAGTGGATCCACTAAGTTAAGCATTCTATATAACGACAAAGTATAGGACAATTCTGCTAGCGTGGGCAAGATGATGTATCACCACTTAGGCTCATAGTGGTGGTTGTCGGTTAAAGAATCTCCCATAGAAACTATATTACTCTAATATATAAGTAAAGTTGAGTTTGTTATTGCATTTTCTTTAACGAACTAAGTTGTTTTTTTCTGTTTTATAAAGGTTTCCATATATTGTATGTATATTGTTGCTTTATATTGAGTTGAGTACCCAGAGTCGAATATCATATCTTTGAGTTGAGTATCTAATATCTGAGTTGAGTATCTTATCCTTGAGTACTTTTGAGTTGAGTAAGTTTGAGTAGTTTTGAGTATCCTTGAGTATTCCTTGAGTTGGGTAAGTTCGAGAAGAGGTAAGTATGTTTCCTTTTTATCAAAGTTCAAGCTTATGTTTATGCTTTAGAATTCCTCTTACATGCTCGTACATTCCACATACTGAGCCATTTGGCCTGCATCTTCTCATGATGCAAACACATGTATTCAGGATCATCAACTGGAGCTTCGTTGATACATCCGGAAGTTTGAGTTAGCTATGGTGAGCCTCCTTGTTTTCGGAGGATTTCATTTACTTTTCAGTTTAGTCAGGATGTTGTGGGTCTTGTCCCGACTTCAATCTTTTACAGTTAGAGGCTTCATAAATAGTCAATATAGTTGAGAGGTCTGTATTATTCATTTATTTTATTAAATGTTTTAAAGACTTAAGTTGCCTAGTTTATGACAAGTCGAATATATTATTTTTATTCTAAGTTGTTCATTTGAGTTAAAGTTTTGTATTTAAGTTTTATGAACTTTTATTTCAGTTTTAAGCTTTTGCATGCTTAAGTTAGTCTTCCGCTTGTAGTTAGCCAGGATGAGGGTTCGCTTGGGGACCATAAATAGTTCTTGAGTGCCGGCCACGTTCAGGGTGTAGACTCGGATCGTGACAAATGCGTTATTACTTTTTCCTTCTTGGAAAACCACAATCACTAATCTTTGAATACGCACAGGATAAATCCTCTCATATGCAATAGCTTGCAATAAGCAAATCCTTTCCAATGAGTTTAACCGAAAAAGGAACTACGTGGGGACATCTCCTAACACCTCTTTTTGAAATACCACACTCGTTGCACCAAATTCAACCGAGTGAAAAAAGATTCAATGTGATTTGATCTCTGATTACCTTTATGAGATACCCCTATTGCATCAACTCAACCATCATTTCGAGATAAAATAGCTGAAAAAAGAATTGAATCACCATTTCAAACACCCTTAACCGTTGAACTATCCAGCAATCATAATTTTTTTTATTTATTATATCTTTAATAATATCATTTTAAATTTATCCTTTAAACCACTAATATGTGACATTACAATAGTATAACTTTGTTCAAATATTATATTCATAAATTTATGTAACATTACAACAATAATATAACTTTATTCAAATATTATATAAATCAAAATAATATCAAATAAAACTCAAAGTCATGAAATTTACTCAAAAGTCAAATATACAAATGGATAGAAAGAAATAATCTTCAATTTAATTAGACTTTTTTTCTTCTTCTTCTTGAAGCCCACGTCTACCAATTCTTGCGTCAGTTGCGTGTTTAAAGTATAGTCTAAAAAGTAAAAAGAGTTTTGGATAATGATTATTTTATACATAAAAGAGTCCTAAATCAAAGCAAAAGCAAATTCATCAATTACTCAACCTTCATTCTTTATCTTTTTTTCTCTCCATTGACCATCATATTTTCACAAAAAGGTTGGTTCTTTACTCCTTTTAATCGGTATTATATAATTTTTTGATGTTTATTTTACTTCTAATAGTTAAAGATTCAAGCTTTATCAATTGGGTTATTTCTGTTATATGTTTTTGATGAATATTTTCTTGATGGGGTTGTTCTAGAAGCAGCAAAATTAAAAGTTCTTTGTGGGTTTGATTAAGTTTGTATCAGTTTAGGTCAAAAGATGATTACTTTGAAGTTTTGTGTTTGTGTTGGTAGAATTAGTTGATTGTTCTGTAAAGCAATTGGGGTTATTTGGGTTGTGGATGATGTGTTAATTAAGTCAATAATTCTGCTTATTTGATTGTTTGATTCAGGAAAAATGGCTAAGAGCTCATTCAAGCAAGAACATGATCTTGGTTTGTTTGGATTCTTGCTTTTTAGCCTTTTGTAGTTTCTGTTGTGTTATGATTTTCTTTTTGTGAAAAGAATTGTGGGTGTTGGTGATTGTTTTGATTCTGTTGTTTTGGATGATCCTTCAGAGAAGAGGCGTGCTGAGGCTGCTAGGATCAGGGAAAAATACGCAGATAGGATTCCGGTGAGAACAAAGTTTATGTCGATGGATTTTAATTTTCTGTGGTAGCTGGTAGTTTCAATGTGAATAATGTGATTTATTGATTTTATTGACAAAAGCATTATGAAATTTGAACTATTGCCTTGTAGTATAAACTGCATATGTTTGTTTTTTGGTGTTTTTCTGTGTTTGAGAGGGTTAGAGCTCCACGTTGGTCAGGGAACGGATTGGTGATTTGCTTATATAGACTTGGGAAATTCTCATGGGCCGAACTATCATATCTTTACATGTCCCAGTCCACACTCCAGTTGTTCCTGGGCATGAAGGGGCTGTTAGAGTGGTTAGAGTCCCACGTTGGTTGGGGAACAAACTAGCGGTTTGCTTATATGGATTTGCTCAATCCTCCCCTTTTGAGCTAACTTTTGAAGTTGAGTTGGGCGTAGGTGTCATATCTCTACATTCTGAATAGACTTCGAGTCATTGGCATTGGTACAATGCCAAGTTGTCTGTGGTGAGATTATCTTTTAAACAAATTTGGATTTAACCGGTATAAATTTGGAAGTTATATAGTTGAGCTTTCAGAATTCCAGACTTTCCTCTTCTTGCCTCTTACTTGCAGTTCTCTGTTATTTACTATTCTCAAAAGGTAGTGACTGATACGAGGGATAAGAGGTGTTATAATGTGATTGCATTGAAATTTCCTTGTTTCACTACCAAATGGAAATTGCCATAGAATCTGAATTTTCTGTATCTAGTTATTCAAATACCATCTCAATTACATAAGAAAGAAATATAGGTGTTCTCACGTGGTGACCGGGAAGAGAACCCAAATAGTTCCACTGGACGCCTAATACCACAACTAACTCACAGACCAACTGGGAGCCTCAGGGCAGAGAATGAACAGACTCTGGAGTTTTGATGAAGATGAATGAGTTTCCTCTTTATTGGCAACGTAAGTTCCCATATTCATCCGAGACTTGCATGCACAATAGAAAAGGATAATACACCGTGAAATTATTGAAGGCACCTAACATGCTTTCCGAGTCTGAATAAAACAACAAAGGTAATAACACATTCTTGTTGCCATGTCTCTTGGTACTATCAATTCTGTTTTCCTGATCTCCTAGTTCTACAATTCCAATGTCACCGGTGGTTTCATCTATATCAAGTTGACAATTAAGTCAGAATCTTAGTTTGGTTTTTCCTTGTCCAAAGGCCATCCCACTCTGTTTCTCTCAGTCTGGAAGCCCAACAGGCTCTCTTGTGTACTGAAACGGGTATGATAGTTTTTTAGAGGTGAATGGGGTAGAGATATCTTACTGCAGATGAGTTCTTTGGTAGTTGGATGTGTTCCCCAACGATTTGAAGGTAGAAAGAATGACAATAGGTACATTTGAGTTGATCATTCGGCAAGACCTAAACTTCAAAAGTAAGAGATGAAAGATTCGCAGAGGTCGAAGTAGTAAGCTTATTTAGTCAAAGTTTTGATGACAAAAGTACGTAGATTTGATATGATGTAAACTATAATGTAGTTTTAAGTATTGATGAACAACGTCGAAACCAGTAAGTCAAATTTAAGCTAATAGAAAAAGCATGTTAATCACTTACTGATGCCTTAACACAATTGCTTAGATTCTGATCCCTGGAGATGTTGGAATCACGTGTAGACGTATATAATATGAGCATTTTATGTGGATCAAGGAATAATAACAACTGCAACCACACCTCTATCCCAAGCAGCTTTAATCGGGCTACATGAATACTCACTGAAGTCTGAACAATACTTCAAAATTTGTTCATAGCAGAATATTATTTATCCTCGTCACAGTTGACAATTGTCTCAAATCAAATTGGATAATGGCCAAGAGGGTATTGTCCAATTGTAAGCTTTGATATTATGTGCCAATTATATGATTGTCATAGTTGAGTCTTGTTTAAACTCAAACTGGATATGAGTCCAAAGAGGGTGCTGTCCAATTTTCACTCAAGAATTTCTCCTTAGTATTTGTTTTATTTGGTATTATGTGCCAATCCATCCAGAATTCTGTTGTGCTCCTTTTTCACAGTATTTCTGTAATATGCAGGTGATAGTTGAAAAGGCTGAAAAAAGTGATATTCCTAACATCGATAAGAAAAAGTAAGGAGTAAGGACTGACCAACCTTCAAGTTAATTTTTTGTTTTACTTATATCTATGTTCGGTTGTGCTACAGCCAAGGGAGAAACATATTACCTCTCAGAAAATGTTTCTCCCTTATTCCGTCATTTCTCGTGTCCCTTTTCAATTGGTGCCCCTTCAGATTGGCAATTGACATTTTCCTTAACTTGCTCATTGCTTCTTGCTATTTTGTCCCGAACATTAGCTTAATTTAGGTGATAATTGGTGTCATTCATGCAATATGTTAGAGAAAAATATTGTCGTTTCTTGTAGGCTGTACGTGTCAAATTTACAAATATCACCCTTTTCTTTCTCCTTAGTACATCTGTTTTTTCCTGCCAACGAGGGACGCCACAATAAGCATGACCCTTCTTTCTATCGTTATTGCAAAAACTTGATTCATGTTTTCCTGATTGGCAAAATTACAGGTATCTTGTGCCAGCTGACTTGACAGTTGGGCAATTTGTCTATGTCATTCGTAAAAGAATCAAATTGAGTGCAGAAAAGGCAATATTCATATTTATTGACAATGTGCTACCGCCAACAGGTGTTTCTTTACTACTAATATCTGTTTTTTTGGAAGCTGGCATAGCAATTTGGAGAGCAGTTCTCTCTTTTACTATGAAGTGAGCTGACTGTGTTTGGTTTCGCAGGGGCAATCATGTCTGCAATCTACGATGAGAAGAAGGATGATGATGGTTTCCTCTATGTTACCTACAGTGGAGAAAACACATTCGGGGGACTCAGCGAACTGTAGCTTTGACATCCATTCATTTGCTTATATTTCCCCTGTTTATCGTCCTGTGACTTCTCCGCCCTGCTAATATCTTCCACTGCTTCCAAAATCTTTAAGATTATACCGGTAAAAATTATGTATAGCATTTGTTTATGTATAGTTCAAGAGCACAAGTGTTGCAATCTGCTGACTTACGATGTTAATAATCAGTCGGATTTGACCTCCTTAAAGATTGTGTCTCTGTCCGAATCATTTGCTATTTTATAAAAGGGCAACACTGAGGTGCCTAATTTCATTCTTGATTGCTTTCCTATTTCAACATTCTATTTGAATTTGTGCTTACTATTGTTGCGCTTTATCTTCTTAGGACTTTTCGGCGTGAATTCGGATTTAGTCGCCTTTATCGGTCATACTATTCAAATTTAGTTAATGATGAAAACAAATCCTGAGGGAAATGTCATATAGCTTGGGAGATTGCGAAATATATTTGAGTTTATAGACAAAGTGGTCGAAGATGTTGACTTAAGAGGGAAGATTTTTTCAAAGGGAGCATCAAGGCCTACCATTTTGTCCTTAAACTAGAGCATCTTTTCTTTGAGTAACTATGGTATTCAAACTAGTTTGCGCGACTGTCGACTAATTCCATGAAATACCTATCACCTCTTACCCAACAATAAGTATCAGGTAACTCTGTCTATCAATAACAAGTATTAGGTAACTCCACGACAGATAGTGGGAAAATCACCACTAAAACTAGAATATCTATTTGGCAATGGAAAATGAGCTTATGGGCTACGACTAGCAAATTAACGGAAAGTTTTTGTTGTAAAGGTCATGTCCACACCTTTCGTATTGGTAAAATCTTGCAAAAATAGATATTTGTATGTGAAAGCACAACCCAAGCATGGTACACTACTTTCTCTAACGTTCATATTTTTTTTCTACTTAATTAAAACAAAAATAATCAAATTTATACGTGATCTAAAGAGAAGAGCATAGAATCATATGAAAGAAAAAGTAACAGAGAATAGAGGCATGAAAAATCGACTATCTTTTTAAGTCCCCAAAGAAGCCGTTCACCACCAATGTGGGAGAACAATTCATTTCCTATGATTAGAGGTGGCAGAATGGTAATTTATATGGGTATCCACTCATATTTACCCATTTTAAATGGATTGGGTACCCAACTCATTTAAAAATAGATAAAAATGAACAATACTCATATTTATCCATTTAAAAGTGGATAGTTAAATAGATAATACGGGTAAAATATGTTCATTCATAAAAGAAAGAAAATTGATTAGGGGTGAGTGGTAAAAAAAGCTTTTTTAAAAAATTATTCTGATACAGCAAACTATTCTAACACCATATACCCCTCCACATAGATCAGCCAATGTTCACACTATTAAAAAATCGTCGTTGAAAAATGTCTAGTGGTTATTCTAGATATTTTAATTAAATAGGTGAGAAAAAGACGAAGTAGGAGTATGTGTTTTCATATAGAAAAATTAGAAAGCTTTCCAGTATTTCAGTGAGAATCTGTTTTTCGCCATGCCTTTTTCATTAAAAATATTTGGTAAAAATGATTGAAAAAATCATATTTTATAACACGATTGTTTTATTAATTCGTGGTGATGGGAAAAATATCTGCTTCTAGTAGTGTCATGCCTACTGCCTAGCCAGTAGGAAAACATAATTTCGAAACTCACCAAAATTTCCACAACAATATCCAATGTTATATAGTAAATGACAAGATCCTATGGCTCCTCTTAATTAGCACTTGGTATATAGTGAAATTTCTTAGGTATAATAACATAAAATAAACAGAGAAGGTTTATGCCAACTTTTGTCAACTTAAATACGTATACGAATATGAATAATCAAAGTTTAAAAACATATCACAAAATTCACCATGTTATTAACACACACACGTCCATTAACTATTTAATTATCATCGAAATATTTTAGCTAATGTTCATACATAATTATACGTATATATATCGATCAATTAATGAATAGTGGGTTGACATGTTTCTCCAAGCGTCCTAATATACTTTACTTGTTGACCAATAATATATCGGTTTGGAGTAAGGTTAATTCATCAAAAGGATTTTCATCCCAAAACATACATATATAGACTCAAAAAAGGACTAATAATGAGATTTCTAAGGCAAAACAAGAAAGGCTAATGTCAACATAAGTTGGCACAAACAGGAAAAAACACTTGTAGTAACACATCATATTCATGATAGTTTGTTAAGGTATACAAGAATTAATACTAATGTTTTCCCAAATAACAATATGCCAAAACATCAAATTAAAGGTCTTTCCAATGGAGATTTCATTTGATCCACTAAAATTGTCATCAGTTAGAGAAAGGAGGAGCCG
Source organism: Solanum stenotomum (assembly GCF_019186545.1). Classification (NCBI taxonomy): domain Eukaryota; kingdom Viridiplantae; phylum Streptophyta; class Magnoliopsida; order Solanales; family Solanaceae; genus Solanum; species Solanum stenotomum. The sequence continues at coordinate 53,491,033 of NC_064291.1, forward strand.
GAGAGCATGACATATTGACATGATGTATCTTTTCCTCTATGATCAGTTGAATTTAGTAATTTTGATCTAAGCGCGCTTTACATAAATAAAAATATATAATCACTAATCACTCTAACAACTTATGCTTTTGGATGAAATTAATGTTCATATGATATATGAACAAATAGAAGAGTGAGTTCGAGTTTCAACATCTATTATCAAAATGAACTTTTACGTATTTAACTCATGAAAAAGAACCTGGCTGCATGTGAGAGGACGTGTTAATATACATATAATCGAATAAAAAAACTATATATTAGATGAAGTGGTCACACATTTCAATACCGATATTTGTTATATGAAATCTATTACTTCCTTCATAGGCCAATTTATGTATCACTCTTTTTTTTTTAAAGTCAGTCTGTTGAAGAATGAAAAAGTCTCACATCAATGATTAATAAGATGAGTGATCTCTTTATATGGACTTGAATAATTATGTTCTCATGATAACCTAACTTTTGGGGTCGAATAATTCTCCATAAAATCCATTTCTTTATATATGAAGTACGTACATAGTTTTAAATTCATAAACTTCATATCCTCAGACCTCAATCCATTGTTTATAATTTTCACATGTCTAGGACACATGGGACTAGATGCCACGTGTCATGTATTGATTGGGACCCCCATGTCATGGAGTGTTGGGTGACAATGGCAGTATGGCCATGCTGCTTTGTCTCCCCATAATCATAAATTCTTCTCCTTTGAGGTCCCAAACTCCCATTCTCTTTTAGGGTCCCATATGTTTATATGTTAGGCTACTCATAATCTATATTTATTTTTTAATTTCTCTTCCGGTGTTCGGAGCCCACATTGAAGCTTCAACTAAATTTGGATCACACCCATTCAAAGGTGGCGCTCCTAACAGGAATTTTTCCATACCCAAGGCTCGAACCAAAACCTCTAATTAAGGGTGAAGAACTCCCACTAGTGCAATAGTTGGTACTCATAATCTTTTATTTCCTCTTATCTTTGTCTGATAAGTTCTGTTAGGTAAGTTACAATTTTGATTTTGGTCCTCATCATTTCTGATTAGGTATATTTAACTTTTAATTAATTGACCAGTGACCTAGATTTTGAGTCATTCAATTATTGATGTATAATATTGAATTTATATCGTTATTTCCTATTTGATGATAGCACAAGTAGTTCTAAAAATGATTTAAGTATTATATCATATCTTTCTAATATAAAGGGAGAAAAACACATATCTTATAAAACTACTTAGCTTAATATTATAAGGACTACAATGAGAGTTTATTAATAATGGAAGAATTAAAAGTGCAATCACCCTTAAAAATATAGCCATATATTATTAGAGGTGAATTCAAATTTTAGAAAAGGCAAATTACTAGGTTTTGAATAAATATTTGTATACATTAAGTAAATTATTGAATCTATAATATAACTAAAGCTCTAGCTCCGTTCTAAATTTTTGAGATATATAAATTTTGATTATTTTTATCATATGTATGAAAGGAAAAGAATCCAAATGGGCTCTCATATAGTTATTATGGCCTCACATTTTAAAAAAAGAAGTCCATTATGGTGTCAACAAAACGTCAATTACACTACAAATCATGTCTGTACTTCTGTTTTCACTATTCTTTATGTCGGTTTTACCATGCAGATCATGAACTATTTATCTTAAAGTTTTACAAGTTTCTAAGATTATTGAGTTTTCATGAACCAGTAAATTATCGTGCGTGCATTTCATCCCTATAATTCCTTATATATAGATATATAAGGTCATGCTAATTTTCTCTGTATCATTATAATTTTATTAGATATTCCAAAAGGAATGCATACCTCTACGATGTTGGTAGGAGCGAAGCCAGGATCTGATCATCTAAACCCCCTCTGACGAAAATATTTTTTTTTATGTTTATACTTTATATGGTAGATGTTAAACTCCCTTTGATCAACTTGTTCATATATTTACTTCTTGTTATTCTGAATTTCCTTAATGAAAATTATGATTCCGTTACTAAAGCTACCATGGCATGAGTCATGGCCAAGTTAAAGATGAGCACAAAAATGAGATACAAGCATGTTAAAGTAGGAGAGGCCGTTACTTTTTGTGTTTTTTTTTCTTCATATTAGACAAAAAAAAAACTAGCTTATCTCACATCCAAAATTCTGACATCCTTTGACTTCATTGCATATTCTTTTCTATGTTCAAACTTATTATTATTGAGCTAAATGAAGAATTGCCCTCCAATTTTGATCAAGGAGTATTCATGTATAATTTCCTAAAAGTGTTGAACAACAACTTTATTAGAAGCAAGAAAACAAATACATGTGCCAGTGAACCAGTTTTTCCAACTTTGAAAGGGCTAATAGGACAATGTTAGCAAGATGACAAAATTTGTAGTTCTTTTGGTGTTTGCAAATAACGTACTCCATATTATAAGAATTACTTTTTGAAAGACAAATTGTGATTTGTAATCATGTGGTAGACATCACTAAACTACCACAGAATACTAATGCTCTTCCTAATTTGTAATTTTGCCTAGTACATATATTTATAATATTATCACGTTAACGCAAAAAATAGAGTAGCTTAAAAAGAGTTATAAATAAAACAAGGTTAGCAGGGTGACAAAAGTTGTAGTTGCTCAGATATTTGCAAATGATGCAGTATTGTGACGCCTATAGGTTCCTGAAACTTAGATGTTGAAGCACGCACCTCAATCATCCTGCCCGTGTGAATTGAACGAACTTCAAAGTACAAATGAATTTTACATATTGAAATAGGAGAAGAAAGTTAGGAATCTTACAAGAATGGGTTCATAATTAACTATTTGTGACATATTTTGGGTTAAAACTCAAGAAATAAATTTTTGCTGACCTAGACCCAAAATAAATAATAGCTTAACAGTTGATTCAAGACATTACAAATGGTATAAGAGCATGACTCTTCCTCAGTACTGTGATAGAGAAAACCTTAGAGAGGACGTGAGTCCCAGGGTGTGCATGTATGTGACGTCCATGACGGAGAGCAAGCCTTTAAAAAGAAGGTTGTACACTACACCTTATGAATCCCACATCAGAAAAACCTTTTAGAAAGGCTAGATAGGACAAGGTTAGAAAGATGACAAAAATTGTACAATTTATTTTAGGGGATAAAAAAAGTAGCATAGCAAAAGTAATAAATTACAAAGGCAAGGAGTGCCATTTACTAAGCCATGCTGAAAATCTAAAACAAAGATATGAAAGGGTGGTAGGAATCCTGCACAAACACATGGGACATGTCCTAGAATTCTCTTATTCTTATTTATTGCATGTATTATATGTATATGAATTCTGTTATGATCAAATTAATTATGTAATTATGTAAACTATATATTAAATGCTTCACCTAATTACATGAAGATGGGGTTGTTATAAAGGAGGATTTCCAATCACAAGAGAATGAACAACACAAGTGATCTTTAATTAACAACATGTTACATGTGAGATCTTTAAGAAAGATTTTTGACTCCATTACCTTGTATTTGTCATGTGTTTTTGTTAAGCTTTTTGTATATCCTTGACTTCTAAAATTTGAACTAAGACTAAAGATTTGTCGGTAGATCAACAAGCTCGATCTCTAATTTTTCAATAATCTTTTCAATTTTGTAAAAATATTAGCATACTTTATAATTTACTTCATTATATACTCAATATGTCAATAGCTAGAACACTTTATTAATAACTTATTAGAGTAATATTTTGATAATGCTAGTAGACTCAAACCCAAAATGAGTTCTGCTCTAATAATATTATTGAAGTGTGTATGATAATCTCTAATTCTAAAAATTTAAATTATTAAAGAGATCATATATTTTAATTTATTTAATTATATTTTCAACAATACTATGTGCTTCGACTAGATGTTTTACTTCCCCGGGCCAATAGATCTTCCTATCCTTATCCATCAAAAAATGTTATTTATATTTTTCCATTGTGTATATATATCCTATATCGATATCTATATATCACCAATGACCCCTTTTCCTTTTGATTTTATTCATTCTTGAACAACATTAATAAACTTGACCTAAATCATTCAACTTTGCATAATTTTAATATCTTAGAAATTAATTAAAGTGAGTAAACTATTAATCTTTTTGTAATGAAAAGTCATTCAATTTTATCAAAATATCACGTAGAGTCACTAATTAATTCACACACAAGAAGGTGTTACGTTGCAACCACATTCTCTAGTAACTTAGGTTGGCATACAACTCGATCACTCTCTCCAGATTTCACTTGTGGAATCTCACTAGACATGTTATTGTTGATTGAATTTGAATTCATAATTTCAAATAAACAATGAGTCAACATTAATAAATTAAAAACGTTAATTATTATACGGAACAAATTAAATTCTGAATCCGTCTCTATGTCTAAATCCGAGTGGGGCCATGGTGATTGAGAAGTTTAAAGGAAGGAGGAGACATGGGGAGGCCGCCAATATCTTCAAAAATGTAGTGAAGGATGAGCATATCCAAGCACCTGCATGTTCTACCTTCATCTCCCTACAAAACCTGCATTTAATGCCATTCATTGCCCTTTTCCTACTACTTATATGCCCACTAAATTCATTGCCAATATCCCAACACAACCCTAGCTAGCTACCAAGTCGCAATATTTTCAAGAAAATAATACCCTATAACCTATTATATTCATAAGCTTGCCCAAAAAAAAACAAAAAAATGTTCATCAATATGTCTAAGTTTCTTGTTTATCTTTTGGTTTGTATTTCTCTTCATGCATGTAGTGCTAGACCACTAGCAAGTGTTGATGATAAAGAAAACAAAATACTACTCTCTAGCAAGGTTTGCTCACAAATATTTCTTTCCTTCTTGATTTGTATAACCGTCCATCAAAATAATAGCAATACTCTCTAGCCAATATATACTAGTATCTTTTACTAGAGAGTGTAATTATTTTGACTGACCGACCAAATATGTAACTTGTCCTTGTTTATTTGCAGGATATAACAATTATGACTAGTGACACATCAAAAACAGAAGGAAGAATAATTATGTCTGAAGATATTGGAAAAGATGATGGAAAACTTATGTGGAAAAAGACATCAATTGTTGCACGAAATCAATTAGACGATGAAGAAAATAAAGGTAGTTTTGGCACGTTAAAAATTTCCGTTATTGTTGAAACATGTTAATTGTCATAGCTTGTGTAGTTCCTTTCAGAGCTTACTTTTATTAAATTATACCTCACTACACCCGGTGGGTTCGATGATTTAAACACGTGGAAATTCTTTTTAATAAGTATATATATATATATATATATATATGGTAGTGAGACTCAAATCCATGCGGCAAAACCTCTTGCCTGCTATGATATCATATTGAAATTATGACCATGTTATCTGAAAAACTTGAGCTACTAAAGAAAATATACTTTTATTTACTCAATATCTCTCAATAACTATAAGGTTGTACATATATATAATACCCGATCATTATTGTCTAAGGTAACAACATAGTCTATGTATGAAAAAAGAAGAAGAAAAGAAACTCACATTTTATGTATTACTTCCTTTGTAACTCACCTAACCAAGCTTGTTTGGTGACTTTAGAATTAATGTCATATTTTCCCATGTTATGAGTGACAATATTTTCAAGAACAGATAAAAAAAATAGAGGGAATTTTTATTTTATTTTTTATGTTTTGCTTCCTTTTAAATTCATGAATGCAACTTTTTTTCTTCTTTACAACGTTAATTTACCCTTTAGTAATTTTCTTATATATGACGAAATATGTGTTGTGACTAACAGGAAACAAGGTTGAGATATCGTTTCATGAGGGAGCTCAAGTAAAGGTAAAACTCTAATTTCTCTCTCTCTAGCTCTACACAATATAATTAGTGTTTAATTAATTCATGTCACTGAATAATTAAAATTAGTACTATATATTATATGATGCAGTATTTTTTGGAAAAGACAAGTTTTACCCTCATACTTAATAATTATAAGAAACAATAAAACTTCTTTTGTGACCCAAGAATCCTGTTTTTTATTGTTAAAATAAGCGGAGTCCAAGATTTGTATTTCATTTTTTATCAACTATCGACATGCACATTGTCGTCAACTTAAAGGACAACATAGATGCAATTTCTATGTATAATCACTTGATATGTAAGTCTATATATCTTTTACGTGCTATAAGAGGTTAAAATGTAAAATGCATGGATTCTTTGAAAACACTATCGATGTATATAAGTTAAGTACTTATACCGAACATTTTATGCAGATATCAAGGAGAGAATCGCGGTTGATGCTAGAATCTCCACTGTCAACACAACACGAGGAAGAAGCAGTGAACTCCATTGAAAAGGAACTCGTGGAAGACGTAGTAGTTATGGATTATGCACAACCCCATAGAAAACCACCTATTCACAACACGAAACACTAAAATATATTGTAGATGAAAATCATCATATACTTATATGTATTTTATTTTCTCGTTTATACGTATGTGAGACCTGTCAGTTTTCGTTTTTTTTTTCTTCTTAAAATTATTATTATTGTTTGGCAAATGAAGGAGAATCCTAGATGAGATCATACTCCATGTATGTACAAATAGAAATGACTAAAAATTGCAAAACTCCTAGCAAAAAATATCAATGTTATATATTATGTTACATTAATGCATATGGTTGAGGTTTATTGAGGGCATGATGTGGATGTATATGGTCCCTCATATTATTGTCTTGTTTTTATCAAGTGTACCTTATATTAAAAAAAAAGAAAGAGTGCATATAAATATATAGGAAAAAAAGTAGCAGTGGGTCTCTCTGCTGTGAGTGTGTTGGTTGGTTTCTTCTTTAATGATGGAGATAGTTATGTGGTAGTTTCTGTTTTTTGTCTCTTTTTTAAAGTCCTTTGCATTTGCTATCCAAGAAACCAAATCTATTTTTGTCATTTATTATGTGCACAGCCATAAGCAGGCAACAAATTTGCTATTTGTCCCCTCTTGTTCTTGAGTTTGGTTGGGCGGATTGAATCAAATAGATTATCGGATCAAGACTCAACCCACCCATCCAAAGTTTGGGTCATAACCCGAATCATCTAGCATAACCCAAACCAATTGAAGGCAGCAAGTAATAAGAGTCTCAACAAATTGGAAGGATTAGTTTACTGTTTTCTGCATTTATCCTGACCTCAAATGTCATACCTAATTTTTTCTATTTTGTATCTAGAAATGGTCTTTTTTAAGAGGAAATTCATACAATTGTTTAAAGCTAACACCTAACTAGAAAAGATCCCAAATTCAAACATCAATAAAAAGAGAATAAGCAATTGCTTTCATCACCGATCGCATTACAGAAAACAGGAAGGGGAAAATCAGTTTAAAATTATACGAACATAATTCTATATATAAGAACCTGAGCGCAGGACAATTGGGCTTGCAGCTGCAGTTCTATCCTTTTGCAATCAATCAGTATTGAGATGTGGCAACTATGTTGATCATTCTACCACCAGGGATGTCGTAGGATGGTTGGGATCCCTCTATCTTTAACCAGAGATCACAATGCAAGAGGGGCAGACCCAACTATTGACGAATCACAATCACGTCACACAGCCTGGAAACTAATTTTGAAGTAAAATCAAATAGAAGCATTTTGCAAGTTTCACAGAGCAAAAATGACTACAGCAGTACCCATTTTACCTAATTGAGGGGATTTTTCACTACAGTTGACAATGAATGGTTTCACAAAATTGATGAATTCTGATGTTCTGATCCCCAGTTTAAGATCAATCTCATCAACTCCAAACCAGAAGAAGTCAGGATTGAGGTTGGTGATTGCTTCATCCAAAATCACCTGGTAAAATTAGAATGAATTACAGTTATATAGTAGTACACAACTATTTTCCATAATAGTTGATGTTTGGCTTTAAACAGTGGATGTCTAAGGCTGAATAATTTAATAAATGTATTCACGAAGAGAATCATCAATAAAGTATTTCTTCACCTATCACTTTAAAAGGTTAGCTTTTTTCAGCTAAACATAATTCGTTAGTTGTTGAACAAGTCGCGGTGGCCTTTCCTCTGCTGCCTACTAGTTGCAAAAAGGAAAGCTTCTTATATGTAATTTAATTGTAGGCGAAAGGGTAATTGAAGTGGCCTCTAATGTGAGGTAATGACAAAGTGAGAAAAACTGGCAGGCTGCACATCTAGATCAACAACATTGACAGATACAGATTTTAGGAACAGTGAGCAGTAGCACAGCTGGCACAATGAATAGCATAGAGTCCATTTATTGAAGAGAATGATGGAGAGTAAAACACATACCAAATAGTCCACTTTTCGTCTAAAAGTGGAAAAATAGGGACCCCTAAACATGTATCACATATTATTAGCAATTGGTGTAAGCAAGAGAGTGACAGGAACTGACCCTGGCAACTAGCAGGGCCCAATTTGCTCAAGCTACAGCAAACAGCAATGGACAAGAAGGTTGCACTAGATAATATACCTTGATGTGATGCAAATGAGTGCAGGAGGCAAGAAAGACAGATATTGTGTGTTTTAACCAACAATACGTAGGAGGAATCAATAATTTGCAACATAAGTGTTCTAGTCCAGTTAAAACCTTCATAACCGTGTTATTCACCTAATCTTGGCTTTCATTAGAAGCAACTCAGAAGCTAGCCGATATGGCATTAGCTACTATCAGCAGCAGCATTAGAGAATGTAATGACTTTGACGAGCTGCACAACATTTCAATAACTAATGTGGGAAGTGACATGGGAACAACTCATATGTGAAACTGTAAGCAGAAGAATCTTGGGAAACATTATGACAATTACAGCGAAAAAACAGAGAGACAGAGTACCGGTATGTAGGTCCTCATGCCAATACATGTGACTGCGTTATTTTTTCATAACCAGTCAGCTTTGCTGATATCTCCTCAGGATCCAGCCTCACTGCATAAGGTATTCAGTTTCTAAAATCATTCTATCTGAACTGCTCAAACATAATGACGACCCCACAGAACACTTCAGACCTCAGAAACTTAGAGCATCCAAATTTCTTTGCTCCCAGTAAAGACATGGTTGGAACAGGTCAACAATCATAATGCATATGAATGATAAAAAGAATGCATAAAACAAGTCCATCTTTAAAAAATTATGCTTTCTAACTGTCGTGTTTTTAGTAAGGTATCGAATCCAAAGGCCAAAAGTAGTTAACACATTCATTGCCACTCTCAAGGAATTACTTTGGAGTTGCTCAGAGAGAATCTAGAACTGAAGTAAACCATTCATGTAAAGAAGTAAGGAAAGAAATTCCAGTATGAGATTTTTTCAGGCCATCCAAGCATTAAAATAACAATTGTCGATTTGTTCCAGTAGTCCATGCTGCCAGACACCCTTCTAACATCTTTAAGGTGCCTGGTGAAGCCATTAACAAGGTTGAACTTTCTTTAATGCAATGGAGTACCCAAATAGTTGAAGATCTTCAACAAGAAGATAAGATTATAAACCTAAAATGAAACTTTAGTGTAGGACAAGCAACATGGATAATCTCCTGATAAGTTGAACATAAAACAAGAGCTGCTCAGATCAAATTTAGCAAAAAAGCCTTCTAGGACATAAACGATCCAGATTGGTTAAGACGTCTAGAAATGGGCATGAATATGGTAGACATTTGGAGAACAACAAAAATAAAGAGTTTAAGTAAACTGAGAACTCCCTTATGCTGTGTTTGAATGGAATGGAAAGAGTGGGTTATAACTCTTGTCAAAATAACAAGAGTGGGTTAAAAGTCCTTATTTTACATTTGATGAGGTTATTTTTTACAGAAAAGGGAAATTGCGCACATAGAAGACATACACATAACTGGGAATTAAGGTATGTATTCCTACCTACAAAGTTCATCCAATGATCCATACAAGAAGGAATCACTTTCATTCCCGAGAAATTTTGAAAAAACAAAACAAAACAAAGAGATAGACAGAATTTGATTAAGAACTTTTCTGATCCTTAAAAAGCCCTATGGTTTATTTTCTCCAAACAGCACAAAGTAACAGTTTGTGGGATAACATCCCATGTTCTTCTCTGATATCTCCTTTGTTCACTACTTTTGAGCATTATCCAACGTAACTAACTCCAACAGGCTATAAAAGGAATCTCCAGAGAGCTAATGGTGATTCTACAATGTAAGAAAAAATCAGCTAACATGTATCCTGTTCTTTGAACTCAGGTTCTGCTATATTTACATTCCAAATTAGTAATTACACATTTGGGAGCATTATCATTTAGCGGGCAATATTGCACTTGATGAAACAATCCTTCTTTCCCTTCCAATGGTGATACATGTTTTTTTTTAGACTACACAATTACCATGGAGCTAACAAAGTCCAGGAAATATCAAACTTTTGAATTGTGAAGAAAATGGATCTTGAACCAAATCTAATCTCAAAAATTAGTTCATGAGATGACGATTGGCCGAGACCATATAAGGAGACAACTATTATTCCTTTAACCAATGTGGAAAATCTAAAAAGTAAGCTCATGGGTGAGGATCGCTCAATATTATATAAGAAGACAACAACCCATACCCTGAACCAATATGGGACACTTAACACCCTCGGCATGCTAGGATGGGCATCTGGTTCTTCCTTTTCTGGTGCACACAGTGCATACCTAGGTAAACTATGGAGAGATGATTCCCCTCTGGCCGGGCCTCCCAATCGAGATAAGCTTCCTCTAAGTGGGAGTTTGACCATGAAAATCAAATATTTTTCACTTTATTTGAAATTTTTAATGTTGGAGTTCGCCAAACTTTTGGCAAAGAATATTTAGAATATGATTTTTCTAATTATGATTTATATCCCCAATTTCTAAAAACAAGCAAAATTACTCAACTTGACTAATTTACTTGAAACGTATGATCAAAACTGCTCCAAAAGAGTAATAATCTCAAAATAGATAGTCACATAGTGTCATAGATAAAATCCTAAATTCAACATACTACTACAAATAATTTTTCACTTTATTTGGAATTTTGAAGTTGGAGTTGTCTTTGAATATAATTTTTGAAAATAATAATTGGTTGTTTGAATGTACTTTTCCTAAAAAAAGTATGACATACAATTTAAAGTCAGTCCTGTATATAAGTTTTTTTGTACTCCTAGAAAAAAACTCTGCTTCCAAATCATGTTCTTTATCTACACTATACATGTGAAGCCTAAGTCATAATAGCATCCTGCAAGTCTGCAACTACCACAAAATGCAATCAATAGCTCACCAATTTTCCTTTGATGATAGTTTATAATATCTTCAATCCATGATTTGATGCTGCTTCTTTTTTATTTTGTAATCAGTCCCATTCCAACATTACATTAGCTGCAAATAGTTTTGACAGCGTAATCTCCCTACGAAATATTTCATCAGTTTCATTAGAGTAGGACTATCATAATGTCTACTCCACTGTCCAGCAATAAAAGATGTTCACCATTTTCCTCTTTGAAGTCAGTAAGATGTTCAATTTATACACTAAAAGAAACAAGAGAAAATACACATCTCCATATATCGCGTATTTCATTCATTTAAAGATTACAATAAAATCTCTCTAAATTAATATAGGCGGGACCATGAAATATTATTATTTTGTAGAGGTATTATTTAATCGATAAATTAATATTTATTAATTTAAAGAGTGTTCGACACTGAAAAAATTGTACAGGGATAAAATCTCAAAGAATTTGAAAGAACTCACTTGTGAACACGTCATTCATGAACTTGAGGTCATGATTAATGATCTCGATTACCGCAATAAAATGGACGTTAATAACCTATTGGATTGGTGAAAATGATACATGTTCAGAGGTCCATAGCTTATTACAAATTGTGGATATCATTGGAAAAATAATATTGATGATAAAGTTGAAGATGATACAATACCTTTGAAACCAGTTACGCGTAAGGAAACACTTACATCTAGAACTCTTCACAATTTTATGGTGCAATTAGAAAAGACAACACAGATCTTTTTGGTTGCAATAAAAAAAGCTAGAGATAAGCTTAAACTAGATTTAAATTTTAACAAAAAACAGAACATAATAGAATCATATTTCACTAAATTTTCTTAGATATATTTGTACTTTTAAAGAATTATTAATTTATAATATTAATGAGACCATATATTTATATAGGGGTCTTCTGAAAATATATTATCTTATTGAAATGAGTGATTTTTTCCATTGACCCAAGTCGGGACCGGAAGAAATTATTATCTTAGAGAGATTATTAATTAATCGAGTGTTAATTTAGTGAGTTTTTTCTTAATACCTTCAAATCCTTCACTGCTACTCATGAAAGCTCCATATACATATTTGATTCGGAATTTCTTTAACAGATAACTCAACACATGGCACATTTACTTTTCACAGCCTTTTACATTTTCCCTGTCCCAAAGATACATTATGACTAATTTTCGTCTTCATCATCTAAAAAGCTAGATTTCATCCTATAAGTTTGCATTTATACAATACTGTAGCAAATAACACGCTTGAACTAAAATGTAAGCAACCTTCTACTGCTTATTCTACATGCCGGAAAAGACAATTTCATATTATGCCCAATTTGAAATCGTACATACAGTACAAGTTAATTATCCGATAAAGTAATACGCGAATTGCGAAAAAAGGAGGTACCAGAACGTTTCTTTTGCAGAGATGGTGAATGGATGCGCTGGAGGAGTCAGTCTGGAGTCTCTCCAGCTTTGCTAATGCTTCCATGGCTCCGGCGAAGCTCGAGAGACGACGAATTTCGAGTCCACAGTCCACTTCAACAAGTCTGATTCTTCCAAAAGCAATTGTTCGATGGTTTTTTTGCAAAATATAGTTTTGGTCCGTCGAGTATAACTTAATTCGAAATTAGTCCTTCGTCAATTATCACTTGCTAGGAGAAATAGTTACTCCCACCGTTTCAATTTATTTGTCTAGTTTTAACTTGATACACAATTTTAAAAAAAATAAATTAAATCTTGTTGACTTAAACTAAATATATATATATTGAGTGTACCAAAATGTTATTACTCTTTTGATCTTAAACCTGTCATGCGAAAAGTTGAAATTAAAAAGTCATAAAAAAATAGAGAATTTTTTTTTTAAACAGACTAAAAAGGAAGTAAGACAAATAAATTGAAACGAATGAAGTATTATTACATTGTTTTTGATTTCCCTTGTTATCAAGGTGTCTATTCGTGGCTGAACAAATCCGAATTCATGGTACATACATTTTAAGTGGGACTTAACTCAATACCTTATGGTACCAAGTAACAATGAACGATAGCCACATTGCACTATATATATATATTCTCGAAGGCACCTCTCTCCTTCAATAGAATTTGCGGCATGTCAACCTTTAGTATGATTCTTGACTTTATATCAAGTTAAATCACATGTCCACAACTTCTGTGGCCCGGTCGATTCCTTTTTGAAACTATAGTTATGTATCTTAAAACAATCTAAATATGTATTTGTCATATTATGTAATTTTTTTTTTATTATTTTCTTATTACTTGACACCTCATACTTATCTATAACTAAAGTCTAAAAATTAGTATAGTAATATTATAAAGGAAATACGAGATACATCTCTCCCATCAATTGATAGATTACTGTAAAAAGTTTAAATTACATTGAAAATAAGTGAAAATAATATTTAATTATTCATCCTCGTAAAAATAGTATATAAAAAAGATCGTTTTATTATAGCATTACCGTTAATTTCCTTTTAATTGTCTAATTATGTCTAAGATTGTTTCACCAATTTTCTTCAAGGAGACAATATCAATGTGCAAGAGAGCGTTCTATAACCCAAACGGACCCTTAAATTTGGAAATATGTTTAATTTGCATTATTTTGCTTACATCTTGAAAAGGTGAAAACAATGACCACTTTTTATGATCTTTTAGCTGGAAAAGAAAAGCAAAGGTATAGAGGTCCTTAATCCTAGCTAGTCACGTTTACGATAGCTAGCGGAGAGGCAGATTTAGAATTTGAAGATCAATTATGGATCACCACAGAAATAGGTGCGTCTTAGTGAAAATGATGTCACACAACACCGCTTCATCTGGAAATTTTATTTTATAAATACTCAAAGAACTAATGTTCAAACATATTGATATTGATATTGATATAAATTAAAGGAATGATCAAGGCAAGAATAAAATAGTGGAGACAGGCGCGATCCATGATGGGTTTCGAGAAAAAAAAAACCTTGGCTTTGTTGGGTATTATTTGCCATGAATTTCTTACCATAAATAGGTTTTCTTTTTAAAAAACGGTTTATGATTGGCTAGTCCTAGGAAAAAGTTTAGAACTCTATAAATAGAGACTTGTTTCTTCTAACATAATCAACATTCATAATGTAGTCCTAGGAGCTTTGAGAGTTTTGGTTAGGGGAGAATTTGTGGGACACACGTTTGATATGTTATCACTAGTGTGGACCTCCCATGTATTCTGAGTGAATTGATTAAGGTTATTTCTCTCTATATTTTTCTCTCATATTTATATAGTGGATTGCTCATCTCTTTTGTGGATGTAAGTCGGTTGACCGAACCACGTTAAATCTTTGTGTCTTTTGATATATTTCTCTTTTGTCTTCTTACTCATGATCTTTCGAGGTTTATTTTGCTAGCTTCCGCATTACACCTAATTATTTCGGTACTAACAGGCTTTAGGCTTTTTGACAAACCATGGAATTAATAATTTTTACTAATACCGCTGGCAGAAACAATGCTAAACAACGGCCTAGTTTTAATTAATCAGTGGGCATAATCAATATTCTATAATGTTACTGTACAAAAGCAACTTCTACTACTTTTCATGGTTGAATTTTACGAAAAACACATATTAATAAACCGTGTTTATAAAGGAAAATTAAATAAGTAATCGTACTTCCAATGTACGCTAGCTAGCTATTGTGATTTTCTCCACACTTGTTTTTTTTCTTTAGTCATCAATATTTATTATAAGCACTGCTCTAATTTGACCATTGTGTGCCTAATATGCTGCTATTTTAACATGTAATGAGGTCAAATGGGTCTTATAATATAAAAATGGTTTATAATGAGTGTTATGTTAATAATTAATAAATGACAAGGGATACCAACTGTAAAAGAACTGTTGAGAATTGGAATGTTCTAATTTATTTTAATTTTATACTCCATCTTTCCTATATAAGTTAGTTTGACTCGGCGCAAATTTTAAGAAAAAAAGAAAGAGTTTTAAAATTTGTGGTCTAAAATGAATGATATAAATTTGTGTAGGTATAAATCATTTTATTGAAGATAAAATAGACATTTTAAAGTTAAATTGTTACTTAATATAGAAGCGTGTCATTTTTTTTAAACTAACTAAAAAGGATAATACATCATGTAAACCGAGACAGAGGTAGTAAGAGACGTGGGCATATTAAGAGGGACATTGAGAATATGTATGTACTATTATAAAGAGGAGAATCTAGGATATAAATCTTAATTTGAATACAACTTATTATTCGAATATAATCACACTCAAAAAGAAAACTTCTCGAATAAAAATTGTTTTCTTGTGAAATAAGTCGACCTCTTTTACGTATTTGACGTGATTTTTGTCGAATTGGGTAGCAAGAAATCTATTTTACTTTTCTAGATAGTCGTCTTTATTTAGCTTATACCCCACCATTTGAAAACTCGCTGCATTATTCGTTACTAATTTATTTTTTGTGCTAACATAACAGTTCAAAGATTTTTTTACATTATGAGATTAAATTAACTACAACAATGGATAATATCTATATATGGTTACGAGAAAAATAAAGTTATGCTACTAACAGTTCACTCTGCACAATGTCACTGTATATTAATTTCTTTTCATAATACCTCTTATTATAAACACATTATGATATTCATTCATTACATATATTATCTAAAAAAGTGAATAAATACATGCTTCTGTGTTAACGTGTGTGCTTATTAGTTAATATAATTCAACTCAACAAAGTTAATAGTTAAAGTAATAGATGTATAAATCTATAGCCAGCTCTGAAACCACCCCTAGTTTTGAAGCATTAATTAAACATGGAGCAAATTAATGGCCGCATTATAAGTTATCAAATGAAAAAATGCACCGTCTCAATTTTCAAAGTCTTTAAAATCCCACCAATTGTTATATTATATTACATGTAAGCTTTATTTTCTTTCCTAAAATTAGACTTGATATTTTAACTATCGTAAAAAGTAAAAATTCAACTCAATTGAAAAGATATCACAATACTCCCTCCGTTTTAACGCATTCGAGATGTATCTTATTAATTAATTTTGTTAATAATATTTTTATTTTTAAATTTGATCATATTGTACTAAGTAATTTTATTTTTTTTTGATTTGCTAAAATTAAGTAGCTGAAAGCCTCTTTCTTTTCTATCAAGTAGTACTTATTTTTTACCTCAACTTTGGAATAGTGCATTTCGAAGTAAAAGAATGTAGTGTTCCGCATAAACAATGAACCCGCTAGGATGGATGAGCTCTTTATAACTGTTCTTTTAGGTATAATTTCGTCTATTCTCCTTATCAATTTTTCTATCCTAGTTAGGTTCGAAAACTTTCACAAAATGAAAACGGACAACATCGTTGTAATTATAAATAATATACTAGTACTATTTTACGAAAGAGAATTTGTTTTTTTTTTCCAATGCTTCTCGGAAGATTGACCGTTGAAAAATCCAACACATTGCACCAACTTTCCCATTATTTTTTTCTCTTTCCGTCGCTAATCTCTCTATATAACTACACCATTTGCCTCCTTCATTCACCAAAAACCTTAATTTCTCTACTAGAAAATACACAATACAATATTACAATTAATCATGAAAAATAGTAGCTCATCTTCATCACTTGGCCCTGGTGGTCTAGACTTGAGCCAAGTTTTTTTCAAGTCAATTTCCAATGCTGCCCCTCCTTCACCCACAAAACGCCACACCAAAATCTCCGTCATCGGCGTCGGAAACGTCGGTATGGCAATTGCACAAACAATCCTAACACAAGACCTAGTCGACGAGCTTGCACTCGTCGACGCAAAATCCGACAAGCTCCGAGGAGAAATGCTGGATCTTCAGCACGCGGCAGCGTTTCTGCCGCGTACGAAGATCAACGCATCGACTGATTACTCGGTTACTTCCGGGTCGGATCTTTGCATTGTAACTGCAGGTGCCCGACAGAATCTGGGTGAGAGTAGGTTGAATTTGTTGCAGAGGAATGTGGCTCTGTTTAAGAGTATTATTCCGCCGTTGGTGAAGTATTCGCCGGACACTACGCTTCTAGTAGTTTCGAATCCGGTAGATGTGCTGACGTATGTTGCTTGGAAATTGTCTGGGTTTCCGGCGAATCGGGTTATCGGGTCGGGAACGAATTTGGATTCTTCTAGATTTCGGTTTTTGATTGCGGATCATCTTGATGTTAATGCCCAGGATGTACAGGTTAGTGCTTCATTGACTATTTTTCCACTAAATTTCTGAGTTTGTTTTTAGTTAGGGCTTAAGTTAATTAATGAGTTTTAACTCCATATCATTTCATTTCATGTGTACCAGGCGTGAAATTTTAAAAAGTAGAAAGAGGCTTTTGAATTTAAACTAAAAATGTATATAATGAGTCAAAAATGTTTGTTGAACTGTATGTCTTAAATATGTTATAGAATGTTGGAATTGAAAAAATATTGTTAAGTATAAAAAGTGACATGTCTATACGAATGATATAGGGATATTTGTTGTCACGCTTCACTTCTAGAAAACCAAATTGGTTAATTTTCAAGCCAAATTAGATTAGATTAATTCAATAAGTTCAAATATTCAAAAACTATTATAAAATGTATCTTAGAATGTCGGTTAAAGTTCATGGCATTTGACTCTCAAGAAGGAAATTGTAACAAGTATTTTGGAATGGAGGGAATAGCTAAAAGATAGTTGATTCGTCCCAAAATAAGTGTCACCTTAGCTTATTTCATGTCTATTAATAATCCGTCCCATATTGCTAAAAGGACACTTATTTTGGAATGGAAGGATTAAATAAGACTTAGATTGAAACGAAAATAGAAAGGATAAAACACCTATTTTCATAGATTGACAGACAAAAATGAGCTATAACACATTACAACAACATCATATATATCCGGTGTAATCCTACATTATACTTATTATTAATTTGATTTTCCGATTGAATTTACTAAAGATTTGAGTCGAATTTAACATGTAATTGATATTGGACACCATCATATATAAGTATACTTATGTTCTGTCTGTATTGTTTAAGTGAAAGTAATATACTATGTGATATTTATACTTTGCTAGGCATACATTGTTGGAGAGCATGGTGATAGCTCAGTGGCACTTTGGTCAGGCATTAGTGTAGGAGGAGTGCCAGTCCTCAGTTTCCTTGAGAGGCAACAAATTGCTTTGGAAAAAGAGACACTAGAAAAAATCCACCAAGAAGTTGTGCACAGTGCATATGAAGTGATTAGTTTGAAAGGTTACACATCATGGGCAATTGGTTACTCTGTTGCTAACTTGGCTCGAACAATCCTTCGCGATCAAAGAAGGATTCATCCTGTTTCGGTTCTTGCAAAGGGATTCTATGGCATTGATGGTGGCGATGTGTTTTTGAGCTTGCCTGCACAGCTTGGTAGAAGTGGAGTTTTGGGCGTGACGAATGTGCATCTTACTGATGAAGAAATTGAGCAACTTAGGAACTCTGCTAAGACTATTTTGGAAGTGCAGAGTCAGTTGGGAATTTGAAAAAATAGCACTAGCAACTGATCAGTTACTATACAACTCTGTTGTTTCTTACCATACAGTTTGTTGAATTTTGTTTTGTTTGTAATATCCTTATAGCAGTTAGTCATATGACATTGGCTACCTGCTAGCTAGTTATCTGTGGGTGCTAACTTTGAAATAAATTGTAACAGAACCTCTTATGCCACTTTATAGAAATTTGATTTTATCATACTTCTAAGTTCTAAGTTCATATGCTTTGTATTTTGAGCGACTTTTTGAGATAATTATCATTAATTGAGTGACTTTTGTTTTACTAAATAAAGTTGGATGACTTTTTGAGATACTAATTATTAGCTGATTAGTGACCGTTTGAAAAATTATCTATATATACTTGTCATTGAACAACTTGTTATGATTTAAAAGTTACTTTTAAATTAGCAGAGGCATTTTGCTCTAGTTAAAGTAAAGGGAATTAAGATAAATGCATCCTAATCATCATTTGTAAATATAAATATCCTCAAGAGTATTAGTCCACTCAGTGGCGGAGCCAAAATTTTCAATAAGAGGTTCAAAATCTGAAGAAATAAACACACGAAGTAGCTGAAGGGGGTTCGACATCTACTATATATACCTAAAAAATTATTTTAATCATGTAAAAATAATATAATTTTCCGTCGAAGGGGACTCGAATGA
Source organism: Solanum stenotomum (assembly GCF_019186545.1). Classification (NCBI taxonomy): domain Eukaryota; kingdom Viridiplantae; phylum Streptophyta; class Magnoliopsida; order Solanales; family Solanaceae; genus Solanum; species Solanum stenotomum. Next base: position 53,510,535 of record NC_064291.1, read on the forward strand.
ACCCCTAAAGATATGGTGGCTCTGCCACTGAGTCCACCTCTAGCAAAGGCACATCAATTCCTATGGAGATTCAAGATTATGAATTTATTGAATGTTATCATCTAGCCATTTGAGAGCAGTTTGCAGAAAGAGGGAAGAAGAAAGGGGAATATAACAATGAATTGATTTAACCGACTTAGTTCATCATACACAATGAATCACTATTTATATACAATGACTAATTAATTAGAAGTAATTAATCTAACTGACTTAACAAACTCACTAATCAGCTAATTATTTACAATACTTATTTTAACACTCCCCCTCAAGTTGGGTGATGGAATATGTCCAACATTCCCAACTTGAACAACATATCATTATGTAGTTGTTTTCCAAGTGCTTTGGTGAAGATATCTGCCATCTGCTCCTTGCTTGCCACATATTTTGTCTTGATTATGCCTTCTTGTAACCTTTCTCTAATAAAGTGACAATCTATCTCTATGTGCTTTGTACGTTCATGATACATGAGATTGGAGGCAATTTGCATTGCAACTTTATTGTCACAGTGCAGTTCCATAGGCAATTCAACTTGTGTTCCAAGTTCCTGCAGTAAACCTTGCAGCCAAACCAGTTCTGCCACTGTTGTTGCCATACTCTTGTACTCTGCCTCTGCTGAGCTTCTTGAAACTATGCTTTGTTTTTTTTTATTTCCATGATATCAGAGAGTCACCAAGTTTGATCCCAAAATCTGTCAATGATTTTCTGGACAACAAACAGGATGCCCAGTCTGCATCACAAAAAGCATTGATTTTTCCTGATTTCTTACTGCTCATCAACAATCCCAAACCAGGCTGATTTTTAATGTATCTCACAACATGTAATGCTGCATCATAATGTGATTTTTTATGAGCATGCATGAACTGACTTAGATGTTGTATAGCAAATGAAATGTCAGGCCTTGTCATAGCTAGATACAATAATCTCCCAATTAGCCTTTGATACACTTTTCTGTCCTCTAATTCTTCATCATCTGTAATGTTGAAACAATGATCATATTCCTGACTTGTGAGTTTCTGATTCTGTTCAAGAGGAGTTGTGGTTCCTTTTCCTCCAGCTAAACCACATTCTGGCACCAATTCTAAAGCATATCTCTTTTGATTCATCAATATTCCACTCTTGGATTTGCAAACTCAATGCCAAGGAAGTACCTTAACTGTCCTAAGCATTTCATTTTGAAGTTATGATGCAAAATATCTTTGGCCTCTTGAATCAATCCCTCATCATTACCAGTGATCAAAAGATCATCTACATATACAAGTATGATCACAATGCCATCAGTAACATCTCTTTTTGTAAACAATGAATAGTCCAATTTACTTTGAGTAAAGCCTGATTATGTAAGTACAGTGGTGAGTTTCAAATTCCACTGTCTGCTGACTTGCTTCAAGCCATATAATGATTTTAGCAGCCTGCAAACCTTAGTCTCCCCCTGGCTGCCGAAATCAGGTGGTAGAGTCATATAAACTTCTTCAAAGAGGTCATCTTGGAGGAAGGCATTGTATACATCCATCTGTAAAAGGGACCAATTAAACTGAACAGCTAAGACAATGACACATCTTACAGTCACCATTTTTACAATAGGAGAGAATGTATCATGATAATCAAGTCCCTCTTGTTGGGTGAAGCCTTTAGCCACAAGTCTGGCCTTGAGCCTTTCGACACTCCCATCAGCTTTGTACTTAACTTTGTACACTCATTTACATCCAATAGGAGTCTTACCTGCAGGCAAATTAACAATCTCCCAAGTATGATTATCACTGAGAGCTTGAATTTCTTGGTCCATAGCCTGGATCCAACCACTATGTTGGGCAGCTTGTTCAAAAGAGGAAGGCTCAGAAACAGAAGATGAAAAAGCTAAAAGATAGGAATGATTGAAAGAGTTGACAGTGGTATATGAAATAGAAGATGAAATGGGATAATGAGTTGTGAAGGTGGTGACATAATCAGTATGCCATATAGGAGGTTTGACTGATTTAGATGACCTTCTCTGAGGAATGACAGGAGGAGGAGAAATGGAAGTAGAAGGAGCATGAACTGTATCAGGTAATAAGGAAGGTGAGGAAGATGGTGAATGACTGGTGGAAATAGTAGATGAAGCAGGAGAGGGAAAGCAATCATCAGTGGGATGTGGAAAATCAAACTGTGAAGGAGGAAAGAAACAGGTATGAGAGGGAGGGGCAGAATCCAAAAAAGTGTATTTAAGATGTTTGAAGGGAAAAAATAGATTCCCTGAAAGAAACATCCCTACTGACAAAGAAAGAACCTGAAGCAATGTTATATAGTTTGTAACCTTTCTGAATGTCAGAGTAACCCATGAACACAGAGAGAATGACTTTGGGAGAGAATTTATCTGACTGAGTTGTGTTTGTGGCATAACAAAGGCATCCAAACACTTTCAAATTATTGAGGAGGGGAACTTTTTTGTGAAAAAGTTCATAAGGTGATTTGCCCCCCAAAACAGAAGAGGGAAGTCGATTGATGAGAAAGGTGGCTGTAAGTACACATTCTCCTCAAAACTTTAAGGGCACATGAGCCTGAAATCTGAGGGCTCGGGCTATCTCATGGAGATGTCTGTGCTTTCTCTCAGCAATGCCATTTTGCTGAGGAGTATGGACACAAGTAGTTTGATGAATTATACCAAGAGAAGAAAAAAGACTGTTGCATTGGGTGTTGACAAATTCAAGACCATTATCAGACCTAATTGTTTTGACAGAAGCTGAAAATTGAGTTTTAATGAGAGTTAAGAAGGTTGTAATAATAGTAACAACTTCACTTTTGAATCGTAACAGGAAAATCCAAGTCATTCTAGAATAGTCATTAACAATATTAAGGAAAAATCTATGACCATTATAAGTGCATTGCTTATAAGGTCCCCAAACATCCATGTGAAGTAGTTCAAAAGGGGATATAGTTTTCTTAGTACTAGAGGGAAAAGAGAGTCTAGTTTGTCTTGCAAGAGGACATATAGGACAAGAAGAAAAAATTGAACTCTGCATATGAGGCTTCAGAGATGCAATCTTCTGCAGTACAGTATTAGGAGCATGACCAAGTCTCTGATGCCAGATGGAAGCTATATCTGGTAAAGAAGATGATGCATGTAATGCAGAAGAATGTTGGAGTACAGTGGCAGGTGATGGTTTCTTGGTGGATGGAAATATGTAGAAACCTCCTGCTTCCTTACCAATCCCCCTCACCTTGCCATTGCAGAGGTCCTGAAAAAGACAGAAATCAGGATAGAAACAGACACAACAATTCAATTCCTTTGTGAGTTTGGAAATGGATAATAGATTGTAAGTAAAATGAGGAAGATAGAGGACATTTTTCACTTCAGTATTGGCAAAAAGTGAAGCAGATCCAGTGTGAATGACTAGGCTGGTTTGACCATTTGGCAAATGTACTTGGTTAGAGTTTGAAGGAACAAGAGTTGGATGAAGTAGTGTATCCAAACTAGAGAACATATGACGAGTGGCTCTAGTGTCCACAATCCAAGGAGTTGCATCATCACCTGTAGGAAAACAAACATTGAATGTACTGAATGTTGAGGAAAAGTTATGATGTATACCTGCCATGTTGGCAATAGGCTCCTGTGATGGAGATTCTTTATCAATTAATTTCATCAAATGATTGTATTGATCAGTAGTAAAACATGATGCATGCTGAAAATGTGGAATGTCAGGATCAGGGTTTCTTCTCATGTCAAGGCCTTCAACACAATTCACATTATTGACCTGAGCTCTTCTATTACCCTCAGAATTCTGCACCTTATTATCAACATAATTTTGTCCCCTGTAGCCCCTATTATCAACACCTTTCTTCCTTTGGAACTTGTAATTTTGTGGATAGCCAATCAACCTATAACAATTAGCTCTTGTATGGTTTCTTAGATGACAATGATCACAGTATAATCCTCCTATGTCTGGTTGGAATTTGTTGCTTTGTACTGAAGCTAAAACAGTAGGATCATAAACATCCAATTTTTTCAAAGGCAACACACAGTTAGATATCAAGCTAGACTGCATTTTTTGGCTCTCATCTTGCATTATCATATTGTAAACTTGATTCAAGCTTGGACTAGGAATAGTCATAAGAATCTGGCTTCTCAACTGAGCGAAGCTATCACTAAGTCCCATTAAAAACTGCATAAGTTTTTGTCTCTCCATATGTTTTGCATAAACTCTATATTTGTCACATTCACATGCTGGTAAAGGAACTAATGACACATATTCGTCCCAAAGGTTTCTTAATCTAGAATAATATTCAGAAACAGTAAAGGTGCCTTGACTCATGGTGCTGATTTCACGATGCAGTTGATATATTATAGTCAAATTGCTTTTATCAAATCTCTCCTTTAGATCCTTCCAGACACTATGTGCATTGGATGAAAACATTAATCCATTTGCCAGTTCTTTCGAAATTGAATTGGTAATCCATGATAATACAAAGACATTACACCTCTCCCACTCATGTTCTAGATCTTCTTTGTAATCAACCTTGCGATCCTTTCCATCAATGAATCCAATTTTATTTTTTGCTAAAAGTGCTACTTTAATAGATTTACTCTAACCAGTATAGTTTTCAATACCAGTAAGTTGTTGAGAGACTAAAATGCTACCTGGAGTATCAGGGTAGTCACCTGTATGTTAGGTAGCCTCCTCACTAAACACAAGTAAGAGCTAGCTTGCATTGAGAATGAGGGCCCTCCTAAGGACTTGTTTTCAGCTCCTTACTTACAGATAAAAGTCAAAGTTCAAACAACCCACTTTAATCCGTTGCTCTGCTCGCTCCGACGATTCTACATACCGGCCGTAAGATTTGGAGTATTTTGCTCCTCCGATGACTCGACTGTATTCACCATTCTTCGATCTTCTCCGGTGAGCTGATTTGCAGAAAAAAATCTAAGGTCGACGTTCAACTGTTCTTCCAATTTTGCAGCGGAATTTGTGCTCTCTGTATTAGCTAGATCTCTGTAATAGCCTGTTGCTCTGATACCATGTTGAATGTTATCATCTAGCCATTTGAGAGCAGTTTGCAGAAAGAGGGAAGAAGAAAAGAGAATATAACAATGAATTGATTTAACCGACTTAGTTCATCATACACAATGAGTCACTATTTATATACAATGTCTAACTAATCAGCAATAATTAAACAACCTCTAACTGACTTAACAAACTCACTAACCAGCTAATTATTTACAATACTTATTTTAACAGAATTCTTATAACAACCTCAAGTTCATTCATATTAATATTACAATAATAATCAAGTTTACGTTCAAATATTTATATATATTTAGCGAATTTCTTAATATATATACAAGTCTTGGACAAAAATTATAGAGTTTACATTCAAAATGTTTTTTTTCAAACATTTGGGACGATTTTGTGTACACTAGTAAACTTTGGTGCTGTTAATGGAAGTCACACTAAAAGTAGGATCAAAAGATAAAATAGAGAAATTACTAAACGACGTCGTTTGGGTTCATTGCCTAAGTACAGTAACGCAGTCTCTACTATGTAAAGAACATTGAACTGAATAACAAATCGTTGAATTCCGAAGAACTATTGGCGAGATACGAACGATTCCGATCATCGGAAAATGGCCGGAAGATTGAGTAATGTAGCTACTCGCATTATGGGCGGAAACGGTGTCGTCGCCCGGTCCGTCGCATCCTCTCTTCGAACACGCGCCGGCATGGGCCTTCCCGTCGGTAAACATATTGTGCCTGATAAGCCGGTAATGCCTATAGTATAAATACATACAGTACTTAATACTTCCTTAGGTTCCATTTGTTTTTTTTATAAATTTGATTGGCAAACCCTAATTTAGTTTTAATTTTGTTTCGTTGTGATTGTAGCTTCATGTGAATGATGAACTTACATGGGACAATGGTACTCCTTTTCCCGAGCCTTGTATCGATCGCATAGCAGATACCGTTGGAAAGGTTAGATTTTTTGTTCTAATTTAATATTTGTTGTTAAATCCCCATTTCATTTTCTATCGTTTACAATTTTTCATTTTTCGTCAAATTAGGTTCAATGTTAATTGTAGATTTGCTTGATGTTAGAAAGGTTTGATATTCTGATTAGGATCCCTATTTGAATCCCATGTTTATTCTTTTACAATTTTTATTTTTGATAGTAGATTAAATCATGAAGATTTTATATCTGTTGGAAAGGTTAGATTTTTTGGCTCAAGATTTGTATACGAATCCCGAATTCATTGTTTCATCCTTTAGTTTGTTAGTCAAATTAATTATAATCTGGAACTTGAAGACTTCTATATGTGAAATTTTAGGATTTTGTATCTGTTGGAAAGGGGATTAGTATTTGAATTATCTTCATGGCTTTTACAGTTCACGATTTCAAGTTTTTCATTTTTGCTAGTCAAGTTATTTATATAAGATAATTGAAGATTCTTGAACTGCTTTTAATGTCAGTATGAAGCATTGGCTTGGTTGTGCGGTGGGTTGAGTTGTTTTGTGGGGATTGGACTGTTAGCTGTTTGGAATGATAAAGCCTCCAAAATTCCATTTGTAAGTCTACATTTATTGAATTCCAATTCTATTTTTCCTTTATTAGTGTGAATCAGTTATGCTTTGTTGACATACTTATCAAAAAAAGAATGTTATGCTTTGATGACTTTACTGTACATGTTGTCCAGATGCGAGTTGCATTTTGTTGTGTGTGTTTTTACTATGGACGGACTTGTATGTTGTTTACTGTGTCGATTGGTGGTGAAGTTACTTTAAGCTGTTTGTTGATCTTAGTGTTGGACGAATACTAAAGAACTCCTTTTTCTTTTGGTTGAGTAAAGGGTAACTTTACTAAAAAATTCTTTTTGTGGCTGTGGTTTCTTTATTCTGTGGCTAAATGACCAGCATCACGTGGATTATATTAGAGTTTGTTATGTGATCTTCTCCTTATAGGCTGGAAAAGGTTCTGTTGAAATATTGAGGTACTATAACAGAATGATGTGATGCTAGGATCGAAAATCAAGCAAAGAGTATTACTTGTTCTTGGCCAAAGTATCCACACACTTTGTCTTACCAAACTTGAAAAATGCGCAGTTCCCAACTACCACATCAGAGCATCTGCCTGATTCTCCGGTCTATAACCCTGTCAATTCTTATGTCCGCCTCCTGGTGCACATGCGCCTTCAGCTGAACCATCAGTGACGAGGAGTATTGCCGGAGGTTTTACCACCTATAGTCAATCCAGTTATCCACCACTAGTTATAATGCCTTTGGTTATTTCTTAAAAAGAAAAGGCCGTCTCCGGTAGGATGGTGAAAATGTCTCTGGTGTAGTACTTCAAGTATCAGTAGAGGTAGTATCTTCATTTTTTCTATGCACCACCTTAAGGATTTTTCTTTTCTTAACCTAAATTGCTTCCTATTTCTGGGGCTGCAAGCACTAGTAGCTTGTGGTTAGAATTCTTCACCTGAATTTGTTCAATTAGAGCTTTCTATCCTACATTGTTTTTCCATGGCAATTTTCCTCATTGCTCCTTTCGTGTTTGGTATGAAGAAAAATATTTTCGGAAAGCGTCTTCCTATGTTCTCCTGTTTGGTAGTGTTAAATACTTAGGAAGATGTTTTCCTAAGAAGAATCTTTTCCTAAGATTAGTAGATATACCTTGTACTGGTTCTGTCAATTTTTCTTTTTTTCATCCTCTGGATGCTGTTTTAGTGAAATCCCGTTTTCTTCACCAAAGTTTCTGTTTACTTGGTTAGAAGAAATGTTTGCTGAAAGAATATACAAAGAAACGTCTTGCATCATATCCTTTGTTTAATTTATATTGTGCAGTAAATTCAAGGCTAGATGCTCTATACTAATACTAGTCATGCGCTAGCTTTATCGACAATTTTGTTGTATTCATTAAGTTGTTTGCTGTTGATTTTGATTTGCTGAAAAGAAGCTCATTAGCTTATTGTTTTAGAGAAAAAATCTCTGTGTTCAATATGTCATAAGGTACTAGTTGGAGTTTAAGGGTGTGCGTTTGCAGGATTGAAGAAAGTTCTATCCTGAAAATGGGAAAGGGCCAAAAATACCAGCAACGTATTGAAAATGACTTAAAATTTCCCTCCTACCTACCTATTGAACCAAAGTTACCCTTAACATTAAATTCAAGCTTGAAATTGCCCCTTGTAACGGAAGCAAATATGGAATACATGGTCTTTTTATTTAAATATGTGGCATTAATTTATTGGTCCATATGTAGTTACTAGTTAGATCCAATCTATTTACCACCCAATCCATGAACCCGAACCCATTTTAAAAAGACCCGCACCACTTCATCCTCTTGATTCTCTCGATGACGAAGACTTAATCACCTTGCTGCCAGCATCATACCCATGATAATATGAAGGAACACCAGCAATGCCACTCAAGCATTGAACTTGAGCATGGTTGCCTAATCCCGATCTGGAATCAGCAATCTGTTTGATTACGTACTGCTGTATAACTAAATGCCTAATTGTCTTTGATGCTGAAAGAGACAATGACATTTTGGAAAGAACTACAACAAATCAAAAGTTTCTCTGTTTTTTTTCCCCACTCTTCTGATGCAATTACAATTGAAGGCAGAACCATTGGGATGCCTTCATAGTGACAAAATATCAAAATCTCTTGAATGATGAATGGATTCTTAACCCGATGAAAATATAATTGAGTTGATTATAAAATAGGAAAAAAGAACAAAAATCTTGAAGGTGGATTTGTAACATAACCCTAATTGAAGAAAATGACTAAGAAGAAGAATGTACCTGTGGATAATTCAATAGAGAAATCAATACCTCATATTTAATTTTCCTATTTTCCACATCTGTTTCGTTAAAAGGAGGGGGTGATTTGAGGCTTAAATTCAACGTCAAGGGCAATTTCGGTCCAATAGGTGGAAAGAGGGTAATTTTATGCCATATTCAATATGCCAAGGACATCTTGACCCTTTCCCGTTCTAAAAGATAAAGGTGAGAGCATTTAGAATCAAGGAAGAGACCAAACTGTTTCACTCACCTAGTATGATATAGTAGAAATTTTAGATTCTATTATTTTTGGGCATGACGACTCACTGTCTGAGTGAGGCTATGTTAATGTACAATGGATACCGGTTGTTGCTGACCTGTTGTGCTTATCACATAAACTTTTCATTCAAGTGATTAAAATGGTTTCAGAAGTCAAGATTTCAGAGTGACGGATGTGAACTAGAGTTCCCTTCTTTGGAATCTAAATCCTTAAATCATTTCTACAACATGGACTGCTCTTGGCTTTTATTTAGAGCAGCTGATGATTTGACACTACACTCACTAGTTAGTTCCACAGGATGTACTAGAAGTGTATGATACTGTCTAGATGTTTCAAAAGCTGTATCGTAGTAATTGTCTGTAACATACTGATTATATTTATCATTTGCTTATTTCCAAATCACCTGGGCGGGAATGTCATTCGAGATTGTGCTTTAAGCTGTACTGGCACTTATCAATATCCTTAGTTGCAAGAGAAACATTTTAGAGAGGTAGAAATGACTTTCACCTTACTAGTGGGCAAAAGTGATTGAATCATCCCCTACTTCCTTTGTGGGTGATGGGAAATGGGTACGGGTAGGACACTTGGTCTCTCTCCTTCCTTGCAAGGTGCAATTAGAGCTGCCTTTCAGTAAGCAATGCTCACCTTTACCACAATCACTACTTCTGAGCAATCCAATTATCAAATATAAATACTCCAGTGATTACATACTGTGTCAACCTGCCTTTACTTTTTATATTTAGTCGGTCCTAACTGCTTGCAACCCCTCGTCGTTTGATCATCATACAACTTGTGCTTTTAATTTTCCCCATCATCTTCATTTTTATTGACTAACCTTTTCTGTTTTTGGTATGAGCAGACACCAAAGGTCTATCCATATGACAACTTAAGAGTGGAGCTCGGAGGAGAACCTTGAGCTTGAATCTAGTTGCAGTTGAATCCACAAATGTGTTTCCTGCTTTTCTTCTAATGTATAATCAACTATAAGGCTTGAAACAGCGCAAAATAAATCTTGGTTCGACGTTTGCAACCAACAAACTTACATTACTTTGCTTTTGTCGCATTTTTGCTGAATCTTTTCATATCTGAGAGTTTGATTTGGCTAGTTCTGAGATATTAGTCATAAACTTATAAGGTTAGTAGATTGACCGTCTTTTTGAGATCAGACAATTATTATTGAAATTGTTGCTTTTCCATGGTTACTACGATAAAATCTTTTCCTCACCTCTTGTTTTTGACCAATTCATGTACAAGTTCAAATTAACATGACATGTGGTATTGGAAATGTCATTATAAATCATAAGGGAGACTGAGAATCATCGATTATGATAAATTCTGCCTAATCGATAGGTTTGGCCTGCATTTGGTCTAAGGAGGGTAGAATGTTACACAGATTTACTAGACAGAGACTGGTTTTTGAAAGAAAATTTGGATTTGGCTCCCCTCCATTACGCCTTCTCTCCATTTCGTCAAGTGCACATCTAGATGAGAGGCATGTGTCCTATTTAAATTTTAAAGGTCAAGATTATACTACATTAATAAATATTATAACCATAGTTAAGTCAACCAATTTTGGAAAACTACTCCCTAAATATGGTAAGAACAAGATATTTTCTATAAATTTTGATATTCATTAATTTCATTTTATATTTTTATATTTAAATATTAAATTGTATGATTTTTAAGGTGAGGATCAACTAAACAATTTTTTTGTGATAATAAACTTTGTTCTTAAAATATTCTATATGCTGAGAAACGAAAAAAAAGAGGTGAATAAATTATCAATGTAGGCAAAAACATTAAAATAAAAGAGTGGGAAATAAAACAAAACGAGAAATTATTAGAATTACAAATGTGAAATATCAAAATTACCATACATTAGTAAGAGGAGAAAGTGTGGCTACGTACTGTGTTTGAAGGGGGAAAAGAAATATGTTTTAAAATTTGTTTGTTGGGAATAAAAGAAAATTTTAATATTTGAATATAAAAATATAAGATGAAATTAATGAATATCAAAATTTATAGAAAATATCTTGATTTTATCACATTTAGGGAGTAGTTTTTCAAAATTGGTTGACTTAACTATGATTATAATATTTGTTAATGTAGTATAATCTTGACCTTTAAAATTTAAATAAAACGCATGTCTCTCATTTATATATGCACTTGACGAAATAGAGGGAAGAGGTAATGGAGAGGAGCCGGATCCAGAAAATTTCTACTAAAGATAAAACAAAATGATGTATTTTCTTTCTTATTGATTTGAATTTCAGTGACTAGAGATATACACACCTTTCTTTTTACTTCTTACATTTTTCTTCTCAAAAGTCAAACTACATGAATTTTGAATAACATTTTAAAATGTATTTTTTTTATACGTTTGGATTTCAAGTTGGGTGTTCTTGGATTATTTTGAAATTTTTAACTCCGTCACAAAGTAAAATGTATTATGTTGCTAGTAAACAATGTCTTGTCACTCTAACACACCCTTTCGCCTACTTCAGCAGATGGTACAAGCTGCTGTCATGAGTTAAGGGGAGGATGCAACTTGTCGATATTGAATTTATAAATTATACGAACCCAATACTTTCGACGCGGAATACAAATATTTTTATTTTTGGACTATAGTATAGTCGGTAGCTCATGCCTCATTTACTTGTCACATCCAAAGTAAACCGTTAAGTCCATACAAAATCTTAGATATTTTCTTGATTGAGCTTACTCAAAGTTTCATAAACCACACAAAGTAGTATCATCTAATTAAGGTACAGATTAAAAGTCCTAGTCAATGCATTAATTTGTTTTTACTAGAAAAAAAAGAGTATAAAAAAGACTTGTAGTTTTCAAACAAATGGGATTCCGCGTTAAATTTTAACGCATTGTTGCAACTTGAGTAAATGTGTGGTTGTTTAGGGCTACTACCTTTAGCACATAGTCAATGAAATTGAAAGCACATCCCTTGATTAGTGTCAATGTGAAATACACATAATTGGATTTTCAATTTTGTTTTCTTCATTTTTCTTTAATTAGTGAGAAAATCGATCTGGAGCCAACCTTTTGAAATTCAGGAATGATCGACCTATTCTTATATATATCCTTCTCCACTTAAATATCATATACTAAAATTTGCTCGACTTATTTTCATACCTTTTATAGATTCATAGAGGAATTCTGAGATAAAAAATGTGACTTAAAACACAAGGTCAAAACTATATGGCGCTAATCTCTTTGAAAAATAGCCAGTGTGAAAATTCGTTAAAAAGCCATTTTTAATGTAGAAACACCATTATAAGTGTCAAAGATTTCAAACTTAAATAAGTGAAAAATCTAGGATAATTGTAATCAATAATCCAGGATATTGAGATGGAGTTTTACTATTAAGTTTGAAATCTATATCATATCATGGATTTCAAAAAATGGCTATTTTTGAATTTTATCTAGATGCTAATCCTCCAATATCTGTCGATTGAGCTAATCTGTAAATGTTGTTTGCTTCGTATTTTTACTTTAGAATTATATAGCTAGTTAATCCTATCTTGTAATTCTCTTTTCTATTTTTCTACCCTTACAATCGATGTAATATTTTTTTAAAAAAAAATTAAACCTATTATGAGATCATCAAACTATTAGCTCCTAATACGCGATTAAATGATTTCTTTAAACTTGTATTTAGACATTTATTATCTCTCATAATACGTACTTTAAATAAAAAATAAACAATATTTTGGACTTTTGAGTCACGGGTTTAAGAATTATTGCAAGAAATAGTACTTTTTTATAACTTTATTTTTGAATATTTAATGTAAACCACATGAATTCACTATTTGTTGGTTTTCATGCATAATTAAGATACCTCAATAAGTGTCTAGAAGTTCATCAAAAGTGACATTATATCTTTTTTGTCCTTTTTATATATCTGATTGATAGGAATTTGGTGATTTACAATATGCGACAAATATATATATATATATATATATATATATATATATATATAAATAATCCTATTTAATTTGATTGAAAATGAAGTCTATAGTTATCCGATCCACGATTTGATTTTAGTAATGGGGTCAAATATTATTGGCCTTTTACTTTTATATAATTTGAGCACCATTAGACGACTTAAAAAATAAAATAAAAATTACAACTTATTTCATGGGGAAGTGGACTTTGTGCTTAACCTATAATTTATTTATTTTTATTTTTCTAAAAAAATGTTATTACTGTTTAGGAAGGGAATGTATGAAAGTATTCTAAGTTAAAGAATTTTCCATTGCTTCAAAATTGTGAACCTATTTATAACTTTGAGTCGAAGCAGCTACTGTAATATATATTTAATAAAAAAAATTCGACGAAGCAGTATCACATGACACCTCTCAGCCTAAAATAAATCTGTCCCTACTTAAAAGATGACATCTAATTAGCTCTAAATTCTAGTTAGTTAAAATTTTATTGTTGTTTAGATTAAAATTTTTTTATCTTGTTTAGATGTGAAGAACCTAGGTATATATTAAGCTTAAATTTGGTCGAATTGTATAAATACTAAAAAAAATGTACCAATCAACTTTCATTCTGCGATTCTTTCTTTTGACCATATGATAATACGATATATAAGGACAGCTACTGCAAAGAGCGGAGGCAGATCCCATGTATTGGACTATTGGTACCCATTCAAGATGAACTCAAATACTTTTGATATGATAAACATAAATTTATGTGTATATAAATATTTATTAAAATTACAATAAATATTAGATAATTAATTTATAATGGTAAAATTATAACAAGTTTAATACTAAAAATCGTAAATATTGAACACATAAAAATAATTTGTGATATCATGACTTCATAATCGCTTGACATTCTGTCGTTATATGGAATATTAATTATTAGCCCTGTTTTTGGAGCTATTATTTTTTTATGTTTAGTACTAGTGTTAGGTAAATTGCACTAATTTTAGTGTATAATAAACATATGTATTAATTTAGTAGCATTATAGTCAGTACGTAATTAACTATAGATGGTAAGATATATACCTATACGCATCAAAAACACATTTTTTCCCTATCTTCTTTCTAATTCTAATGAATGGTCATTAAATTATGGGAATTAAGGAGTTTAACTTTATTCTTAATTAACTATAGAGGGTAAGATATGATGAAAACCATATATAAAGTCTTGGCTAGCCAGGGGATATAGGCTTTTACTTTTTATTCTTTGCAATATTAGAAGCCAAAAAAAATTGTTTCAATTTATGTGCGGTGTTTGGTTAAAGACAAAGTTAGAAATTATAGTCTTAAATATGGCATGATATTTGTGCAGTTAATATAAAAGCACACTAATAAAAGTAAAATAAATTTACTGAATATATCGAGAACTTATTAAATTTATCAATAAATTTCATTTAGACATTCGAAATATAGTCTGTTTCGATTAAATATCAGAGTGCATGATGGGGTGTTTCTATTAAACCTCTTCGGCTCAAATTTTGGAAAAATTTCTATACATATTTTCAGTTGTCTATTACGTAAATAAGTTAATCACTAAAAACCTCAATTAAAACAAGTCTAAGCTTTTACTACTTATATGCATAGGTGACATATTCAATTGCCCATTACATAAACAAATTACAACATAATGTATAATCCACAAATTGAGACCCAAGGAGGATAGAGGTAGGGATAAGGTCCGTGTACAATCTACCCTTCCCAGATCGATCTCACTTTATAGAATTACACTACAGATACATTATTATTGCTATAATTTGTCTATGTAATAAGTAATTGAGAACATAGACAAAATCTTTTCAAAAATTTGAGCTAAAAACATTAACACAAACACTTTATCACGAGATTCAGATCTTGATACACAGGTCCAACATGTACAGAGGTTGATGTGCAAATCATTAAGCAAAATAATGCAAGTCCCATGTGAAAATGGAAGGATAAGTGTTTATTCTAATTCAAGAAATAAATAATAAATGATCAACAAAATCCACAAAATTCCAAAGTTTAAAATTCATAATGGCCTTATCTCTTTTTTTTTTTTCCCTTTTTTTGTTCGGTGTTTGATATTTGTATTAAAATCTGATCAAATTCAAATTCGCACATAAAAAAATTCATTTCTTGAGGTAGTGCTTTTTTCTATCTCGAGATTCGCATTCAAGACCTTTAATTAATGTTGAAGAAATATCAATTATCATTTTACCACGATCCATGTTAGTACAATAGTCTTATCTCAAGTGCTTGGGTTGCTACTTGTTAGATATCCTTTTTTTTTTCTATTCGGTATCTAATATTTATATTGGAGTCTGACTAAGTGAGTGACTTAATATTCTCTTACAATTGTTATGCAATACCCCCACATGGGCCACTCAATTTTCTCCATTAAAATATTTCCAAAAATAGCCAAAAAAAATCCATCATTTCCATCTATAAATACCCTCTCATTTCATCATTCCAAACACCAAACAAACACCATTTTCACAACTTAGCCACATCCAATTGTTGAGAGAGTTAATTTCTTTAACTTTCAAAAAATGGCCAAGTTTGGTGCAACCTCAATTGCCCTTGTTCTCACATTGAACATTCTTTTCTTCACTATGGTTAGCTCCACTTATGTCCCATGTCCACCACCCCCACACCACAAACCACACCCCAAACCCCACCCTACCCCTACCCCCTCCACTCCCTCCACCCCCTCTACCCCCTCCACCCCATCATCAAAGGGAAAGTGCCCAAAGGACACACTAAAGCTAAATGCTTGTGCCAATTTGCTAAATGACTTAGTGCACCTTGTTATTGGAAGTAGTCCAGCCAAGACTAAATGTTGCTCTTTAATTCATGGACTTGCTGACCTTGATGCTGCTGTTTGCCTTTGCACTGCCCTTAAAGCTAATGTGTTGGGAATTAATCTAAATGTTCCACTTTCACTCAGCTTGTTACTCAACAATTGTGGCAAATATGTCCCTAAGGACTTCCAATGTGCATAATTTATTATGCTATAGCCAAATTTCTCCACTTTGCAAAAAAAATGTCCACTCTCATATATAGTGTATTTTGTTTCTTTTTGTTTGAGTGTGTGTGTTTGGTGTTTTGTATGCTTATATTTAGTTGTTTATTTTCAAAGAAGTTACTATATGTAGTTTATTTTGATTGGTTAGAAGGAAGGCAGTAGTTGTTGGCTTTCTTTTTGTTGTATGATTCCATTTTAATCATGAGTGATAAATGAAATATATTTGTGGAGTTTATATATATGATATATGCATTTTTTATATTTAAGTTTTAAGTTATACACCGACGATATAAGAAAATATTTATAATATCAGTCTATTAGGTCACATATAATATATTTATATTGTAAAAAGTGAGATACGTAATCTTGAAAATAAGATAAATTACCTATGTTATAACAAATAAAAATAATCACAGTGTAAACTATTCATTAATTACACCATTATATTAATGTATATGTTAGTTAAACTCTTGATATGACGAAGACATGAATTAATCAATAAATCAAGAAGTCATTTATAAAGTTTGATTCAAAATTATTAAACTCTGTTGAAATCATAACTACTTTGGGAGCTCACTTATTTTTTAAAAAGATTGGAGGTAAGGAGGAGATTAGGAGATAGAAAATCAAATCTTTATTAGACATCAAATAATCGAACTACTAAAATTTCTCCGAAAATTCCTCCCCCGCATGACAAAAAGAATTAATTTGAAAAGCTAGTCGTACGGAGGGATTTGGTCTAATTACCTTGCCTAATAAAACTTGGGAAAAAAAAGGATAGATACGTCCTCAATTTTCTCTTTATAAAATAAGGTACTAATTCCAAGCTTGCATATATATTCCAAAGCAAAAACAGCTCAAAATTCAAGATTAATTACATAATGAATACTATTTACTAATCCAATTAATTTAAATTTGCATCGAAAAGATCCTCTGTAATGGATACTAAAGTATTCTCTATCAATAACAAAACTTATTCATAGGAAAATTGTATGTATAGGTTTTCTTTTAATGTGTTTTTCACATATATCTTGTTTGAATTCGTTTTATGTAAAAATAAATTATTAGAATAGTATTTCTGAAAATATCTAATTAAGAATAAACGTATTTCAATCATTTCACTATAGCATACGCAATAAAGCACACTTGCTAATTCTTTTCTTCAGCACTTAAGTCTGTTGCCAGGAAGTCATTAACTTTCCTCAACCTGTTTTGTTTCTTAATTATCATTAGAAAAATAGAATATTGTTTTCCAGATTTCAAAATATCTTATGAATGTAATTTATTTATTTTTTTAAATATCATAGTGAATATCCTGTGAATTGTTTAGATAAAAAATTTAAAAAAAAATGTACTCCATATATGTTCAATTTATCTCAATCTTTTGCAGAAATGACACATGGCTGGTAAAGGAAATTAAACCACAATTTTAAGGAAGTTCTAGATTCAACCACACTACACAAATGTTTATTAACATAGGGTATAGGACCACAATTTAGTATTGTGAAATTTTTGTCGATCTATAACGTTACATGGCAATTTTAATTAATGCCTATAACATATAATAGTGGTAAGGGGGCTAGGAGTAGGAGAAGGAATTTAACTAATGGTTATGGAAGGGAAAATAATTTATATATATCGTCCATGTAAGATTTTTTATATTATCATATTACTTTTACTTATTATAACAATTTTTACTTTTTTTTTGTTTTCAATATCATAAATTCCACACTACTTTTAGGAGACTGATATGTAAATATCTTTATACGGGCAAATAATTTTTTTGGTCCCCAATTATTGATAAATTCTAATTTAATTTTGTAATATTTAATTAAGCACTCTTAATTTTTAATTAAGTAAAATGTGCATTTTTTATCGTTTTGTTCGTGAATAGTCACAAATTTATCATAATTATGAACTATTTCACCACTTAACTGCTCATGCATATGTTAGGTTAGGTTTGTACTATAAAACTTTATAAATGATGGTAATATAATTAACTCTAATAAAAAATATCTAAATATGCATATTTCCTTCATTAAGGGACTAAAACATACATTTTAATTTAACTGAAGTTTAAATATATTAAATCATAAATCACAAGAATTAAAATTAAGGGTTCAAAAATATTATAATTGATCCTTTTTACAAAAACATTGTATATAACTTAAATTCAGACGAAATTAGAGGGACATGATGCAGCTGATTGCTGAGAAATAGACTAATTAAGTGAAGTTTTGAAAGTTTAATTAGATGCCAAAAAATTAAGAACACAAAAACAAATTCTTGATGACAAAATGTCCATAAATGATGCCTCAAGCTTGTCGATTGATTAGGTTCACATGTTAAGTTTTGTCGATGATTAAATTATTTATGTATAGTAGTATCTTACTTTTTAAGTAAACGCCAACTAAAACAGCCAAATTATCAAATTACTATGTTTATTTCAGCTGAGTACAGTATTTAGGTCGGCCAACAACAATTACAATAACAATATATTTAGTGTGATTTTATGAATGAGCCTTAAAAAATATGTATAAGCAGATCTTATTCCTATCTTAAAAATTTATTTCCAAAAGATAATCAGGTAGGATGATAAAAAGTTTTTAACAATACAGTATAAGATAATGAAATTATCCGACTCTAGGTATATAAACGAAAACATGTTAATTTGATACGATTAAGTGATTAGCTAAGGTTAAAAAAAAAAAAAGGAGGTTTAAGTTCAAAGCCTTGTAATTATACACTACAATTTTATTTCGGAAATAGTTGCTATGAAATTCGTTGTTAATTTATGATTAATTGCTCGTAGCTAACATAATTTCTGATAATCTATAGCTAAGTAATATTAGTGATGAATTTTATTATTTAACTACCGAATTCGTCGGTCGCTTTTCAGTATAATATAGTGGCTCATAATTTACCTTCGTCTTATTTAGTAAAGTTACGTCCACTAGTTAGTTAACGGATGTTAGTACTTTTCAGTACAAATACTCTATAACCTGCCATACTCAATATCTTTGATTTGAATTTAATGAAGTGAATATACTTATCGAGATAAATCAAAACCAGTTTGAAGTTTGATTATGTAAACAACAAAGAAAAATAAAGCAGTTTCATGATTATCTTCACTTTACTCTTACAATTGAAAGACTTATAAATACATCAAAGATTGATCTCTAGAGTAGGAAGCATTTACAATTAACAAAATTCATGAATAGGTTAAAAAAATAAAATTGATATTGATGTGATTAGTCCTAGCAAGTTTTCATTGTTGTGAATGAAAATCGGGTTGTTGTTGTTGTTGTTGTTCTCTATGAGTTGAATGATCGAGGTTGAAGGGTTCATAATGCACGCTAGGACTATCCGGAGTGATTAATGGATCACCGGATCCCATACCTACATATTGTTGCACCACCAATGCTGATGCTTTCATCGCGAAATCTGATGAAGCTAAGAGATCACCAATGGCACCTAGCTCTGGGCATTCACTCCAATCAGTTAGCCCTGCTGTTAACGGGGAGCTTGTCCCTTGTCCTCTACCTACTATGAACAAGTCGTGTGAGTTATCTATTGACCTTATTGCTCCTACTGTCTCTTCTCCATGATTCACTATTCTTTCAATGTATACTATTGATCCATCATTTCCTGTTTTTGTCCTGAATTCTGTTACATATTCCTCGTCTAACTGTTTTTCCCTATCGCGTTCTGTTTCAACTGTTAGTACACTATAGTCATTCCCACTGTTTGATTTTCTTCCTTCAATTGTTGTATCTCCAGGGAGGAAACGCATAACTGTTAGGTTAATGTTCGGGTGTTCACTCATTCTCCAAGCATAAGCTAATGCTTCGCGATCATCTGGTCCTCCAAAGAATAACACTGCAACATGGTGTGAAATTTGGTTCATTGTTGACCTTGTTGATCCTGTTAACCCTCTATCTACTAGTATCCCAACGGAGCAAGGTGCATTTGCTAATACATTCTGGTTAATTGTTCGGAACGATGAGTTTGTAGTTTCTAGTCCACCATCAACTGTTTGTTGCTTGTGGAAAGGGATTATGATTAGTGCTACGCGTTTTTCCTCAGCTAAAACGCATATGTCTTCATGCATAGTGGAGTAAGGGGATATAGCAGTGAGAGGCTGCACGTAGACGCATCCTGCACTTTTCTCAAAGTTCTCAAATGCATTGATGATATGATCAGATTGCGCTTGAGTCCTGTTCATAGCTGGCCTTCCTATTTTACGCATGTTATGGACAATAAGCATTCCAGATGCGCGGCCAGTGAGTTCTACAAGGTGTAGGACATATATACATATCGGTGATTTCTTCGTAGGACATGATGCTTCAAGAAGACTTATAATTGTTGGAACAGCTTTAGGTGTGTGGATGCTAACGAGTACTCGAAATTCCCTATCCAACTTTGTTTTCTGAACTGTTCTTCTCTTATATGGGGTGAAATTTCTTGATGGTTTATAGACAATTGTCACAATAGGAGTGATGACTGCAGTCATCCCAATTGCTACAATCACCATTATAGCAAAAGACTTTTCATCAAGAACCTGCATTTACATGTAAGTATTTAGTACTCATTTTTGTGTTGATAACAAGTACACATCAACTTTTGAAGTTTGTGTTCTGGGACGGACTTAAAAGGAAAGTGTCACGTAAACTGAGACAGAGAGAGGTATATGTTGATTACCTTTTGGTCTTTACCAACATTGAGAACAATAATCTCAACAAGGCCTTTTGCATTCATGAGAAGACCAAGAGAAAGGCCTTCATGAAATGGCATTTTGTAATAGAGTGTTACAATGACAACACCTATAACTTTACCAGCACAAGCCAAGATTATAACAACACACAAAACTCCCCATGTTGCAGCACTATCAATAGCAGAAATCTCTGTTTTGAGACCACTAATGGCGAAAAAAAGAGGTAACAAAAGCCCCGATACGAAGTCTTCTAGTCTTTCTATAAGTGTTAAACCAAGAGGACCACTAGGTATGATCAAACCAAACACAAAAGCACCAAAAACAGAATGTGTTCCAATAACATCAGTTATGAATCCAGATATCATAACTCCTGTTAGAATGAGACATATATTGAACTCACTAATCGATTCGCCTTCTGGAGTCTGACTTATTCTCCTTCCAATCAATGGCCTAATGACGAAAAAACAAACACAAATGAATGCAATACTTGATAGGATCACCCAAAGAGTAGCCAAACTCATGTCTTTATTCTCAGTAAAGGCGATTGCAAAAGCTAACACAATCCATGCTAACATATCATTAATAAGTGAAGCAGACATCGCGATTCTCCCAATTTCAGAGTTGATAAGTTTGAGCTCCGCGAGAATTCTAGCAAGAACAGGAAATGAAGTAACAGAAAGCGCGAGGCCAAGGAAGAGAATGAAAGTTCCTTCTTTTGTGTTTTGTGATTTATCATGCAATAAGACGGAAAATGAACTTCCTATTATACATGGCAATATCATCCCTGCCATTGCTATAAGCAACGATTTTTTACTATTTCGACGAAGAACAGCAATGTCCATTTCTACTCCTATTAGAAAGAGGAAGTAAAGAAGACCAATATTTGCCATTGTTTCAAGTACCATAACACTTCTTTGAGGAAATATTGTATTAGCAAATGTGCTACTTCTTCCCAATACTGATGGACCCAAAATTACACCACCCTGCAGCCATCATTTTTTGCACAAGATTAGTGTATGAGCATAGTATATAATAACAACAATTATGCTATTCAATTCCTTCCATACAAATTACAAGTTCAATCCATTATGTTTAGCAGAAAGACGACTCATTTATATCAATATGATCATTCAATATCCATCCGGTCTAGTACAAAGACGATTCATTATAAGTTTAATTCATCTTGTTTAGCAGAAAGACGATTCATTTATATTGATATGATCATTCAATCCATTCGGTCTGGCACAAAAGACGATTCATTAATATCAATATGATCATTAATTATCTTTATTATTATATGCAGTTTTACTTTGCATTCTACATGAGGTTTTCTCTAATACTTGAATTCATGACCTCTGGTCACATGACAATAATTTGTATTGTTACACCAAGGTGTTCCACTTATTAACCAATGTACATTGACAAATAATGAAAAATTGAAAGTGCGATCATATAATTAAATTTTAGAAGAATCGTAATAAATCACTTACAAGAATCTCAGCAATAACACGAGGTTGACGAATAGGTTTCAAGATAAAAACTAGTAGTCGAGTGATGACAACCACCAATGTCAATTGCACAATAAAGAGTGGCAATGAATAATCAAGTGGATTATCACCTTGCCATATTCCACTCGTAGTTATCATCGTTGGTGCGTAACATACTATCGAATCATAGATTTTATCCTCCGCGTTCGCTACTATTATCTCTTCCGCCATACTGATCAAACGTGACCCAAAAATTATCGTACTTAATTAGGTTTCAGGTTCAAATCACACGTATGATATTTTTATAGCTTTTTGAATTCTTTTATTAGAATTTCTAGCTCTGCTACGACGTCAACATTAATGAATGCCATGCATGCATGCTTTCGAGTGCTTGTAAAGAGAAAAGTGATAAAACAGAAAATTGTTTAGGATAAATTTTTGAGGGAAAGAGTGTTGAAATTTTTTCTTATTTTCTTGGATTTGTTAAGCTAAGAAAGTAAACTTAAAAATATAGTAACTACAAAAATGGGAACAGTAGCAAATGTAAACCACAGAAATGCTTGAAAGTAGCAGGATTGTTGAAAGTGAGACAACATTTTGTGACTCCAAAAATGAAAAAAACTGTAATTTGGACTAATTAGGGAATAATTTAAATAAACCCAAATATAATTAAAAAATATTATTTTAAGAATTTATGCTCTAAATAAATTATCATCCAATACAAAGAACTTATAATTAGTCCTAAGTTATAAGTCTAATATAAACAGATCAGTCTTCCTCCAAAATTAGAGATTAGCTAAATGTTACATTTATTCATATGCAAACAACTATTCGTTTTGAATCAAGACCGCATAATTTTTCGGAAAAAAACTTACACCATTAAAAATATTAATTAATTCTTACACATTATATATAACTTTCTTTATTTAGCTACTAATATGAGACTTTGTTTAGACCCAACATGATATTGTCCAACAAGATATAATTAAGTCATTATTTCTTTTATCCATAATTCTCAATTAATTAACTAGTTCAAAACGAAGAATATGGTGGGTTAAGACGTTTAGAGGCGGAGCTAGGTGGGGGTTCGTGGATTTTGTATTTTTACTAGAAAATTAAATATATATATATATATATATTATGTATATTAACTTATCGACCCGGTTCAGTGATAAAAAAGTGATTGTAAAACGCTCAAACTCTTAATCCTAACTTCGGCTCTGATAACAATATCTATGTGGATGGTGATTAATTATCAGAAGATAGGATATAAATAGTACCTTCTATACATCTTTTAATCAATTATATAAAAAGAGATGAAGGACCATTTTCAACTAAATAGATGGCAACTTTCAAACATTAGAAAAACATATTCATGTAATGGATCAAGAGATTATGTTTTGCTGATCTTTTCCTTTATTTAAGATTGAGCTTATCCATCTTTTTTTTGAGATGTAAGCTTCCTCTCACTATTAAAGATTTTTTTCGAATCAGTAAGAAATTTGTACTATAAAATATAATTTCCTCCTTATTTTTCATCGAATCAATTGACTAAGAATCAAATAACAATGAATCAATGTCTTCAAACTTAAAATGTGTACAACCTAACAAATATATGTGATTGTTAAATATAATAGTCAATAGATGGAGTGGTAATTATTGTCATTAAATATTTTTTTTCATACTTATTTGTCTTTGGTGTAATAGCCAAAATAAAAGTTTCCTAGTTTGGTCCCTTTGCCAGTCTGAAACCTCGAAGTGAAAGAAATCAAAACAAGGTTCACATGATGCCTTGGTGCGAGGGCGGAGTTACCGATTATAATTTACGGATTAGGTTAAATTCAATAATTGTGATTAAAATTTCTATTTGTCTAGAAAAAATCACTAAATATATATAAATTACTAAGTTAGAACTCAGTAACTTAAAATAACTATAATTTGAGTTGATAAAATTAAAATTCCCTCTCTGTTATTTACTCTTTGTTATTTATATGTTTATATTTTTCCAGCAAGCTAGCTATAAGACAATTCAATAAAAGTTTCAATCAGTCAGAGATTTTATGCTAATACTTTATAGTAGGGGAAGAAAATCTTGCATGATATAAAGAAGATCAACTTCTTCTTTTTTTCCTATCACATGTTAGATACTTATATTGAAATATATAGGGATTCAATTAAATTTGAATTGAATATGATTATAAAGTTATTATTAGAACTATACTTTCAACAATATATTTTTCATTTTCAAGACTCAAATTTAAAATCATCATAACCCATGAATCGACCGGTAAAGAAGATGGAATTTTCCCTTTCAAACTTAGCATATGAAGGGATTCAACGTATAAATAGATTAGGATAAACTACAAAACACAATATGTAACATCAAACGACAAGGGATACTAAAAGCTTATCTCTAGATTTTTTTTTTTTATCCATCACACTAAACGATTCCATAAAAGTAAAGTGCCTTAAAATGTGTGCAAAATGGACACTGTGTGAAATAGTACTTAAAAAAAAAGACTATTCACGGACTATATAATCAGAACTGACGGATTGGATATTGAAGTTTGCAAACAAAGATCCAAAGTTTCCAATTTCAATTTTACAATACACCTAATCACTTTGGAATTCCTCCACATACGTGTTGCTCTCTCATGGAATTAATTCCTTCACGGATTACACATACAATACATCTATAAAATCTATAGTCTATGTCAAAATTCAACAACATAACATTAAAAAAAAATGGAATA
Organism: Solanum stenotomum; assembly: GCF_019186545.1. Taxonomy (NCBI): domain Eukaryota; kingdom Viridiplantae; phylum Streptophyta; class Magnoliopsida; order Solanales; family Solanaceae; genus Solanum; species Solanum stenotomum. The sequence goes on from NC_064291.1 coordinate 53,535,561, forward strand.
AAGAGTTGAACAATAATTTTTTGGTATTATAAAAAAGAAAATAGCTATGGGTTCATCAAAGATTTCAGCAATGTTGTTCATTTGTATGATTTTCATGTCAATGTGCTCGTTACCACCAGCTTATGCTTCATATGGTCAATGCCCATGTACTCCTCCTTATCAACGACCTAGTCCACCTGGCGGTGCTCCGCACCCGCCACATCATCACCCTCATCCACCTAAGTCTCCCAGTAGGCCCCGGCCTCCACCATCGACTCCACGTCCACACCCACCGACCACCAAACCGCCACCTCATCATGGTGGACCACCTCCTAGGGTTTTGCCACCTATCGTCTTTCCGCCACCTGTCGTATCACCTCCAATCACTCGCCCGCCACCTGGCATTTTACCGCCTATTGTCAATCCACCTGGCATTATTCCGCCAATCACACGGCCACCTGGCATTATTCCACCAATCGTAAACCCTCCCGGTATAAACCCACCAATAACAAATCCTCCTGGAGGTGGAGGAGGATTCCCGCCACCATCTGGTGGTGGTGGTGGCGGCGGATATCCTCCTTACACACCTCCTGGTGGAGGTGCACCACCTGGCGGAGGCGGAGGTGGAGGCATACCAGGTATTGTTCCACCTCCACCCGCCACGTGTCCTATAGATGCATTGAAACTTGGGCTTTGTCTTGATGTACTTGGAGGATTAGTGCATATTGGGATAGGAAATCCAGTGGAACATATATGTTGCCCAGTATTACAAGGATTGCTAGAGCTAGAAGCTGCTATTTGTCTATGCACAACTATAAGGCTTAAACTTCTAAACCTTAATATTTTCCTTCCTCTTGCACTTTCAGTTCTTGCAACATGTGGTTTAACTCCTCCTCCTGGTTTTGTTTGTCCTCCTCTTGTTTGAATTGCTAGGTTTTTTTTAATTATGTTTGGTCTTTTGTTTGTAATATTTTGTAAGGTACGTAAGAGCTAAAATGCAAATAATTATGAGTTCTTAAGTCTTGTTTTTTTTTTTTTTTTTAATTTGTGTCTTTGTTATGTTTGGTACTTTAATTTGCTCCCACAAAATTTGATTCGAGAAATTAACTTGATAATAATATTGGCGTGGGTTCTTATGTTAATTTCTCTAAACTTCAATTAGTATCTTTCTTAACTCGATCACATAAAAAAAAGTCGTTAGATTTTTTTTTCCATAGCTAATCAGAGCGATAAACAGCTGAATCTAGTATAGTAGCAAGACCATATTTAAATTGTATACTAAAGTCTAAAAGTTGTCGGATACGTAAGATTCGCTTTGAGTGAACTACAATATTTGCAATTTTTTTGGGTAGTTTTTCACGTTTTGAACTAGAAAAACATTGCAAACAAACAAAGTTGCAAAAATTGAAATTCACCACTTTTCCAGCAAAAACCTAATATATGTCAATTAGATGTCGTTTGGTGCTGGCTAAGGTCGTATATCCTAAAATTACATATGAGATAAAATTTATATTGGATTTGGTTGACGCTTAACGATATAAATTTATACTATCAATCAAATGCAATTTAAATTTAATCCGATCTATTTAATCATAGAATACGATTCAACTTTAAAATATTTTTCCCGTCTCCTACATGGTATAAATTAGTTTTAATAATTATAATCTCAAAATAATTTAGTCAGCGTACTAAAGGACCCATACTATATATACAGTCATAATTTTGGCCTTCAAGTGGCCAAATTGTCGAACCGCGTAAAGAGAAACTAAACAAAGGGAAAGACAAAAAAGAATGTTGGATGTCAAGATCAATTACTAAGTCTAAAGATTAATATCCACCTATAATTTGTATTTGTACTATATATATATATAGGAATAATGCATGAACTATACTTGTGGCTAATTATAGTTCTACTAAAGCACATTGGTCGCATTTATGAAAATATCACTTTCTTAGGTCCACTCTCCCCACCCAAAAAATAAAAATAAAAAAAGGAAAAACTGAAATGACTTGAATGGACATAAGAGCATGAGTCTTTGTCAAATTAAAACCATGCATAACGACTTGTTTAACCCGTCAGTTAGTGGCGGAATAAGAATTTATACTAAAAAATTCAAGATATACAAAAAAAATTTTATAAAAAAGTTGAAGGAGCTTCGGTCTCTACTATATATATACATAAAATATATTATTTATCATGCATAAATGATGGAGTATAATCTTTCATTGAAGGCCAAACTTCCTAGGTCCTATCTAATCATAGCGCGTAGTGTACTAATAAATAGGAAAAACAAATTAAGATTACTAATGACATAGGGGAGTTAATATATATATATATATATATATATAGGTTTGAAAATTACATTGGAAGATAATTTTGGGCATATCATATTTTTAAAAGTAAAAGCTTTGACTAGTTTGGGTTGCACATAGACTCATAAAAGAACTTACCAAAACATGAAAAGTTTTTGAGTTTTTAAATTCATTTGTCTGATATATATAGTCAATAATAATATAATAAAAGAAAGCTTTTATTATTGTTTGTTAAAAAATCTTTTTTAGTTTAGTTTTGGTAATTATTTTTTTAAATAGCAAATAAATAAAAAATAACTACAAGTTATGTGCCGATCGAATTATGATTCATTATTTAACTCAAATTATAAGACAATTTTTTGAGCGAGTTATTTTTCAAACATGTTAATTTATTAATTCAATCTAGTCTATCATAGGCAGTAAAAACTGTAGAAAAACTATGACTCCAAATTTTGAAGGTAGGAAGTGGAAGAAAGAACATCGCTCAATTTAAATAGAAAAAAATAACCTTGTAAATATCATTTATATGTTATTTTAAGATCTTTTAGGTGTAAAAATATATCTTATACAACATATATAAAATAAAATAAAAATTATAAAGGACAACCAAAAAATAATCCTTTCATGGTAAAATGTCAATGAGAATAAGACACTGATTATTATCTAATCATGATCATTCTCGGAAAACATCGGACATTTTTTTTTTTTCACTTTTACTTATCTATTATTTTAAAAATAATTTTTTATTTTTACTTGTCATTTTTAACATATCAAGAGAAAATAATTGTAAAAAATTCATATTTATCCTTAACATTAATTACTTATTATCTAAATCTTTTTTAAAAATCTAATACTAAAATATTTAAAATACTCTTATACCAATCATTATTCTTAAAAACATGCAAAGTCTAAAATAGACAAATAAAAATTAACTGAGAAAGTACAAAATCTAGGTTAATTTACGTACGGTACGGTAGACTTTATTGTTGTTTTGTTGAAATCTAGGATGTAGTCATGAAATCTCTTGCTAGTACGTACAAATCTCCAATAGAGGTGGATCCAAGATAAATTACTTATACGTATTAAGTGAATATTTTTAAATATATAAATTAAAATTATATTATTGAGTTCTACTAAATACGTTAGCTAGCTAGCTTTGTTTATTATTATGCTCATTGAAGTTGAATCTACCTTCTGCTTATTTTAGAGTAATTAAGCACTTAAAATTTGTGTTTTTCAGTCATCTCAATAAATTAATTATAGTTAATAGAGGTGACAATGTTGTTTATATATTATTAATAACTCCCATTAGAAATATGAATAGAGCATTAAATAACTATGACAATACACTTTTTTTTTTAATTGACATAAGGAGATATAGAGAAAAATAATAACCTTTACCACAAAATAGACTTCTATATATTGTGAAGTACAAAAAGTACATTAGGAAATACAAATAGGAATTACTTATTTCAAGCTACAAAGGAAACAAGAAGTTACCACACACTAGAACATTGCTCATAAGCAAAACAAAATAAAAATCCAAAAAACTCAAATCAAACTATGTAGAAGTGACGGAACGAAGATTCTGACCCCAACTTATTTGGGACTGAGACGTAATAGTTATTGTTTGTTTGTTCACTAATTAGGGCATTGAAAGCCAGATGGAGCTTTTTTGCCACAAACATTAAGAAGAAGGCTTAGAGAAAGAGGGACATTAAGGTTAATCCCAAGAATATTTGCTTTAATGGCAGTGCAAAGACAAAGAGCAGCCTCGAGATCAACAAGTCCTTCAATTAGAGAGCAACAAGGTTTCTTTGGAGGATTTCCAAGTACAACTCCAAGCAAATTTCCAAGAACATTAGCACAAACACCTAATTTTAGTGTATCAATAGGGCACTTGCCTTTTGAGCTAGGGCTCGGGGTTGGCTTTGGCTTTGGCTTCGGCTTTGATTTAGGACTAGGACAAGTGCCACATGCACTCACAAGAGTGAAAAAAAGAAGGTTCACAAGGACAAAAAGAGCAAGGGAAGTAGTTCTCTTAGAAGCCATAGTATTTTCTAACTTTAGAAATTTAAAGTAGATTTGTCTTTGGCTTTGGTTGATATTGAAAAAGATTATAGGAGGTGGCTATTTATAGGATTGCAAAATTAAACATCATAGTCATGTAAAATATATAATAAATAATACTAAAATTAAGTTTTAGCTGGCATGGATAATTATTCAAATCTCTTTACAAATGTATATACTATCATAGACCACTACAAAAAAAATGCTCAATTTGTAGCAGTTTATTTGTGGAAGTTTTAAAAACCTCTTCTATTACTTTATTTTGTGACGTTTGTTTTAACCCCTACTAAATAAATCTTTTTGTGACAATTATATTGAGGAGGTTTGGAAATCACCACAATTTCATAATTCGTGGCGATTATTAACTCCCATAAATTTGTAATATTTTAGAAAATATATCCCTTTTATATATCTTTTATTTTTGATGTATTATTAAATATTCATATTTTATGATTAATGACAAATAGTAATAAAATTTAACTAACACAATATACGTATACACAATGACACAGATATACATCGTTCTCTTTCTATACTTTATATATATCATTAACGTACTATCAAAATATTCCTTTTCTACTTTGTCTATTCAACTTCTTTTTAGTGTTTTATTTTTATATATTGCTACTTTATATTAAATTTTGACAACAAAATTTATTTTGAAAATTTAGCCTAAATGTGTAATTATACTTGTGCAATATAACAAAACAATTATAATTATATCTGATAAAAAATAAATACTTGTAATAACTATATTGTGCAATTACTAAACTATGTAATTACTACCTATTAATTGCACTAATTTAATTTTTATGGCCAAACACACATTACTAAGTCTGATTTGTGCTAGATCATTTTACGTTAATGAGTTAAATATAATTTGAATTCTACTTCTAGTTTTTATTTCTCTAATAAATTTACGAATTTTAAAATAAAATATAGATGTCTTATCAATTGTTATATTTATTATATTTATGTGTGTGCGCATTTAATTTTATTTAAGCTCTTATAATATTTGATTTTCAAGATAAAATATTTTAATTACTAATTATTAGTTATTAGTAGCTATAAGGAAACTTTTAACCTAATTAGTCTAACCAAAATCCTAAAAGGCATACCTTTTTTTCCCACAAAATAAAAAATTTCTAAGGACTAAAATTCCCTCCCAAAAAAATTTGAAACCAAAACAAATACAAATTCTCCCTTCCCACTACAAAATAAACTCCCAAATCTCTATCCCACTTCCCCACTTCCACAATTCGGTAACTCTTAAAATGCTCTCTCCCTTTTCTTTTTTTTTTAAATTATTTTGTTCTTTTGTTCAATCAGAATTTTGTGTGTGCATGTGTAATTTTTTTTAATTGACTTCTTCTTTGTAGGTTTTATGAAGTGATTCTCAGAGCAATAAGTGTGTACAACATGCGGATTTGATCATAATATTTTTGTGAATATAAAGGTAATTTTCTGTCACTTGAATTTCAGAATTCACACTAAAATTTGAGATTTATATATATATTTTTTTAATTTGAAAATAAATATGTACTTTGTAAGTTGTTAAACTTAATGTAGCTATACTTTTATATATTTCAGGATATTTTTCTTGAGTTTTCAACGCACCATAAAGACAATTATACATGACCTTCAATTGATTGAAGATAAGCCTCAGTTTTATTTTTATGTAACTATGAACGACGACTAGCGTTTTATTAAATCTTGAATCTATTTGATTCTTATTGACAACTATCATATTAGTTTTATCTCATCTAAGAATGCCTTAAGGGAGGAGAAAATATAACTGTTTCATACAACATACTTAAATGGGTAGCAAGGTATGATAGAAATAAACCACATCATGTTACTTCTTTTTGGGTGAGAGCTTAAAAATATTTACATTCTCTTTAAATTGATGAGTACGACCTCACTAATAGCTTATTAAAGTCAATGGTTCATATGAATTTATGTTTTAAATGAATTAAATTTCGATTTTTCTTCTTGTATCAAGGTGTACAAGGATATATATATCAATATTTGTTTATCTAATTACGTATAAATTATTTATGGTTTCAAGCTTTCAACCTAGTGATGAAGTGATGATGAAGATCGAGTTTGCTTCACCTTGAAAAAAAAAAAGTAATGGCACCAATTCAAGTTACCAAATAACTGCATAGTACTTCTTTTTAATAATTATTTGATATGGAACTATTTTAGATTTTAAGTTGTAACACTCAAGTTGCTATACATGAGTTTTTATTACTGATTTGTAAAATGTAATATGATTTACATCAAATATTTAGAAAGTATTTATATGAATTATTACAAAGGCTTGATGTAATTTTATTTTTATAGAAATATAACAATTTGTGGCGGTCACAAACCTCCACAAATTAGATTTTGTGAATATTCATATCATTTCGTGGCAATTTTAAATCCATGCAAACATATATTTTTAAAAATATTAAAAGAATATGGTGGAGGTTATAAACTGTCACAAATTGATTTAAAAAAACCTCCACAAATTAAAAAGTGATTTTGTGGCGGTCGTCATGGAGGTTTCTTAAAACCACCACAAATATGCTCGTGACAAAGGTAATTGAAGCATTTTTAAAAACCGCTGCAATTTTTATTGTGAGGGTCAAAAACTGCTTCAAATTGACAAAATAACCCCCATAAATTGAGTATTTTTTTGTAGTGCATGAAGTGTTGCAAATTGCCATGTTCCTCGCCAGTCTACACGTATAATGGACAAAATATAAGAAAAGAAATTTGCATATTTAAGATGAAAAATGTAACTTTACTAGATCTACCTATTAGCTATCCCAATTACCTCTTAGTTGTGAGCTATTTAGCGACAGATTAGTGATGAATCTACTGTAGTACAAGGAATTAGCGATAGACAAAATTTTGTATCTAAACAATTAAAAATTTATACTAATCCTATTTTAGCTATGGATTAGCGAGTAATTATAAGAAAATCTATTTAGCTAGGGATTACCGACAAACTTCATAGCTAATTCCATATTTTCTAGTTGTGTAATTTCATAACTAATTCTTATTTTTTAAAAATGTTAAATACACTTTAATTTTATAAATTTTAAGCTATTGGCTTAGTATATAGACTAATATTGTCAACTATAAAAGAATTACGTTCTTAGAATTAAAAAGGAATTTGTGTTAGTGGCAACGAAAAATGAAAAAAGGAATTGACAGTGCTATTTCAGATTTATGTGTTCTAAAATATATATTAGTACTAGTTTGGTTTCAATTAAGAATAATTAAACACCCTTTTACCTTAAATATATGAGCATTTGAAGTTAACTAGCTTCTTGTATTAGTTTTATTCTTTTTACTTTTCCACAATATTTTGGAGTGAACATCACTAAAGTAAAAAATAAATAATAAAAAGAAGAATCCCTCGTTAAAATGAACTAGAGATAATTTTTTGTTATTTAGCGACAAAAATTGTCCATTTTTCTTCTTTGTGTAGTGATATTAATTAGTGTATATATATTTTTTATTGGTTTTGTAGTTTTTCTGTTTTATTTTTAGGTTTGGCGTTGTTCATTTAATCTCTAGCCTTTGCCATAAGTAAGATGAAGTTCAATTTTTCCTTGCTTATGTCTTGTACAATATTCTTCCTCTAGAAGTACCAAAAGTGGTTAAAATAAAGAGTAGGGACATTTGATTAAAGTTAATTAAAGAGATGCATGGTTGCATTCTCTAATTATTTTTTAATTTGTTTTTTTATGGTTGTATTATTGATAATTGCTTAATTTAAATTCTGTAAGATTGTCACTTTTACCTAAAAGGCAAAAATGAGGTCAAATCATGCTTAGTCATTTAATTCCCTTGATCTGGATCAACAAATGGGAATAGGTTTAGCAGAATTTATGCTTCTAATATTTGGATTTTTGTGTTAGTTAAATCTGGGAAAATAGAATAATTATATAATTAGTCGAAAATATGGTCATTTCTTTGTTGAAGCATATGGATCAACTTGCATCTTTTGATAGGTGTAGTGGGAATCTAAGGACTTTCTTGAGTCACGGACATAATAGGAAGGTACCAAGGGTCCCACACTTTAAAATAAAACAATGAAGATCGTGGAGATAGAGAGATTGTTTCCGAAAGATCTTCGGCTGAAGTATATTTAATTCAAGAAAAGAAAGAAGAAAACAATGAATAAAGCATAGTTATTAATAAGAAAAACGGTGCAAAATTCACTACATAAAAAATTATCTTTAGCGACAATTAATTCATGACAATAATTTAATTTAAAAATGTATTTTTAGCAACAAATAACACTCTTTGTAAATGTACCTAAAAACTTTAGCGACATTGGATCCAATGACAATTAACTAATGTCGGTAATGTTTTAGCCCTCTTTGTTAATGTGTATATTTATTGTCACTAAAAGTTATTTTTGTTGTAATGACTCTACAAAAAAGGAACACTAACAAACGTAAAAAATAATGTGATATTGAAAACACAATAATCTACACATGGCAAAAACTACAAAAGTACGACTAGTCTCTTAAATATATTTTTGAGTAATTTTCGTCCTTTAAATTTATCAAAAATGAATACTTTTAATCTTTGTTAAATAATTTTTTAATTAACTCTATTTGTTAGATTCTGTGAGAATGTTACAAAAAAAGAATAATCATAAATACCCATGTTATAACCCCAAAAACTACATCAGACAATAACAACAGATTAAAAAGAGACATTGTTATAGACTTATAGCGCGATAATATATATTAGTAATTATTAGGATGTAAATTTTATTTTTATTTAAATTAGGTGAATTTCTTAATATAAATATAAAGTTTGAATCAACGTTTTCTAGATTCAGTGGAACCTTACATTGACGTCTAACTCTTCCCGTGAGGTTGCTACATTATATTATATAATTAAATTAATAGATATTCTCACTTTAATTTATTATTTAACCATGATAAATCCATGTGATTTTGAAGTAATTAAGTACGTACCAGGTGCAGCAAGTCCATTTTTTCCCTCCCGCGTACAATTTAGTAAATTTCTTATTTATCAAGTAAAACAAGTGACGAAATAAACAAAAATTTGTCCGTTCAATTTTACTTGTTTATTTTAATTTTTTCACGCTCTTTAAGAAATAACGATTAATATGTAAGTATTTTATCATAGACGTTTAATATTAGATCTTAAAAAATAATTTGAGAATAAGTAATGAATATTAAGGATAAATCATGGGAAATAATTTTTTTTTTTTTAATATGTTAAAGAAATAAGTAAAAGTGAATGTTTTTTTACGAATACTGGACAAGTAAAATAGTACACTTAGAGAGTATTGTATGATAAGCAACGAGGGAAAAAAATCCCCATGAGAACTATAATAAGGCACACTAATTAGAAATATATTAATTCAACGAGACGTACAAACACTAATAGCGCAAACCGCGCTATTTAATTCCAACGAAAAATCGAAAATAAATTAACCCCATGGGAAATGTGGGAACAAATGAAAAATGTAGAAGCAAACTCAACTAATTAAAAGTCATTTAGGGACAAATAAATTCCTTTGGAGCCTCCTTGCTACAAACATTAAGAAGTAAGCTTAGTGAAATAGGGATATTAAGGTTAATCCCCAAAATATTAGCCTTAAGTGCAGTGCAAAGACAAACAGCAGCTTCCAAATCCACAAGATTTCCAATAAGACTACAACATGGTTTTACAGGTGGAGTTCCAAGTGTTACATTTAATAAACCATTAAGCACATTAGCACAAATACCTAATTTTAAGGCATCTTTTGGGCATTTGGTTTGAGAATTAGGAGATGGACTTGGTGTTGGTGTTGGTTTAATTGGGCCAGGGCAAGTGTAGCATGCACTGACCATAGTGAAAAAAAGGACATTAAATACAAGAAAAAAGGCAAGTGACTTAGCCATTTTGCAATTGATTTAATTTGCTATTTAGAGAAATGATGAAGAATGTATTAATATGGTTGGGTTTTTATAGGGTTCATGTATAAGGAAGGGAGATTAAAATAATAACAAGAAAAAACATTTTTTAACCATGTGTAAGTCAGGAATTTAACCAACATGTAATTGAATGATTGAGATTCCTTCACCAGAAGTGGATGTAACATTTTGTTATCGGATTATCTAAATCCGATACTTTTGGTTACGATGTATATAATTTATGAGTAAAGATTAATGAGATTTTTAATAAATAGTAAATATGAACTGATATAATGAGTTCAAATTAAAGATAAAAATTTTAAATGCTGAACCAACAAAACTTTTATCCTGGATGCGTCAGCTCCACCCTTATTTAGAGATCTTAGATTCGAGTCTCAGAAAATGCAATATCGGTACCCCGGGGCAACCTTCCCTCATTCACTCAATCGAACTCAATGCGCGAACTCAAATATAGTCATGCCCCAGTACAGATTTCAAATACCAGCGGGAACCAAAACAAAAAAAGGTCAGGAATTTAGGCTGGCTAAGAATTAGTGTAGCATATTTTTGTACATCTTGGAAGCATCAAGGCACATGTGAAGAAGGAAAACAAGTTGCCATGTTCCTCTTGTTGAGTTCCAAAATCTAGGAATTTTATTTGTTTTTTTTTCTAGCCCGTGATTTTTGCCCAGAATGCCATGGTACTTGATCAGTATCTGTTTTTTTTTTTTAGTATCAATGATTTATTTTATGTACTTTTTTAAAAACTAAAAATAAAAAATGGGCGAAGGATGGAAGAGGAGATTACTAGATAGGGAATAGAACGCTCACTAACGTGTCTTTTAACATGTTTTAGTAGGTAACTTACCTTATTTTCCTAGTTAATAATTTATCTCATTTGATAAAAAATTATTTATGCAGGATGTTTATATTAAATTAATGGATATATGTCATATGTTTGTATATATTTTTAATAAATAAATATTATCTCGTTCAATTACTTAACTATGATAAATTGATACTATTTGGTGTAAACAAACAACCGAATGGATAAGTTTTTACTATCTCTTTTTACCGACGGTTACATATAAAATTATCCAAGTGATTTAATAATGTAAAACCATTTACACTAATAAAGTATATGAACTATACTCAATTAGTAATATGCTTTGAAAATATTGGGCATCTAATTTTTTCTTTTTAATAACCCTAAAAATTCATGCAAAAAAAAAGAGAAGAAACTTGATGCTAAATTTCAGATACGATTATTATTTGTATAAATTTTAGGAATCACATAGTTTTAATATGAAATTATAATCTATCCCTATTTAGTTTGTAATTATATTAATCCCTGAAAAAGTAAAACAAACCGGATACATAATATGTAGCTCAGATACATTAAAAACTAGTTCGGATACATTATAAAATAAATCGAATACAGAATATGTAGCTCGGATACATTATAAAATAATTTAGAATTAGGAGAGAAATAAGGGATTTTAGAGGTTTTTAGAAATAGAAGGAAATATTAGAAATAAGGGAAACATAAGACGTGTATTTCAGTAATTTTTCCAGTTACAATAAAAAAGGCCTGACATTAATTTTAATGGCTAAACTTGAAACATTTTATACATACGGCTATGTCTTAAAAGAAGACCCTAAAATTGGCCCATGAAAAATAGTCCAGTAAGCCCAAAAGCAAGTAAAAACAAGTTTGGGCTGGGAAATGAGTTAAGGGTAACTTACCTAAAATACGTCATATTTAGAAAATATTTATCATTTATAGCTATATAATTTTAATACATGTATAATTCACTTTTAATATATAGTGTAGATTTTAAAAATAGCTGTAAAATCTGTTGTGATTTTATCATTAAAGAGCTCGAACCTAATATGATATCTTGATAATCCGTCAATCAATAAAATTATCATATTTTTTTATTGTTTAGTAGTATAATTTATCCGTAATTAGTTTTTTTTAATATTATTATTATTATTATTATCTCTAGATCTTGTCTAGACCAAAAGATTAAGGAAATTAAAATAAAAAATGGATAAAGAAGAATGGGAGCTGTCCTGTCACAATTGGTTGAATTTCTAGGCAGCTATTGCGCAGTTTATGCATAAAACAACAAAACAAACAAATAAATAGCATAGTGGATCAAGTTGTTTTCATTAAATTTTCAAAATTTAAGTACAATTTATTTTTATTTTCCAAACCATGATAGTTTACTTTGAATAAATGAACTAAATACAAAAAAAACTGTCTATTCCTGTCACTATTAGAAAAGTCCTTATTATATGAGGATTTTATTTTAGGAACTATCTCCAAAATTTTAATCTAAAATTCGTACATTCTAGAATATGTAATAGTTCAAGGCCGACATGTTTTTTCAAACCCGGACGAGCAACTATGTAGTTTACTTTCAATATATGAACACTCATCAATAGATATGTTGTAGCGGATGAGATTGAATCTCTATTAATTAGAGCCTTGAATATGAAAGATATTAAATATTTAATAAAAATACGAATAAGTGATAAAGGATATATGTTCCTATGATTATGAATCGCCAAATAAAAAGTTAAGGCTGAAAATATTTAAATAATTTACTTATCCAATCATAATTTTGCATTTGCATCTTTGACGATAAATTGTCAATATTTTCGGTGATTTTTTCAAAAAAATTTGCCACGATCTATCAATACCACACATTATAGTGTGTGCTAAAAATAGATATAAAATTAATTGAGAACCTTAATTAATATCAGTATTCACAATTTGATCCAAAAGAATATTATTGTTCTTCCTAGTAATTTTCTTTTTACATATTGTGCTTCTAATATTGACTTCACACATATTGATGAAAAACTTGAACATATATAGGCTACACAATCTCCTCTACAAAAGAGAAAAGTGATGACATTAGACTATCTAGTTATTTTGTCTCAAAATAATTATCATATTTTAAAGTTACATTAGATCAAATTAAATTAATTTAATACTGATATTAAAATTAGATATTCAAAAACTATATAAAAAATACAAGTTGCAATTCAATTCATCTCATTTCATTATGATGATGAAAATATATTTTTTGTAGTATTGATGAAGGTTCATATAATTTGATTCNGAACTAAATACAAAAAAAACTGTCTATTCCTGTCACTATTAGAAAAGTCCTTATTATATGAGGATTTTATTTTAGGAACTTTCTCCAAAATTTTAATCTAAAATTCGTCCATTCTAGAATATGTAATAGTTCAAGGCCGACATATTTTTTCAAACCCGGACGAGCAACTATGTAGTTTACTTTCAATATATGAACAATCATCAATAGATATGTCGTATCGGATGAAACTGAATTTCCATTAATTAGAGCCTTCGATTTGAGCCTTGAATATGAAAAATATTGAATATCGAATAAAAACACGAATAAGTGTTAAAAGATATATGTTCCTATGATTATGAATCACCAAATAAAAAGTTAAGGTTGAAAATATTTAAATAATATACTTATCCAATCATAATTTTGCATTTGCATCTTTGACGATAAATTGTCAATATTTTCGGTGTTTTTTTCAATTTTTTTGCCACGATCTATCAATACCACACATATTATAGTGTGTGCTAAAAATAGATATAAAATTAATTGAGAACCTTAATTAATATGATCAGTATTCACACTTTGATCCAAAAGAATATTATTGTTCTTCCCAGTAATTTTCTTTTTACATATTGTGCTTCTAATATTGACTTCCACATTTATTGATGAAAAACTTGAACATATATAGGCCACACAATCTCCTCTACAAAAGAGAAAAGTGATGACATTAGACTATCTAGTTATTCTGTCTCAAAATAATTATCATATTTTAAAGTTGCATTAGATCAAATTATATAAAAAATACTACAAGTTGCAATTCAATTCATTTCATTTCATTATGATGATGAAAATATATTTTTTTAGTATTGATGAGGTTCATATAATTTGATTCTCAAAAAATAAAATATGACAAGTATTTTAGGACGAAAAAGTATTCAACTAGTTGCACAAATTAAATAAGTTAAACTTTTTTTTTTATGAAAACAACATTTTAGATTATTTATATTTTCCAATAAAATGGAATGAATGCATTGACTTTGAAATGGTGAGCCCTAATTAATGAGATATAGTTTTGAATTTAGTGTACCTTAACGATGGAGCACGATGAGAAGAGTCTCATTATTTCAGAATGCCTTCTTCAATTGCTCGAAATTAATAACGGATTTAGAAGTTAAAATTAATAATTTTTTATAATAATTTTAAATTAATATATAGTAATAACTAAATCAACCGCAATATGCAAAAATAAAATAATATTATATTGTTATTGATAACGTGGTACGCCATTCTATGATAACAATATAGAAAGAGGCCCTATTTTTTCTAGTTGATAAATATAGATTTGAATAATTATAATATACTAGTGTAATCCTACGCCTTCTAAGTCGAACTTGTCGCATAGGACTTGCCTAGTGCGTTTTACATCCCTAGTGTGGTTTGCAGGCTATTACACAGTAGGGGGTTTACCCAGTGCGCACAAAGTGTTCACCCGAATGACAGAGGTTGTGGCAGAGGTTGTAGCGACTGCGGGTTATCCTAGGTTCCAAAAAAAAAAAAGTTGGAATAATAAAACATGACTCAAAAATTTAAAAATATGATGATATTAAAATAGTGTAGCGATTAATTTGATAAGTAAATAAATAATATTAAAATAGTGTTGATTAGTTTTAGTGCTTGAAATTTGAATAAGACACCAAAAACAAATTTGATCTTTTTATAAACACACAACAATAGATATCACATAATGTAGAATGTTTGAACGTTTGAGAGACTTAAGAATATTCAATAATGAAAAAATAAAAAACAGTGAAAGGAGAATAAAGAAAAGTAAGTATAAGAACACAATACTTTGATTCATGATAATCGTCAAAATATAAACGAGCTAGACAACAAAATAGATAGTCACATGCGAAACTAGAAAGGATACTATAATTAATTAGCCGCATAAGAATCTAGAAAAGACACTACAATCAACTAAACAATATTCAATTTCTCAATTATATTTTCTATACAAAAAAAATATTTTCAAATTTATCAATACATGATTTTTTTAAAACTATATATATATATATACATACATCTTTAAGAGAAAATGGGGGCCCCAAAAAAATTGGGATTTCAAGCGATTGCTTTAGTGACCTTATGGTTGAGACGACCCTGCAAGTTACCATCTATATTACTTTATTAATCACGTTATTAACTCGAGCATAAAATATTGATCACAGGACCCCTGATGATAGCACTTGTTACTAAGGCTAATTACTCATTAGCACATTATTAATATGTGAAATCACGGCTTAATTTTTCCTAATTTTAATTATTTATTATGCATGCATGTCATTCTCTACCATATATCATCCTGCTCTAGAGCCATAATTACTGTCTTTTAGTGTTAGGTAACTAAGTTTAATTTGCATATAAGAACATATGTAGTTATGTTAAAAAGATTAATTTAAATTATATATAATGACAACATGAAATATAAAACTTTTATACTATTAATATAATTTACTGTTTTGACCGTTCATTATTTATCATATCTTGCATGTTGTAACAATATTTGTTACAAAAATATACTTGTAAGAATTAATCTTGATGGGATCCAGGTTTTGGCACAGGTCCAACATATTCAAGAACAATGTTCAAATAATTTAAGTCCCATGCATGTGGAAATAAAGGATAAATAATTTATTTTTGAGGAAGAAGATCATATTAGACAAGTAATAAAATCCACCAAAATAAAGATTTATAATTCAAGAATAGTAGTATCTCAAGTTGCATTTGCCAACTCCTTGTCTACGCAATATTCTCTACATATCCACATGGGACTTTCTCAATTTTTTGAAAAATAGAAAAATAAAATTTAAAAAAAAATCAGAATTTCCATCTATAAATAGCCACTCATTTTCATAATCTCAAACACCAAACAAACAACATTTTCACTACTAATTAACCACATTAAATTGTTGAGAGTGCTAATTTCTTAACTTTTAAAAATGTCTAAGTTTGGTGCATACTCAATTGCCCTTGTTCTCACATTGAACATTCTTTTTTTCACTATGGTTAGTTCCACCAATGTCCCATGCCCACCACCCCCACACCCCAAACCCCACTACCCTAACCCCACACCCTCTACCCCCTCCACCCCATCATCAAAGGGTAAGTGCCCAAAGGACACACTTAAGCTAAATGCTTGTGCCAATTTGTTGGGTGACTTATTGCACCTTGTTATAGGAAGTAGCCCAGCTAAGACTAAATGTTGCTCTCTAATTGAAGGACTTGTTGACCTTGATGCTGCTGTTTGCCTTTGCACTGCCCTTAAAGCCAATGTGTTGGGAATTAATCTAAATATCCCACTTTCACTCAGCTTGTTGCTCAACAATTGTGGCAAATATGCACCCAAGAACTTCCAATGCAAATAAGCCAAATTTCCAATTCATAGAGTTTAATTTCTTTCAGTGTGTTTGATGTTTTGTATGCTTATACTAGTTGTTTAGAAGGGAGGCAATAGTTCTTGCCTTCTTTTCATGAAATAAATGTGATCATCTTTTGAAGTTTATGTTAAAATGTTTTGATATTAGAAGGACATGGAGTATACTATTGATGGGCTAAAATTTCTTCTATGCATGTTACTTTTTATTATAGTATACTATGATCAAGACATTTAAATCTCTATATAACTCCATATTTTAATATAAAATATAAATGCCCAAGATTCTATTAATTCTCTAAAGTCTAAAGCAACTAAATTTAATGAGGTACTCCCGGGACTAAATATAAATTGATCTGAAATCTACTTCAAATCCAATAGTGTACTTATAAGTACATAAAAATATATTGAATCAATTCTTTTTAATGAATAGATCCTATTAATTAGAATTATAAATATGTAATTAAAAGTATTTAAGTAGAAAAGATACTATGAATCATAAAACTATAATGAAATATATTATCAACTCATACTTTGAATTTGTAAAGGAGTCAGTTTAAGACATTCTACACTACTTAAGAATGTCAAAACACATATAGAGAGCGCAAAATCGCAGCATAAAATTTGTCCAAGTTGCTTTTATTTTTGACACTTTTCGTTTCTGAGAGTTAATTTGATTAAACTTTGAAGTTAAATTGGATTAGATTAACTAAAAAAATTAAAATTAAAATTATAGATATTCAAAAGTATATAAAAGTAAAAAAATTGTATTTCTTCCTATATCAATATGATGAATCGAAAAAAGTTCGTAAACCTTTTTTTAAAATAAAAAATTCTGGGCAGGGGAGTTAAAGGAAAATGTGGAGAGAATTATAAAAGGAAGCCGACTGTCACCAATAAAGTAAGAGTTAAGTAGCCAACCAATCGAACTACTAAGAGAATTATAAAGGGGGTTTATTTGGCAGAAAGTTATACTCACCAATCATCTCCCTCTGTCCCTAATTACTTATCCATCTTTTTTTTTTTAGTTGTCTCTAATTACTTGTCCATTTTGACAAATCAAGAAAAGACAATTTTCTTTTACCTATTATACCCTCAATTAATTACTTTGAAAAAGGTACAACTTCTTGAAAATCTTAAGTTTTTAATTCATGCACTTCATAATTAATAGGGGTAAAATGGTAAACTCACTATGTTAATAAGTGTTTTCTTAATAGGCGTGTCAATTCAAAAGTGGACAAGTAATTAGGGACAGAGGGAGTACCTTTTAAGTATATTTAGTAGATATTAGACCTCTTTGGCTTCTTTATGTATCTAGTTTTTCATATTTTGAACCTTTTAATGAAAATTCTGACTCTGTCACTAGTAGAGAGGGATACAAACTGAAAGTGATACTAGGAAATTTATTATTTATTTCCAAAGGGCACACAAAGAGGTGTCATTCCAACAATGAGCAATCCAAAACAAATCACAACCTTGCACCTAACAAGATGTTTAGTGCATAAACAAATAGAACATCAGAAATTGCTAAACAAATGAATATCAAAAACACAAAAGGCAGAGAACCATTTAAGCACAAATGAATCCCTTTGGAACATCCTTGCTACAAACATTAAGAAGTAAGCTCAGTGAAATAGGGATATTAAGGTTAATCCCCAAAATATTAGCCTTAAGTGCAGTGCAAAGACAAACAGCAGCCTCCAAATCCACAAGATTTCCAATAAGACTACAGCATGGTTTTACAGGTGGAGTGCCAAGTGTTACATTTAACAAACCACTAAGCACATTAGCACAAACACCTAATTTCAAGGCATCTTTTGGGCATTTGCCTTCTTTTGAATAAGGAGGAGGGGGGCATGGCTTCGGCGTTGGCTTTGGCTTTGGTTTTGGTTTTGGCTTATGGCAAGTGTTGCATGCACTCACCACAGTGAAGAAAAGGATATTGAGTAGGAGAAACAAGGCAAGTGACTTAGCCATCTTAATTACACTTAAAACTTTGTAATTAATTAGCTAAAGAGATGATGAATAATTAAAATGATGGTTGGGTTTTATAGGTTGCATGAATATGCAAGAAGATTAGAAGAATGATTAGAAAACACTCTTAACCCCATGTATGTAAGCAAGGAATTTTAGCTGGTAGATCTTGGAGGTATATGTCAAGATGGAATTAAATTAATATAGGTAGACATGTTCCTTGTTTAATTAATTCCAACCTAGTATAATATTCTAAGCGGTCATTAGGTAGCTGGATAGAGTTATGCAGATATTGTTTTGTTTCATCCATAGGCCTCTATCAATGTTATCTATACACTGACACTACAACAAAACAAAAGAGATATTTAGTGGCGACAAATTTACTTTTTAGCAAGCAAAATTTATTGTCGTAATAACAGTAACAACAATTGAGTTAATTTCCTTGTATTCAGTGTCGCTAAAACCTTTAGTGATATTTATATAGAGTGTTGGTTATAAATACCTCATATTTATCATTGACACTAAATATAATATAGCGATAATTATATTATTACCGCTAAATCCTTTATTTATTGCAGCAGAGTGTATAATATATTTTGAGTGTTAGTATATACTATATAGTAAGAAGTTGTTTTCTTTTTTCTAGGTTACTAGTCAATTAACTCTTTAGATAATTACTGGCATTTAACTTTAATGACTTCATAGTGTAAATTAAATATTTCAATTGGAATCTCAAAACATGACAGGAAATTCCCATGGTACTAAAGTGTTTTACTCCAAAGGAAAGCAAAGGAAATATATAATTATAATAAAGCTCTAGCCGATTCTCTTATATGGAATTCTTATTTTTAGAAGGGCAGCTTGGTGCACAGAATATCCTACGTTCACTTTTTGGAGTACGGATACTAATATTAATGTTTAATTTCACGACTCAAACTTGTGATCTATAAATTGTACGATCATGGAATTTTATAGTTTAATAATCTAGTCACGGGCGTCAGAAGGAGCTAGCAAGTGGGCTTCATCGGTATTAATTAGATTAAGAATATTCTTTCATGAATGTGGCCAAGATCACCCAGCTCAAATTATTGTCGTTGGCATAGTGTTTTGTTTTATACCTACTAAACTAGTCTTGTTAATTTATTTAAGAGAAAATTTTGGAAATAGCAAGCATAGTTTGACACGATAAGGCTCTATATCTATAGTTTTAATAATTGCGCTTCATAGGTATAGTTATGTTTGCTATGGAGGTTGTGGTTTGTATATTTTTGCCTGTTTGTATATTTCGTTTGCGAATATACAAATAGGGTAAGTATATACAAATTTTGTATTTATACATTTAGGAATTTTTCAGAACTTTGTTTGTATATTTCGCTTGCAAATATAAAAATAGGATAATTTATTATGAGTTTTTCATAAATCGTATACAAATAGCTAGGATAAACATATACAAAATTCTGGATTTGTATAATCAGGAACCGAATTATACAAATTCTAGATTTATACAAATCAGGCAAACAACAAGAATAAGGAAAATTATAGCCGCGAATTATAATTTTCTTAAACTATAGCTATAATACATAATATAGGCTAAATGTTTGTTATTTTGCATAATTTTCCCAAAGGTTAGTTGGGCATGCAGTGTTTATTGGGCCTAGTTTCTGAGTTGGGGATGGGCCACGTTTAGCATGAAGGTAATATTGGTCGACAAAGCCAAATGTACAACTATACATGTACTGCACAATTTACATTTCCCTAACAACAATGGACTTAAATTACATATGATTCTCCTGTAAGAATGGTGAATTTTTTTTTCCATCAAGGATAGGATATAGTCTCCATTGAATTTTGAAACTAAGACTTCAGGACTTTCAACCACTTCATTGATCACTATGCCATATTTTTGTTAGGATGGGTTAAAGTTCCACGTTGGTTGGAGAATGGACTTGGACAATCCTCCCTTCATGACCTAATTTTTGGGGTTGAATTAGGCTCAGGTGTCATATCTTACATGGTATCAGAGCCAGGTTCATCCCTGTTTGGACTCCCGGTCCACGCTCCAGTTGGACTTGGACGTGAAGGGGTTTTTAGAGTAGGTTAAAGTCTCACATTGGTTGGAGATTGGAGTTGTCTTCTTATATGGATTTGGATAATTCTCCCATCATGAGTTGGTTTTTAGGGTTAAGTTAGATATCAGGGGTCGTTTGGTTTGAATACAAGTTATGATGAGATTAGTTATGATGTGATAAGTTATGCTGGAATAAGTTATGCTGGAATAAGTTATGCTGAAATTATTTCTTATTGACCGTTTGATTGGTTGCTTTCAATACAATATGCATTACATAAATTCTAAGAATAAGTTGTTTGTTTGCGAAAATACCCTTCAATTTATTTAGTTTTTTTTATATATATTTTCTTTTCAAGCAGTAGTTATTTATTCTTAAAAATAAAACTTTTGTCTTATTTAGCTTAAATATTTTTGTGTGTGCATTTCCATAGTTGTACCAAATGTATTTAAGAATAAAATTTTCATCTAAATTTGTTAAAAGTACAAAATGATTTATTATTTATGTTACTTCATTTAAACACGTTTCATTCTTAAATTGTAAAATACTAAAGTAATTATCTTCATTTTAAAATCATATTTCATGTTACTATTTCCTTCAAAATCTATGTGAACTAACAATAGAATTCTGAAATTAGCATACATGAGATGAAAAGAAGATAAAAAAAATAAAAAATACACAAAAGATCTAGCTAAAAAGAATACCAATATAAACTAATTTCAGAGAAAACTGCACGGGAAGCTTGTATTCAGTACCGTAGCATTTCGTTTTATCTCTCATTTTAATTGATATATAAAATATAAATTTTCAAGTGGCTAAAAGAATATACAATTAAAAATATGTAATTCGATAGTAAGAAAATTAAATTAAAATATAAATAAACATAAGAATTAGTCAAATAAATTCATAAATAAAATTATATTTATATATTGTAATTTTTTTTTAAAATATGAAGAATTATTATAATAAAAATAAGGAGTAGTGAAGGTCATAACTATTATTATACATGGTATTTAAAATAATATATGATTTTACATGGATATAAAAAATGAGGTATAAAAAGAGTTTAAAGGGATACTTTTGTCATTTTATCTATCTTATACCGGGATAAGTTATCCCTATATTACTATTCTATCCAAAGATAGGGATAACTTATCCCAGGACTAGTTATTAATCCTGAGATAAGTTATCCCATGATGTGCAACCAAACAAAGGATTAAATGGTGTTCAAAATTTATTCCGAGATTAACTCTCTTTATCCATCACATCAAACGACCCCTAAGTTTCTTATCTTTACGACCCTAGTCCAATAGGTACAAGTAGATAGAATCAAAAGTTAAGAAAGAATGACACAAACTACAAGGCCAATGGGAAGTCACGGGTGTATTTTCTGTACCTATTGTGCCTATTGGTCTGAGTTGTGATCCCCCCCAAAAATCAATAAAATAAACTCCAAAGTACTAAAACATTCAACTTTGAAGAAAAAGATCTACACAAAGCTTGTCCAAATTAATTTGGGCCAATAGTTCTCTGCTTTTAAATTATTAGCCACCTTTTATTCCAGGCTAGCATTAGTTCACATGTCTGCAACTTTGCATGCATGCCAAAATTCTATCTTTCATTTCTTAATTATTTCAAATAGAATTCAAGTTATATATTCTCTTCGATTCCGACTTAATTTATGTGATATACTTTAGGTTTTGAAAGTTAAACAATTAATTAAACACATTATAAAGATTTTGAATGATCGATTATTATGATTCCAAAAACGTAAATTTTGTTCAACTTTTTTTAAAGATTCCATGTCGATTTAGTTTCAACAACAACAACATATCTGGTGTAATCTCATAAGTGGAACTGTGGATGGTGATGTGTGCGTAAACTTAACCCCCTACCTTGTGAGGGTTAAGAGTTTGTTTCAAAAGACGTTTGGCACATTTTCAAGCTAAATTCACGATTAAAATATAAAAAATTGACTCTCAAAATTTGAACAGTATCACAAAAATTGGGATAGATTGTATACCATTTGTACAAAATAAATAATAATATACTAATATTATCCAAAGGCTCCTCAAAAGATAGAATAGCTTGATTTCTTACCCTGATCATGTATATAACTTTGCCACAAATTTGCCTATAAATACACACCTCAATTTCATTATGCCCTAAACCTCATAAACATAGTAGCAATACAAAACATAAGTTAGCTCTACTTTGTCATGGATTCAAAGAGATACTTAGTTACTCTCTTTTTGTTCTTCAACATTCTTTTCTTTAACCTTGTAAGTGGTTGCTGGACTGGTTGTCCCAATCCACCAATTCCTAAACCAAACCCTAACCCTAACCCTTACCCGAACCCGAACCCAAGCCCATCCAAGGGACATTGCCCTAGGGATGCCCTAAAACTAGGTGTATGTGCCAACGTGTTGAACGGTCCGGTCGGAGCGGTCATTGGGACCCCACCCGACCCGCATTGTTGTATGGTATTAGGTGGACTTTTGGATCTTGAAGCTGCTATTTGTCTTTGCACTGCAT
The DNA here is from genome assembly GCF_019186545.1 of Solanum stenotomum. Classification (NCBI taxonomy): domain Eukaryota; kingdom Viridiplantae; phylum Streptophyta; class Magnoliopsida; order Solanales; family Solanaceae; genus Solanum; species Solanum stenotomum. The sequence goes on from NC_064291.1 coordinate 53,558,974, forward strand.
TGAAAGCTAATATTCTTGGAATTAACATTAATATTCCAATTGCACTAAGCTTGCTTATTAATACTTGTGGAAAAACACTCCCATCTGATTTCATTTGTGCCTAATAAGCTACAAATGTTTCTCTTTTGGGTCGTGACAAAAAATAATAATTAAGTTTTAGCGACTACACTATTCTTAACGGCCCTTAAGTTTGGCGCGAAAAATCATTTGTGACGATTTTTTATCATTTTCTGTGGCGACTAATTAAAGTTGCATTTGTTGTAGTCATGTATGTAAAGTATTTGGAATTTCTATTTTTGTATGTTGAAGTTTTATTTAATTAGGATTAAGCACTTGATGATTTAATTTGTACGAAGGGGTTGTTATTACATCTCTTTTCTTTGTTGACTTGAATTTCTAGTTCACTAATATTTGCTTTTAATTGCTCCTTAACATATATTTTCTTGCTGAGTGTTAAAAATAATTGGGGATTATATATGTAGATTAGTGCACAATACTTGAAGTTCTAATGGTTATTAAGTTAATTTGAGCAGCTTATAAGTACGTAAGAATAAACCCTTCGGGGTGGCCCAGTGGTTTGAGCTTAGGACTTTCATGTTGGAGGTTTCAAGTTCGAAACCCCTTGCTAGCAAAAGCAAGGGGTTTGCCTTCTGGGACGAGCTCGCCGCACAAGATTAAAACTTAGTGAATCGTCATTAACATTTAAAATTGCACCTTTTATTATTTTGATATGAATATTAGGATTTTAAAATTAAAGTTGAATGATTTAGTCCATTTAATTTTCGAATGAGGATTAATTTGACTCAGCTGAAAAGTATTGATCCCGATCCTTTCTGATATTTATCATTTTAATATACTAAGTCGATATTAAACTTTTTTCTAATGTCACCTTTACTAACTACAAGAAGAGATATAGTCAATTAATTACTCATTTAAGGTTATTAACTAACTTCTAACTTAAGATAATTTAGTCAAATAATAATTTTTTAATGATTAATCATATTGTTAATTGATTTGACGTAACTTTAAACCACATCCACATAGAAAGAACGAAAAAGGAGTAGCAAACAAATTAAAAGAACAGAGTACTTTTTTTATAGTTGTGGTCTGAAATTAAGAATTCCATAAATAGTTAGATACTCATACCCACTCCCCCTCCCCCCCTTCTCTAATCTTTAGGTGATTAATAGGGTAGGTGACAACAAGAAGACATATTTAATTAGTAAGTACTCTCTTTGTTCATTTTTACTTGTCATTTTGGACTTTGCACATCACTAATTAAGAAATATATATATATATATATCTATATATATATATATAGGTGATTAATAGGATAGGTGACAACAAGAAGACATATTTAATTAGTAAGTACTCTCTCTGTTCATTTTTACTTGTCATTTTGGACTTTGCACATCACTAATTAAGAAATATATATATATGATTTTATCGTAATGATCATATTAATTGATGTTTAGAATTAGATCTTGAAAAACAATTTATGAATTAAGTAACCAATGCTAAGAATAAAATGAAAATAATAATAATTATCTTTTCTTGATAGTATTAAAAGTAAAAAGTCAAATGTTTATGAATGGTTGCACAAACTATGGAGAACGTATTTGGTCCAAGTTGCTTTATTTGAGCCCACATTATTGGACAAGTTTTCTGTTTTCAGAACCAAAAACTTGGAACCCACAATACAAACAATAAAACTATGTACTAATGATTTATGTTAAATTAATTACTCACTCCGTCCCTTTTATACGTCACATTTTTACTTTGCACCTGCATTAAGAAATGATGTAATTTTACCTTTCTACCCTTATTTAATGTTTTTTTAAGTCAACTTTATAATAAATGATGAATACATTTTTAAGATTAATTAACTATTCTATCAAAGGTATAATAGTCAAAATATGGTAATTTATGCATAAATTTTATAAAATGACAAGTATTATGATTCATCTATTTATAGAAAGAGATGACATATAAAATTGACAGAGGGAGTAAAATTAGTGTTTGAGAGGAGGTTTGTGGTAAACTACAAAAAGGTAGAAGTATTTTTGCCTTTTTAGCACTTATCATCTTGGTTTAATTATATGAGGAACGTTTTGAAAGGCAATTAAAGTTTGTCTATATTATTATTAACAAAAAAAAAGTAAAAATTAGGCAAATGACATCGCATAAGAAAGAAATTACTTTCGTTCCCTACTTTTTCATTAATTACCAAAAATCCCTTTTTTTAGTGTTTTTTGGATACATAATATAGCAGTGTGGATACTTAATATAGCAGCGCGGATACTTTAGTTAATAACGGGCGAATACTTAAATTATTAAGTTGTTAGCAGCACGGATACTTAATCAACGGACGGATGCATAATATAGCAGCGCGGATACTTTAATTATTAAGTTGTTAGCAGCACAGATACTTAATTAACGGGCGGATGCATAATATAGAAGCGCATATACTTTAATTAATAATGGGCGGATACTTTAACTAATAAAGTATCCGGTTAAGTTGAATTGGGGGAAAATAAGGAATTTTTGTATTTTAGTAAAAGAGTAGGGAAATATTGAGAATAGGTAAAGAAGTGTTGTGTATTTAAGTAATTTTTCCTAAAAAATGCACTTGGGCCTTGAACAAATAAGAAAGCCCAAGATTATATCCTCAAATAGCTATATAGTTTGAACCAAAATTATAAATAGTAGTTATAATTTGTCTAATTACAATTCATTGCAACGGTTTTAGAGAGTAGAGAGACTAGTGAGATCTAAAGTGAGAGACGAGTGAGATATTGATAGAGATAAATGAGAGAATACTTAGTGTATCAGTTTTTATGATACATAGATACACTCATACAATTGGTTGTATCAATCTATGAAGTAGAGAAGATTCAAAAGCGAAAAAAAGTTTGATACATATTTTTAGTCTAGAATGCAAACAATGATCAACATATCAAGAACCCATGATGGAATATTTTGAAATCAACGTTAAATCGTATAAAAAAATGAAACAAGAAGCAACAACCATCCTGAAACTATTGAAGGTCAAGAACCACACGTGTACGTAGATAAAAGTAAAGTTTTAAGGCGTTTTCACGAGATTAAGAAGGAGAAAGATTCACACAATGATTTGTAAAGTGGGCGAGAAGGGAATGTGAAAGAAAAGAGAAAACCGGGAGAGGGAGAGAGGGAAGAGAGTGACGAGTGAGAAAGGAGAGGAAAGAGATTTCTCATAAAACCCTGTAAGTATAGATATGTAATATGTTAGATAATATTTTGAAAAGTATCGATAGGTTATGTATATGTAGTAGTTATTCTTGCTTAATTATGTAGTTTTTTCAGGTCTATTTATTTTAATAAAACAGTTTNCCTTAATAGTTGTTTTTTTTTTTTTTAATTAAAGTAGATGATTGTTGTTTTCAAAGGTGTTATTTGGGGAAGAGGTTTTTAAAAGGAATTCAAATTCTTCTGGCATCGTATAAATTTTAAAGAAATTCGACCATAATCTATGCAACATTACGAAAGACTTAAATTCCTTAAAGACGTCAAAAATATTATCAAGTCGTTTTATTACTTTTCAAATTTCTTCAGTATTTTCTTACAATTTAATTGAAGTAGTGTCACTTCTTTTTATTTTTTGATTTTCCACTCGATATTTAGAGTCCGCATTAAAGCTCTGATTAATTTATTCAAATCGCACTCTGCAGGGGTCATTTAGGAGTAACATTCCCAACAAAATTTTCTTCATACCCATACTCGAAACCTTTGAGTAAAGGTGGAATAATCCACCAGTACACCACAATCTAGATTATTATTATTTTGGGTGATTTCCCACCTGGTATTCGAAGTCGATATTGAAGCCTCGACTAAATGTGGATCGTGCACTGCAGGGTCCATTCAAAGGTGGCGCTTTCAACATAATTTTTTCATACCCAAATTTTGAATCCAAAACATCTAGTTAAGGATAAATTATTCTCATCACTGCATCACAACTCAGGTTAGTTAGTAGTGTCACTTCATTTTAATGGATTCAAAAGGAGAACAAGCTCATTTTTTTCGATAATAGTGATATTTATGAGAAAGTTGCCGTTTTGGTTCGTCTATTATTCTTTACGTGCACTTTTAACCTCTATATTATCTGATTGTGCACATTTAACTTTGAATTGTAACTTGCTATTATTCACCCAAATCTTAAACAGAACTAGCTCATCTCAACACTTAATTATGTAAGGTTACCCATTAATTAATGTCTCTATATAAATTTAATCGTCGTTACTTTTTAAGTGATTAAATGGTGTATACGTATTTTCGTGGAATTTTGAACTCTTATAAGTTATAAGTATGTTCTAAGATTTAATTATCAATTAATCATCTATTAAATAAGATATAAGTAATCTAATAACCTGTTATTCAGTGCAACTAGAACATTGGTTATGCGGATTCGATAAAATTCAATAGCTTTAACTCAAACTTTGTTTATGCGTTTAAGAATCCACTTTTAATAATATGTATAAATCATTTATCAAGAAACCTAATATACTATATTCTTTTAAATTCAGAACTCCAAAAACTCAAAATACTAGCGTGCTCCGCCTATATTTATTTTCGTCAAAATCTCTTTTAGACAAAAATATGTATAACTTAAATTCCTTCAGAGAGTTATAAATATATAATACATTCTAAATTCCTCCTGAGAGTTATAAATATATAGTACGTTCTAAATTCCTACTTAGAGTTATAAATATATAGTATGTTCAACTCATTATTACTCCCAAAGCTACCTTCTTTTGTCGTCCATTTACAAAAGAATGACTTGTTTTTTTTTTTACAATATTTTTATTTTAGTTTTTCACGTGATATATTTAAGGTCACAACTCACAAGATAAAAGACATTTTGGTTCACTTAATATAACTTTAATTTAAATCGCAAGATTGAAATGTCTTCTTTATTTTCTTAAATTTTGTATCAAGTCAAAGTAGATTATTTTTTCTTAAACGGAGAGAGTATTAATTAATATTAATAAGACTAAGATGGTAGTAATTAGTCGGTAGTACCTTAATGGTGACGGTATACATAAGTATGAGTTGTATATGGTCAAATAATATCATCTTTACTAATTATATAATTAATCATGACAATAATCAAATTAATTTCCCCTTTAAATGTACCCAATGCAAGAAGACAATTATAATCAGTAGAAACCTTAAAACCGCCTCCCACCTTTCTGTTGGCTCTCATGGTTTATAAATTAATACTTAAACCCCACCCCTCTCCATGTATATTTTGTATGTATATGTATGTATCACACCCCGTGAATGAATCTACATCAAAATGGATGATATTTTGTTCTATTATTTGTATGATTTTTTCTTTTTCCCATAGATGTGTAGGCCGTTTTGGTCCCTATTGCAATCTTTTATTTCTAGTGGATCATATTTATCTACGAGTACAAGCAACTTGTTAACTAAACTACATGATTTTCAGTTTTAGATTGAATTTAATTCATGACAAACATAATTAATTAAAGACTGTGCCAAAGCTGCCATAATTTGTTTTAAACGTTCTTCTTGAATTGGTACTAATATATTTATATATTTATCAAATGCGTAGTCAGAATTTGAAATTTATGGGTTCAGAGTTTTAGTTTTTAAAGTTATTAAAAATATATATTCAATGAATTTTTTAACACAAATACAAATTTTGATCCAAAAGTTATACGTATACTCGATTTCGTTGAGCATGTATGCCACGCTCTAGATCCGCCCTTGTTAGGTTTTTTTTACCTATTTCTACGGTCAAAGAAAGCTTATATTATAGCAATATAAGTACATCATATAACTAAAGGAATGTAAAATGGCATTTGCAATGCAATTGGGAACAGAACCCCTCAAGATATTTTTTGCTTTTTATTAATTTTTATGGTGTAGCAATCCAAATATTAGTCGATGAGTGTATAATATATATATATATATATATTTGACTAGCAAACATTTTTTTGTACGATGAATTAAATTAGTTTGACTTGCGCTTTTTTCATTTGTTTTCAAAAATTTGCATTTATTTTTTAAAATTTTCATTTCAACTTGTATATTTTGCTTTGAATGCTACCATTGACTTTACGACAGAAGTGTTTATTTGTTGTTGAATTATTTGATATGCAATAATGCATAATTATTTTATAAAGTTAGTATCAAAAATATCTTAATAAGTATGTTTGGGATGAGGAGTCATGCTTCAGATGGCCCATCATGAGTGTAGGCCCACTCCATTTAGGGCCCATGAACAGAAAATTTGGTGCAACTTGGGCTTACACTAGGCTGGCTGTCATTATACTGTAAAAATTGTGCAAGTTGCCACTTGTTAAATTGAAAAAGTTTCCCGGGACATGAATCTGTTTTGATATCGTCATTTAACTCATACCTAGATTTTAAATATTTTTTACATATGATTGAATTATTTTGCCTGATTCAATCATTTGTGTCTGAACTTCAAGTATGTGAAACTTTAGGCATAATATCTGAAGTTGGAATTTGCTAAAACTAACTTCAAACACCATATATCGTCTGTAGAAATCACAAAATAAGTAGACATGCAAGGAAATAATCAATAAGCAAGCACAAGTTAAATGACAACGGTAAAATCGATATACATGGACTTTCCTCTATTAAATTTGAAATTTCAAGATTGTCGTTATTTTTTAGTTATAAGAACTGAAAAATGGTTATTTGTGAATTTTTCCCATCACCAAGGCTAACACATTTAGTCAATAAAAAGTAACAAATACATAAATGCCATCTTTTCTTTCATTTAATTTTGACATAATTAAACGTGGAAAATGCAAGATTCAACTATGTAGCAAGTAACCAATTAAGAGGGCATTGAAAAAAAAAATGTGACATCGCAGTTCGATTTTAATCTATTTTGTCACTTGGTTGTTTCCATTGGCCTTTTGGGACAAAATACAAATTTCTATTTATTGTTTATTTTGACAATAATTCCATTTGGCTGTTACAATATATAGCTTAGCTATAGCTACTATAGTCGATAGGGATATATGAAGTGTGAACTAGTTGTTGATATCAAAAAGTCATGAGAATGACATCAAAATCTAAATATAAATAAACATGAAATTGAAACAAAGATCTCGAGGCACCACTAATTAATACGGTGGAATGGATAGAATTTCTTCACTAGTCGGGGGACCTAGTGCATTAGCTATCATCATGAGTTCGTCCCAACGTAATAATTATGACTATTAAATGAATACGAAAAATAGATTTCAAACTCAGTAAATCAAATGAATTGTGGTTGAATATCTTAGTGTATTTTCAAGCGAAAGGATTTAATTTTTGATAAGCCTAGAAATGGAGTAACCTCTTATAATAAACTCTATGGAATAGCGCCATACTGTAAAGATACGGAACCTGAGCCTAACTCAACCGCAAAAGTGAGCTCATGAGGTGAAGATTGTCCAAGTCCATATAAGAAGATCGACGGTCCATTCCCAGCCAATGTGGGACTTTGACCCACTCTAACACCCTCCTTCACGTCCATGCCTAATTGGAGGCGTGGACCCAAACATGAATGAACCCGACTCTGATACCATGTAAAGATATGACACTTAGGCCTAACTCAACCCCAAAGCTAGCTCATGAGGAGAGGATTGCTCAAGTCCATATAAGCAGGCCGTCAATTCATTCCCTAAACAATATAGAACTTTTACCCACTCTGTTAAATTAGGTCTTAGGCCTAACTCACACCCCAAAAGCTAACTCAAAGGGAGGAGGATTGTCCAAGCCTTATAAGGAGCCCACCAATCTCATTAACCACCAATGTGGGACTTTTTGCTTTAACACCCCACCTCACGCCCAGCGCTTAGAATCTAGTGCGTGACCAATTTTGGGCAATTTTTGACCTACCTCACGCCCAGCGCTTAGCATCTGGTGCGTGGGCAATTTTAGGTAATTTTTGATTTTTTTTTTGGGCCTCAACATTGGGTGAGATGGGGCCTGCTCTGATACCATGTTAAATTAGGTTTTAGGCCTAATTACTCACACCTCAAAAGCTAGCTCAAGGGGAGGAGGATTATCCAAGCCTTATAAGGAGTCCACCCATCTCATTAACCACCAATGTGAGACTTTTTGCTTTAACACACTCTAATACCTAGACAATGTGAATTTGCATTAGTCAAGTGAGTAAATTCAGAATAACACATGTATAGTTACAAGAAAAGAAAGGCCGCCATGCTTCTTCTTCTTTTTGTGAAGTTGAAAGAAAGTTGTCTTGTCATAGACCCACAGTGAGTAGAAGTAAACGTTGTAAGATGCAAATTGACATAAATTGACAAATTTAGCATACGACATATTGTCTCGTGGCACAAAGTCTTTAAGAGTAAACACAAAAAGGGGGATGAAGAAATTATAGTTACAATGCAAGTTGTATACAATGAAGACGACTATGTCAATTTTGGAATCTGATTCTTTTACAGTCACAATAATTCAAGCCAACCCAAAGGGCCACATTAGATTTTTTGCTATTAACTTATACAACGTCATCTTCCTAAGTAGGGGACTATTGTGATCAGTATACTTGTTGTATACCAAAATTTCTGACATGTATATTTTTGGCATTACTGTTTAAAGCATAAAAAATTTCATGTGTATATGCTAGCTTCATATATCCAGATGTAACAAAATTAGTTCAAGAAAATATGACTCGATCAATTTACTTAAGTTTGAGTGGATAAATGATTAGTACATGTTTGCCTATTTATTAGCTCTATCCATTTTTTGACATGTCTAATTGAGCACATCTAAAAATTAATTGGGCTTATTTGAACAAAAAAGTTGAGATGTTATATATGTTATTTAACTTGTTTTATTTTGATAATTAAATAAATTATAAGAAAATAAATAAAGGAAGTTAAAATTTTGGTAAGAGTTGGGTCAGTTGGATTATGATTCATTATCTTGATTCTGTCCATTTCAACCGAAGTGATATATATTTGAATTAATGATTTGTCGATCATTTGTTAACTAAATTTATTTTAATCTGCTTAAATTTTGTATATCCTATCCATTTCACATTGCTAGCTTACTCAAACACCCCATTAAATTGTTGAATGAAATTTATTTTTACTACTTGACTAAAATTTAATTACTTTGATGTTCCATAATAGATAGCCGAACAAAAAGAATCCTAAAAAACTAAGTATTTGCAACTCATTTTTTTTTCTAAAAAAATTATTCTTCTTTTACTTTTGACCAAAAAGATTCTATTAGTCACAATATTGTACAAGCCAAAGGCTATATTGGATGAATGTTTGGTCAATAATTGTTGATTTCTATCTTTAGCATTGTTCTAAAAGGTAAAAATGAGATTCACTTCGTCGCTAACAAATAGCTCAATCATCAGTTCACATGAATCCAATAACTTTTACTCTCTTAGAATTTTTCATCCGGATGAGTACAAGGTCTAGTCGAATCGAGCTCAACTAAACTTACCACGTTAATTAATTGATACTGAGTTTAGTCAATCGAAATTTTGTTTATCTTTTATATAATTTATTATGTAAACATATAAGTACGTAGTGTTGTAACTTATTATATTTTTACGAAGAGCAACAATAAATATTTGCCACTAATTAAGAAGAAAAAACTCGAACATGATCATCAATGACTAGAAAAGGAAAGCAACAATTTTATTTTATTTTTTTAAAAAAGGAAAGTGGACCTTTGGATCAAAAATATTGAAATGAAAATATAAAATTGTGAAGAGGAAATTCGAAAATGTTTCAATGAGGCAAACATTGAATTATATTATACATCATGATGAAAAAAAGCACATTTTCGATTCTCTATGATTACCTAAATAAACATAAAAAAGACTAATCATACATACAAAACTCTCAATCAGAAATGGTCAAAATAATAATTCATAACAGCAAGCTGTTAATTACTAGATTAAATAATGTTGCAAAAAATTAATTAAATAAAATGGAGAGAGAAATTACAATAGTTATGTGTTGCAGAATGAGGTTAGAGGGAGACAAGATGCGTAGTGCAAGCCAACTATTCTACTAATGACCTGCCTAAGATGATACTTTCATATATACAGCAAAACATTTGTGCTTACAAATCCAAAATTAATTAATACTTCATTATTATTTTTAATCAATTCTACACTTATTATTAAATAATACTCCAAAACTTAATTAATAAAGTTAATTTAGTATGTAAATATCTAATAAATATTTTCGTAAGAGGTGTGTCTTTTCTATTTCTATCTGTTGTTTTCTTGTATTCCCATTATTTCTCGAGGGTCTATTAGAAACAACCTCTCTATGCATCTGTAAAGTAAATACATTTTATCCTGTTCGTCAAACCCTATTTTGTGAGACTATATTGAGTATATTGTTGTTGTGTGTCGAGTCAATATGAATCAAGTAAAATAAAACCTAGTGAGTATTAAAATATAATATTATGGTTGCCCTTTCAGCTTCTCAAATGGATAGAGTCCATTAATAATAGTTGGAGTTGATAACTCATTAATTACTTGTCATTTAATTAAGGTTAATGAATTATTCTCTATAATATAATTACCATCGAGCTAACTCACGTGAAAACAACTCTTCTCTCGAAATCTCACGTGCATTAGTTTGATAAACCAAAATCTTGATTATTGTGATATGCATATAGTTAAATGGTGATTAAAGCGTCCCAAAACCGACCATCAAGAGCAAAAACTAACCTTTATAATTAACGAGTTTAATCTTTAAAGTTCTTATAACCTAATATAAATATTCAGATTCGTGCAAAAAAAACTGAATGTAGCTGAACCTGTTTTTTATATTTCTAACTTTGACCATAAAATTAAATATAATAGTAACCTAGAGGTTAGAAAATAAATGTGAATTATTTTGCCAACTCAACTAATATTATGGCTTAGTTAACAACTAGTACACATATTAACAGTGACTTGAAGAGTAAGGTCGTCAGCAATTGACTTAAAGTAATCTAATATGACTTTATAACCACAAGATTTGGCTTCTTATTGGTCCTACAGAAACAAAACAAAAAATAGAGAAAATAAAATTTACTAATTAAAATTATAAATTAAAGTTCTTTTGTATGTTATTGACTTACGTGTGGTGGAATGCAAAGCGGCCTTAATTTAATTAAATATGATAAGCAACTCACTAATGATGACATCTTTAATATTTATCTTGACCTAATTTCATGATGGTGTCCTAATATACCATGTCTATTTTGAAATCCTGATGATTAAGTATCCTTTCATATTCAATTAAAAGTCTTGAGTTTGAATCGTAAAAATTAAATCATAGGAAAAACTGAATTTTTCGATATAAATCTAGACTAATCAAATCCAAAACAGTATCAAACGTTAGATGAAAAATATAACAAAATATTGAAATTGTGATAACTCCAAAAGAAAAATGGTGTAACTAACATAACGACCCTTCACCAAGATAACTTGATTAAATAAACTATTTTCTTGAAAATGAAATATAGCTTGCGCAATTTGGAAGCATTATGTATAGGCTATCAAATAAATAGAATTAATGAGATCATCCTAGAAAAAATTAACACATAAAACTTTGTTTTTCTTTGTGCCTAACTCTGTTTATGTCATCAATGAACTAAGAGACATGCATGTATTATTACTAGTGGATAAAACATGAAATATAAATAACAACAAAAAAATCTCAAAATAATAATTATATAATATATATATAACTATAGTCAGCTGGTCCATGGGGGCAAGTTCTCTACTCTCTACTCTCTCTCTTCTATAATACACTAAAATAAGTACTTTATTATTTATTTGGTTTTCCATCAGTCAGATAAATGTATTGAAGTCAGACTAATTTAAATTCACACCATATAAGTTTTATTAGGAGAAAACGTTTCTTATCAAAGATTTTTTCATATCTAAGACTCAAAAAACTTAGACATTATAATTAAAAAAGAAACTGTCTCATCCATTACACCAGATCGTTCAAATATATGAAAATTAAGAAACTAGAATTATTGGTGTGGATTTCTATGATCAAGAATTTAATTTCAATTAATTGTTATGATTCGTCCATTTGGCACTTCCTGTCTGCAGGCTGGCTCTTGGAGCTCGTCAAAGAATATGCAAAGAATAATTTATTTTATTTCTCTATCTTTGATTCCCCTTTGAATCTATCTGCTATTAATTATTTTTATAATTCAAAAACTTTAAATAAATAAATATGACTTGTGGTGTTGATTCAGAGGAATTGCGAAATATGCACGTAATTCTCACTTATTATGATTCTTTTATGGGAATCGAGAACAAGACAATGCTCATATAGTAAAATATGAATTTATGTTGATAGATGTAATGATTTCATTTAAAATTTTGAGATAATATATTTAAAATATTTAATTATGTTTATACCACGATATTCATTTTCATAAGCAAGCACATAAATGCTTCTTTTAAAAAAATAAAAAAAAATCATAATAAGTGATCGTAACTCATAAGGTCCATCACAAAATCTAACTTTGTCTGTTCTGAAATCATATTACGTTTTTACATTTTTGATAAAATAGAGTCATGTATAAGTATTTTGTAAGTGATATATTGAGAAATAATTAACTAAAGTGTGTTTTCTATAAGAACTTAAATTTTTAGATACACTCTTTAACATGGTATCAGAGCAAACGGATGTCTATGATCGAATCTCACTGTCATTCATATCAAAAAAAATTCCACATACTTAGTCCCATGAAAAATGATCAGGTTTACATATAAAGAGGTGTATTAAGGATGATTACATAGTTTAACATGATATAATTATATAAATATATTTTTTTTGGTTTAAAAGGGCTTTTTATTATGTAAATACTTTTTAATATTATGATCAAGAATATTCTAATCTATTTTGTTCTGCTGATAGGTTTGATTGGTAAGAAAGAATATACTACTAGCAAAAAGGGTCGATGAATTCAAACATCGAAATGGGCCCCACTTAAAACCGACCAATAAGGTCCTTTTTAGAACCTAATTTTATTTGTTTTTTTCTAAAATAATTTATACATTTATCGAAAATTTCATTAGTCAACTCCTAATATTTAAATCGATTATGAGTCAGATTTATGTGGATGTAAACTTGTAATATATCCCTACAGTTTATGATGATCAAATCTTCACAATTACCGACATGGATGGTAGCAAATAATTGAGATTCTTTCATTCTTAATTAGAAATTTCTGATTCAAGTCTCTGAAAATAGAAATAATGCCGCTGAAAGTGTTACTTTATATCGCACTTAATACGAGTATCAAATATCGGATGAGAAATTAAAAAATAAAATATCTTCACAAATTATCGACGATTTATATTCAGCGAAAATAAATATAGAGTTATTTTTTATTACAAAGCTAATTAGTTGTGTTTTGTGTAGTGTAAAAATTCCAAATTTAAACTGGCTTTTCATTTTATCATTTTTAATTGTTTTACTACTAATATCTATGAGTAGTAATTTTCTTTGTTAGATGTGTATAAGAAAATTAAAGGACAATGAAAGCTTATAAACCCCACAAATAAATGCTAGAAAACAAAAACTGCCCTAAATGTGGTGAATGTTAGTTAAATCCCTACCAAATGTTGCTACTAACAAAAAAAAAAAAGATTGACATAAAAGAGGAGTGGGGGGTTTTAAGTCAAACCCATACAATATGTTTCTTTTCTAATAAAAATAATAATTTAATTGCACATCAGTTTGTCTATTTTGACTTTCTAGAGATAAGTAAACTACTAAAATTCAGAAAATAATTTGTGCATAAGTATTGATGATGAACCTTTTTTATTATTTTTGGAAAGTGTCTCACTTAGTTGAGTTGAATTATGTTGAAAGTTCATATTTTTATATAATTAGTATCAAACTCATTTTACAAATTTTTAACATATCCAAAAACAAGTTTATCGGTAAAACAAACAGGTTCAACAAAAATTCAATAATTTCAGTTCATACACTATTTATTTGTATTACAAATAAAATACATTAAATAGGTATAGCTAATATGTCTAATATCCAGAAAATCGAATAAACTGTGAATTCAATTTATTTATTTATTTTAAAAAAACAACCTTTAATATATTTATTTCGCTATATTATTCACACTCCATATATTTAATCATGATGACGTGAGATTCTTTTGAGTTAGCTTTTAAAGATAATAATGAAAATAACTTGATAAACACATGTTTTTTTAGTATGTACTGAACCAAAAATAGTAACGTCACTACAGAGTTGAAGGAATAAAGTTTGTCTAAGCGCCAGTTGTCGTTTCCCATTTATGTCTTTTTTTTTTTACTTCTTAATATTGTTTTACCATAAGACAATTTTTCCATATGATAGGTCATAGGTGTACATGCCATAGGTTTGGGCTTTGACAATTATATTGTTAGATAGAGTAAATACCCTATTTATATGTTGTGATGGGAAAAAACTATGTTTAATCGGAACGGTAAATTTTGAAATAGTTAGTGTTGTTTTGGAAGTATAAGAAAGAATGAATAATTGATATGAGGATAAGTTTGATGTGTAACAAGCTGTGTCACATGCCATGATGAATAGAGTGTGCGATGGCTATCACGACCAAAGTTAATGTCAATGACTATTGCAACCATAGACATGATGCCCATCATGGTGCATTCGATGTTTTGTTCGGTCTTATTTGTTAATATTTGAAAAAATATCCCGTTGAAAAAGGTTGGATTTGTTCTAAACAAACCTCTATAGGAACTATAAATATTGTACTTCTCCAGAAAAAAATGATATATACTTGTTTTTACTAAGAACGAAAGGATTTTTTTTTTCTTAGAAATGAAATTAATATATATTGGACATTAATTTCTTTCCCTCATCTCAAAATATTCATCATATAAAACAATTTAGTTCTTATAAAAAGTTTAAGTTATCGCTGAATTGACTTGAATATCTTAGACTTTGTAAAATTCTAGAGGAATTTTGTCATCATACCTATAACAATTATAGGGAGGCCTTACAACTCTATCAAAGTCAGATAATTCAATTTCTTATTTTCAAACCCTATATTTTAGCAGTACTAATAAGTGATGCCAGGATGACGGGAAAGCCAACGAGAGCATATCAGAAAGAAGGACTAATAGACTTTTAGATTGATACGTGACAAGCTTTTGACTAAAAGGTGTAAATGATATTCTTAGCTTGAAAAATGAAGAGCTATATATATAAGTCGTAGCGATTTATATACCTTATTGGTGCCTTCACGTCTCCGTTTTGACATTCTTAAAAAAATAAATATCTAAAACACTATTTCTTGAGATCTTATCAAGAGCTGCCTAATATACAAGTTAGAATCAATATTAGACAGCTATAGCCTATATATCACACTTTTTTATTCGACTTACTCATAAACAAATTAATACTATAACCAAAGACAGACTTGATTATGCTATTTCTTAATTATAATAATTAGTAGTTAATCTGCTCTTGAGAGCATTTAATTAATCATGCATTAAGGAGGTTAATTCATCGATAAACTACGCGTATAAACAAACATATACTAGTTCATTAGTTAACATAGTTATAGTTTGCCGTAATTACAATTCGCAACCTACTTTTAGCTATAATTACGTGACTTAGCTTTTTAGTTTTGTATAATTTCCACGTTTATATAATTCAGAATTTGTATAATATAATTTGTATAACTTTTGTATAATTTGGAATTTGTATGATATAATTTGTATAATTGTTTACACTTCTGATGTTTGTAATTGTATAAATTCGTTATTTCGAGTTTATACAAAAATAACTGAATTATACAAATGTACCCGCGAATTATACAAA
Organism: Solanum stenotomum; assembly: GCF_019186545.1. Taxonomy (NCBI): domain Eukaryota; kingdom Viridiplantae; phylum Streptophyta; class Magnoliopsida; order Solanales; family Solanaceae; genus Solanum; species Solanum stenotomum. The sequence goes on from NC_064291.1 coordinate 53,574,861, forward strand.
CCTGTGAATTATACAAATAAGACAGCTTAAATTGTAATGAATGCTACTATTACTCTTTTTCAGCTTGAGAACCTTAACTCTACTCTAGTAGTCACTAGACTCACTATAGTAGTAGTCCGTCTTGCTGCTCTTGCTGAAATCATTACTCTTAATTCTCTCATGCTCTAGCAATACAACAGGAGGCTCGAGANGTATAATTGTTTACACTTCTGATGTTTGTAATTGTATAAATTCGTTATTTCGAGTTTATACAAAAATAACTTAATTATACAAATGTACCCGCGAATTATACAAACCTGTGAATGAAACAACTTAAACTATATCTACAGTCCGTAAATATGCAAACTATAGTTATGGAGCGTAACTAAATTTGTTATAGTGGCTATTTGTGAAAGATCCCCTTAAAGTAATTAGTTAAATTGCAAGCTTGATGGATATAAATTAAACAGAAGAAAAATAAGTTCCCATTTTATAATCTTGAGTTTTTGTGAACCACAGATTTTAGACATTGGATTAAAGATTTGTAATTTAGTCAACAAATTAAAGTTATAGTCGCAAAACAAGAAAAATCTTAATACTCCACTTTGCGTAGCCACCTTTGCTTGAAAGTATCCAATTTAGACATTAATTCTATAATTAATCTTTGATTAAACCTTTGTGAAAGAATAAATAACATCCAGAAAAAGCAAGATTTAAGAATAATCTTTCAAGAAATTAAAATTACTGTTCCTTTAATTATGCAATCCTAATAATTGATGCGTAGAATATAAAGACACAACATTATTTTGTTTGCATGAGTTGTATGAATAATTGTGTCCCTATAAGTTTGCTTACCCTAAAATTGGCTACTTTTCTTCAATCAATTTTTAAGTAACAGTAATGAAAGAGATCGAATATGAAAGGTCATGTTTTTGGACCTCGAAGGACATGGACCGCGTTACACTAAAAGGACGACAACATTTTTCTTATTTCTATTGATGATAGAACCTGCAAATAATTCATAAGTGATCTAATAGTATACAAAATTATACCGACAATAAACAAATTATTGGAGTAAAATTAGAAAGTAGAACAATATGTGTGACATGCTAATTGTTACATAATTTGCTAATGCAACTTTTTTTATAAGGTCAAAGCACTCAATAAAGTACCATTGTCTTTAGCTTTTTTTCCCCCCCTCTTTTTGTATATTCTTCTTTTTTTTTTTTGAGCTGTCCAAATCTGGAAATTTCACATTTTTCAATTTGTAAATTTTTCTTTAGTCCCTATTCAGTTCCTAAAGTTTGGCAAAGAGCTTTATAGTGATTATTTTCTATTTGCCAATGTGCCTTTTCTCCATTGGTAAATTATAGAAGTGGTGGTGGGTGGACATTTGAAAAATACTAATCAAAGAATGGTGGAGAAAAAACGTGAGAATATCGGTCGGCCCTAATTTTTTATGAATCTATATCGTGCCTAACCGTCGTCTTTTATTAATAATAAATAAAATAAAAATTCTCAATAAAAATTAATTAGTATAAGTAAGAGAAATTAGACTTTATCTTATCATTCCTAATGAGGTTGTGAACCTCTACTAGTTAACAAAGATTAGTAAAATAAAACTACGGAGAATTATGTATTATATTCTATGACCATCAAATCGCTTATAATAAATTATATGATGGTATTACATATGAGAATACTTAAGTAATGCAAAATTATAAAAGTCAAGAAGAAAATTGAGTAATGAACCAGAAAACTTCCTTTTATATTTAGATGAGCTGAAAAAGATAGATTGTTCTTCACATTTGTCCAATAACTTGTAATAGATCGATCATCACTTCTACTTGAATACATTGAATCTTGTTAAAGTTATTAACACTGAAATATGATTTCTTTTTTACCAGTCGCATCGATAAAAAAATATATATTTGAAAATAAATAAATTATATGTATATGTTTTTTCTTTTCAGATCGATAAATAAAAATCTCTTATTAATATATTGTTTTAAATCGATTGATCAGAAGAAAAAAAAAACTAGTTACTACTTAGTATTAATATATTATTTAAATTTTAAAATGATTACTTTTCAAGAAAAAGTAGAAACGTGATTTTCCATATTGTTTGGGTGCATTCTACCACTTTCCCTTAACCTATCTGCACTTTTTGAATGTCTGGCCACCACATAAAAGTTCTTAGGAGTTGAATTATCTTTTGACGTGCAATATTTATTTGGACACCAACAACTATAGACTTTTGAGTTTATTTTTTTTTCAATTTTTGCCAATTATTAGTTGCTAAGAAACAAAATACCAAAAAAAGTTGTAAAATTCCTGGGCCAGACAAATGATTTGTTTGCTCTTTAGGTAAAATGTCATGGATACTGAAAATCCTCAAATTTTCTCAATCACCCATTTTTGTAAAGCTATATTTTACTCACAAGATACCCGGGAACTATACAACATCTTGTGATTATTGCACCAAATTGCATTGCCACTTTTATATTTACAAGAATCTAGAATTTTTACTATGACATACTCAAGGTTAAAATTATTATGCTAAATTGAAGTGTACGTATTCATTCAAATAATTTAAAATTTTAAATAAAATGATCACATACTACGATATTATATAAAATCATTTAAAGGTTGTCAGTTTGAATTTCAGTGCCACTCACAGTAGTGGCTACGAGCCATAGATTTGTTAAAACTTAATAGTTTTGACTCAAATTCCATATTTATTTAACATTCATAAATAATCGATTCAGAACCCTGCATTAAATAAGCAAATTCTAATTCAAAACCTATAAACTAAAAATTCTAATTCCGACTCCATCTTATCACAACTCATACTCTAATCACTTTCTTTATTGTCAATATCTAATACTCAAAAGGTTATCATCAAACACTACATTCTTACTCTATTCTTCACCAAGTACAATTATCACATATCGCTTACTTCGATACGGACAAAACTCACGTAAATGATCTTAGATTTGACCCAAGGTAAAACATTTTGTCATATATTGGCTAATTTTAATTTAAGCGATATTAACTACTCTTTTTAGTTTAATACGTATAAAAGGATATTTAAATGGTTAATTTAATTTCTTAAACTAAAGATGTAATCCCTTACTCGTAAGCCACTTTTTTATTTTTGTTTTTATGTTCATGGGTTCAAACATTTAACATTTCACTATCAATCATTTGAAACTAGCTAGGGACCACGAAATTTCCTCACAAAAGAAATAAAAAGAAAATAAAAAGCAATCATGTGGACTTTACCATTCCCACTTATAATGGACCCTAAATAAAATAAATAAAACTAAGGTATTAAAATAATAATTATTATAATAAAAAGCAATATGAATAGCCTCAAATCCACTGCTATAAAAGGGTAATAGAATCAATTGAATCTTACCATAGTCTTGGATACCTTTCTATCTATCTCTTATAATCTTAATATCACCAATTTCTTTAAACCTTTTGACACACACAAAAAAAAATGTCACTTCCTGAGACACAACATGACACAAAAACTCTCCCAGATGCCTGGGATTACAAAGGTCGACCAGCTCTTCGTTCCTCCTCCGGCGGTTGGTCTAGTGCCGCCATGATATTAGGTAACTAACGTGTTCTGTCAATTCAACTAAACTTATTATAATGATCATTTGATATCGACTGACTCTTGATTCTAACGATTATGTAGGGATTGAGGCAGTGGAGAGGCTAACAACACTAGGTATAGCGGTAAACCTTGTGACATATTTGACTGGAACAATGCATTTAGGAAATGCAAACTCAGCCAACAACGTTACAAATTTTCTTGGGACTTCATTTATGTTAACTTTACTTGGTGGATTTGTAGCCGACACTTTTCTTGGACGGTTCGTAAATTTCTATAATTAAAATTTATAATATGTTTTCATATAATAATTATGTCATGACTAGCTAACATATTATTTTTTTATCAGGTACCTTACAATTGGTATCTTTACTACTATTCAAGCTATGGTACGTGTTAATCATTTTCTTGAATCTTGATTGGTTGATAACTTAAATAGATAAATAGAAAAGCCATTCTTTTTATGAAGTGACTTTATTTACTTTTTAAGTGCCATCATGTTGGAATTGGACTTAACTTGGTCATCATCAAATCAACCTTTTTATTTTCTTCTTACGTGAGATTGATGCATGGAAATTTATTAACTTTTTTAAGAATTTGTGATGAGGAGAATGGAAAGAGTAGGAATGACAACAATGAAGAAATTAAAGAATCAATAAATAAATTATGAAGTTTAGATTGCATATTGTAGATGTTGTGAAGAGGAAAATCGAATGAAAAAGGGAATTAAGATGAGGAAAATTTAGTGACACTTGGTTTAAATTAACTTATTTTATAAAGAATGAAATGAAGCAAGTATGGATGTTGAATATGGGTGATTATGAAATAAGAAAGTGGAAAGAGAGAAGAAAGAAGAGGAGGAGGAAGAAAAATATATATATAAATATATATATTAACTCCCCTAGTTGAATCTTTCAAAAAGAAAAAAAAAAGATTCTTTTTCATTTCTCTTTCTTCAAAAATAGTTTAAGTTTTATGTATTAAAATAATTCTTTTTAACATATATTACATAGTTAACTTACAATAATATATAATTTTTCATGAAAGTCTAATATGGTAACTTAAAAAAGATTAATATAATTATAACCTGTTAAATTGCACTGATAGGAGATTGGGAATATAAGGAGTTTTAATTTTTTCTTTTATTTCATATATCAGTAGCTATTGAATCTTCTGACTTTTTCGTATGTTTATTTTCTTTATAGGGTGTTACTATCTTGACCATCTCGACTATAATCCCAAGCCTCCGACCACCAAAGTGTGAGCCGGGTAGTTCAGCATGCATCCCCGCAAGTGGCAAGCAACTCATGGTCCTATACATCGCCCTATACATGACCGCACTTGGGACCGGGGGGTTAAAATCCAGCGTGTCCGGGTTCGGGTCGGACCAATTTGATGAAACGGACAAAAAAGAAAGAGGACAAATGATAAAATTCTTCAATTGGTTCTTTTTCTTTATCAACGTGGGATCACTAGGTGCAGTGACAATATTAGTGTATATTCAAGATAATCTGGGAAGAGAATGGGGTTATGGAATTTGTGCTTGTGCTATCGTTATCGGTTTGGTGATTTTTCTATCGGGAACTAGAAAATATCGGTTTAAGAAACTTGTGGGGAGTCCATTGACACAAATTGCTTCGGTTTTTGTGGCTGCTTTGAGGAAAAAACATTTGGAATTACCTTCTGATCCTTCACTTCTTTTCAATATTGATGATATTCCTGGTGATGGAAATAAAAAAGCAAAACAAAGGTTGCCACACAGCAAAGAGTACCGGTGAGTTTTCGTCTTTTTTTTCCACAGAATATAATATTGTCAGTATATATGACTTAATTTTTTTTTCTATTGTTATCATATTACTTGTTGAATTAACCACCTAACTATAATAACTCCCCTTAAAAAATATCATTTTTAGTGATCAGTATACGTTCGATCCCTATTCAAATTAATCAGGCTCTAAAATTTATATCGAACGAGAAGTAGGAAATGATGAGTTCTATACATTTTTGGAGAGAAAAATGATGCTTTTGAAAGTTTAAACCATGTGCAATGTCCTGACAAATCTCTAGATGAAGGAAGAAAAGATGCCAACAATTTGGAAAAATGAACTCGTTATGTGCAAGTTAACTATCTTAATTTCTGATTGGCTTGCATTATTTTTCTTCAAGTTCTTTGAGCTTATCCCAATGGTAGGCCAAATCTTTGATAGGTAACCACCACCATCAAACAATAAATCAAAATATCTACAATCAAATCAACTCAAAAATTTCATTTTATCGAAATGTTTTAGCATATATGGGCAAGTTAATCAACATTTTAATAATATTTTTGCAAGTTGACTTATAACATATGATTGAATATAAAGTAGCCTATCCCCCACCACCCAAGGAATTTGGAGTATACTAATTACTTACTTTTTTCTCTTTTTTCGTATGTGTGGAAATTAAAGTATAGCCTTCCTCACTTATTGCCTATAGGTTTGTGGTTGTTAGTATTAATTACTATTACTTTATATACTAACACGAGCGCACTTTTAATGACCAATATACTCCCTTTTTACTTTCTTTTTATGATATAATTTTTTTTTCTTACAATTCAATTAAAAGGAAGTAATCATACACCTTTTAAATGATTAAAAACCAAAAAAAGGTGAATAGTTCTATCACTAACTTTTCCTTGATAGTGATTTGTCCTTGAAGCAAATTTTGAAACTTCTTCCTATAAATCTTTTTTTTTCTTATATAGTTTTTCCTTACCATAAGATTCATTTAAGTTCCGTGTATATTCTATTTTTTTTTTAATTTACACTAAATATATTATTATTATTGTTCCGGGCAGTAGGGATGGGGGGAAGATCAAGACAAATGGATAAACTTCGAAACTTAAGCTGTTTAAATATAGTATGGTTCTCGTACAAATACAACGTCATATGTCAGATAAAATTATACATAAATATAATATTTTCTCATCTGAAATAGAAAGAAATATTTTATTATTTTAATTTAGAGATTCCGTGAATACTTTGTCTTTAAGAACTAAAGAAACCAAGATCACGAGATACTCTCAGCCAATCTGTCACCAAGACAACTTGTTAAGTTTTAAATCTAGCAACAAACATAAATATATTTATTATTTAAACAAAAAGAAGTGGACTACATTAATACTAATAAAAATAATAATTTTCTCCATTTTTTTTCTTATTTTAAACAATAATGTCCTCATTAAATTACAATTATATTGTGGACCAAGATTCTGACCATGAATTTTGTTTTTATTATTCTCTACAGTTTCTTGGACAAGGCTGCTATTAAGGTAAATGACCTTGAATCTGCTGGATTTACCGTGGTAAATAAATGGAATTTATCTACTTTAACTGATGTTGAAGAGGTAAAATTAGTAGTTCGAATGTTACCAACATGGGCTACGACAATTATGTTTTGGACTGTCTATGCCCAAATGACAACATTTTCCGTGTCACAAGCTACAACAATGGATCGTCACATCGGAAAATTTGAAATCCCTCCGGCATCGTTAACGCTCTTTTTCGTTGGAAGCATCCTCGTAACATGTGTATTCTACGACCGTGTAGTTGTACCAATTGCTAAACGTGTCCTCAACAACCCTCAAGGGCTAAGCCCACTGCAACGTATTGCAGTAGGCTTAGTCCTATCGATTATAGCCATGATTGCGGCCGCTCTAACCGAGGTGAAAAGATTGAACGTGGCACATTTGCATGGATTGACTAATGATGCAAATGCTATGATACCTTTGAGTGTTTTTTGGTTAGTGCCACAATTTTTACTAGTAGGGGCAGGTGAAGCATTTACATATATTGGACAACTTGATTTCTTCTTAAGGGAATGTCCAAAAGGGATGAAAACAATGAGTACAGGGTTGTTTTTGAGTACACTTTCACTTGGATTTTTCTTTAGTTCAATTTTGGTGGCAATTGTGCACAAAGTAACGGGGAAAAAACCATGGTTAGCTGATAATTTGAACCAAGGAAAGTTATATGATTTCTATTGGCTATTAGCAATATTGAGTGTGTTGAATTTGATGATTTTCTTGTTTTTCTCGAGACGATATGTGTACAAGGAGAAGAGGCTAGCTGAGGTTGGGATTGAAATGGAGGATTCAGAACCAGCTTGTCACTAAGATCTTCATAAAAGTAAATTAGTTTTTTTTTTTTTTATTTATAACTTTTTTTAACTTTAATGGAAGGGTTACGTGTGTATGGTAACCTAGTTATAATATATGTACAAAGAATGGAAAAGAGCAAAGTTAATGAAAAGTTGTAGCTCATTCCAATCTTCTTTTTTTCTCTCATGCATGTATCTGTACAATAACCAAAATAATATAAATGAAATGCAATCGAAAGAGCAACTTAATTCCCAAAGAAAGTACTATCTTTTTTTTTGTTTGTTTGTTCATAAAGAGCCTGTTGTCTTTGTCCTTTAGGTGTGATCACGTTTAAAACTCATCCTAAAAAGGATAGATGATCGATGAAAATATAATTCGATTTTTAAGTTTGGTGTCAAATTTCATAGTGCACTATAACTATTTAATGTCACTAAGAAAATAAGTTTGAACAATTATTTAGTTTTAAAGATCCAGATTTTTATTTTAAACTACTTAACTATAAATAATAAAGCAGTAAAAAGTAAAAACTATCAACGGGAATAAGAAAATGGGTAATTGCCTTCAAAATTAAAGAGGGCTGTTATGATTTCTCCTGTTGTCGGATTTCTTCTCACTATGTTAGCTATAATCTTCCGAATTAATAATCTCTATCGATCATGAATCTTTTCTTACCACAAATATCTTTTGACAAAGTGTTATAATTTCCTAGAGTTATTCTCTCAAATGAACTCTAGTAAACCAAGTAATTTATTTCCTTAGCTAGCGTCAAAACTTTGTTACCTCTAACCTCCGCTTTTAAATCTCAGTCACTATTCTCTTAATAATTCAAAGTGTCGTTGCTCAACTACAACATGTACACTCTTGCATATTCTCGAATAAGCATTAAAACTAATATCTGTAGATCATGTTTATGTTTAGGAATGTCACCACCTTACTTGATATAAAAACTTAGGCCACTAACAACTCACATTCTTTTTATCATAATGCAAGGTATACATATCATTTATCAAAATCAAACAATAAACTTCAAACCAACTAATTAACTTTAGAGACAGGCACTAATTCATCAAATTTAAACTCACTCACCTATTAGCTACTCCATCAAAATCCAATATCATCACATATCTATCATGAAACAAGTATCCTCGTGTCACACCCCAAATCCGGATGTGATGGCACGTGTCCATTTCCCATCAGACACGTTAGCCTAACCCAACCACACGATAGAGAAGTAGAAATACGAGAATAAAAGATAATAAATAAGCGGAAGACTTTAATTAAGACTCAACACTACCCAGAATTTGGTTGTCACATGTACAAACCTCTAAATACAGAATTCGAATAAAAATATACAAGTCTCAGAGTATAGTTCTCGAATAGAACAAAACTGCAAGTGAAGATAACTCAAGGGCACGTCTGGAATGAACCGCTACCTCTCGAGTATGTCCCGAAGCTCAATCTGCTAAAGAAAATACTAAGTCGAATCTGAGAGAGCTGTCAACCTACACAATTGTGTAGAAGCAAGGGTGAGTACCGAAAACCACAGGTACTCGCAAGTAACTCTAAACTAAGCAAAACTAGCAGCTACAAACAACTTCTTCAATCCCAACCGAACTACCAAAACTTCAATCTAGCAGCAAACCAACCAACCTATACTAAACAGATCATATTCAACAGCCAGAACCAACAGTATATCCTCATCAACCTCAGATCAACAAATAAGAGCAAGT